>NC_034613.1:28008537-28028254 GCF_900095145.1 Mus pahari | reverse complement strand
CAGGAAGTGGGAATGGGTGGGTAGGGGAGCAGGGTGGGGGGAGGGTATAGGGGACATTCGGGATAGCATGTGAAATGTAAATGAAGAAAATATCTAATAAAATAATTTTAAAAAAAAACCTACCCATACATGGTAGGCCTACCTTCAATTCCAGCACTCGGGAGATGGAGGCAGGAGGATCGTAAACATCACCCTACACTGCAAATGGAGACCCTCCATGTAAAAAACAAAACCTTGGTCAACAACAACAACAAACTAAAGCAAAATCAACCCCTTCGGAGGTAAGAGTATATAGTTCAGTGGTGGAATACTTGCCTATAATTTGCCAAGCTCTGAGTTCTAATCCAGCACTGTAAATAATAATAGCTGATGTTATTAACATGATGAATTAAGAACTATAGTTAATAGTGTTTTATGACAACATTACAAAAACTCCATCAGCCCCAAACATCAGCCCCATGGGTACTATGTAGTTGACCTTTTCCTAACAGTCAATTATAATACATCACTACTGTTTTGGGCAGCAGCCTTTAAAGCCCTTGAATCTTGATATTGCCTTACTCGCCTGATACAGCTACTGATAAGCTTTCCCCCAAGGTCCAATTCGGGGAGGGTACAGTCCTGAGCATGTCAAGGTTTTTAGAAACAGGAAACTCCTACCCCAATGTCTTAAACTGAGCTAGTAGCTTGCTATGTTGATCCTTAGATATAATTTCATTACTCTGAAGACTGAGGCAGAAGGATCACTTTTGAGTTTGAGGTCAGACTAAGCTGTATGGTGAGCTCTGTCAATTAGGATTTTAGAGACCACAATATTCTTGAAGACTTCCTCACAGTTTCTAGAAACTATATTTTATTCTGCAGTTTCCAGAAGCAAGTTTTAGCAAAAATCCCAGATATCTGGTGTGGTGGTTTGAATAGATTTGGCCCCCATAGACTCTTGTGTTTGACTGCTTGGCCCATGGGGAATGGCACTATTAGGAGGTGTTCACGTAGGTTTGGCCTTGTTGGAGGTGGTCTGTGAGGTTTCCTTCTATACTCAGGATCTGCCCAGTGCATAAGACAGTCATCTCCTGGCTGCCTTCAAGATATAGATCTCTCAGCCCCTCCAGCACCATGTCTGCCTGGAAGCAGCCATGCTTCCTACCATGATAATGTACTAAACCTCTGCAACTGTAAGCCATCCTCAGTTAAATGTTAAAGCATTGTCTTGGTCATGGTCTCTATTTACAGAAAAAACCAACCAACCAAAAACAAAACAAACAAACAAAAAAACAAGATACTTGGTTTAGCAGTTTCTGATACTCTATCTATCCAGTTAGCTCTCCCACAAATATTAAAGAGTTGTTAATAAAAGCAATTTAACTATTATTTATTGTTACTTTAATATTTGAGGTAATTTGAAACCATTAAATCCTACCCTGTTTTGCNGGGTTTAGTGGGTTTTTTGTTTTTGTTTTTGTTTTTGTTTTGAGGTAATGTCTTACTACCTATCAGACTGTCTTGAACTCATTATGTAGACCTAAAACTCACACCAAACTTTCTACCTCAGCCTCTGATATATTTGAAATCTATCAAAAGTCTGCCCTAGTTCTAATTTCCCAAATGAGATTCAATTTTCCCATCTCCTTGAAAATACTATTTAGCCACATCTAACTAGTTTTCATTGCGAGGGGGGAGGAGCTTTTGAGTATTTTCTTTTCTTTTTCCCTGAGTAGATGCTTCATAAATGTTAAGATTTTCTACTACCTACATTTTAAAAACTGTACATGGATGCAGGATGTATATATTACAGTATAGGAAACATCAGTAATATGCCTTCCTACCTAGTTAGGTAGATGAGCTATAATCTCAGCACTTAGAAGGCTAAGGCAAGGGAATTGCACCCATTTTGAGGCCATTCTGGACTACATTGTGAATTCCAGGCCAGTCTGGGCTAAGAGGTAGATCCTGTCTAAAGTGCGCGCGCGCACACACACACACACACACACACACACACACACACACCATACCCCTACACATCATCATCATCACCACTACTACCACCACCACTGCCTCCATAATGCTGACTGTATTCTGAGTGGCAGACTCTAGGTATTATGAAGACATGTCCTAATTAGGCATGGTGTCTCGTGCATGTAATCTCAGCACTTGAGAAAATGAGATATGGGAATTTTCACAAATTCAAGGCAAGCCTGCATTACAGGACTAATCTTTCTCAGAAAGAAAGAAGGAAGGGAATGAGGGAAAGAAGTAAGAAAAAAGAAAAGAAAACGAATCTCTTTACATTTAGAGACCCTAAAGGTGGGTGAAATTTTGCAGTTTCCAGATAAAAGAATGGACTAGGAATGGTGCGGTTATTTTTGGTAAAGTTTTAACTTTACACACAACAGTAATTATGGAAAGTTGACCCTAGGCAAGCAAATGTACATGTGCTTCTGGAACAGCTGACGTGAAGCTTGTCAAAGTAGGTAAAGAGAACCCTGCCCTCAAAATATCAGAGATTTGTATTCTGATCACTAGTTATTCTTCTGATAAGCAAGACAAAGACAAAGGCCATGGTCAAGTTGTTGCACTTTCTATCATTGCACGTCCATCATCTTCTGGCACAAGAGACTTTCAAGAAATTCACATTACTGGCACCCCTTTTCTCTTCCTCATTTCCCCCATTTTTTTTCTTTTTGGAAGCTAGACATTAAGGAGTCATTTAAAATTAACTGCATACATAAGGAAGATTAAGGACAAAGTTTCCAAAAGACCTAAGAGAGCCTCAAGTCAGAGACAGTCTCAATAATGAAAATAAACAGACACAGATGATCAAGCAAAAATCCCCAAGTGAATACAAGGAAAGACTGTCCTCAGGACATAAGAGAACAGCTGTACATACAAAGTCCCAGTGCTAAGGACATCATGCACATGCCCCATGCAAGCTCAAGCTGGACCAAATCCAAGCCTAGAGATTGGGGGTAGACATGAAATCCCACCCCTAGCTGGGGAGGCAGTGGCAACTGATAGTTTCTGGCAAAGAGAGAAAACTCAGTTGTCTTAAAGAGTGCTGGCCCTGGTGTGTTGCTCACACTCTAGCGGAAGGCCACACATCATTGAATGTATAGGCAGCGGAAATTGGACTTGATGGGTTAAAAAAAAAGACACAAAGTTAGATGACTAGGGAAGATGACTAGGTACATGGATATGGAAGAAGTTGGGAGAGGGGTGAATATTATCAAAATTCATTGTACAAAATTCTCAAGGAATTAATAAAAAGGTGGGAGCCAGCCAATAATCTACTTTCCAAAGTTTCCTTCATGCAAATACTCTATTTTCAATAAAAGCCAATCACAATTCATAAAAGGGAATAGTAAAGTATAGGTATTCTTCCTCTCTTGGCAGTATATACTAGGCAAGTGTTCTATTACTGAGCAACATTTCTGAGCAACATTTCAGCAAGTATTACCCGGTCAAAGGAAAAACAGTCATGATAAACTGTCCCTGCAAAAGGTAAGTGTGATAGACAAAGATTTTTTAAAATATCTTAAAGATGCTTAAAGAACTAAAGAGAGGTAAAGAAAACAGAAATAGTAACAACTTTAAAAGAAACTAAAATCAAATTCTGGAGATGCAAAATAAAATAACCGAGGTAGGCATAGTGGCTCTCACCTGTAACCCAGGCAAAGTGAAGTCAGAGGCAGAAGAATCACCAGGAATCTGAGGTCAGTCTGGGTTACAGAGTGGGTAATCAGAGCTACATGAGTGAGATCCCATGTGCAAACCTCCCAAAAATAATACTAAAATAAAATAACAAAATGAGGTACTTAAAAACAGATCAGATCTAACAAGTAAAATAATCAGCAGACTTGAATAAAACACAATGAAAATTACTGAGTAAATAACAGAAAAATAAGGCTAAAGAAATATGGATTTTAATTTCAACTTTGTAGATGTGTGTGTGTTTGATTTGGAGGGTCTACAGAGGACAGGAATCCGGAAAGGAGAGGAGAAGAACTCTTAAGGCAGGAGAGGATTGTAGAACATATGTGTTCTGAAAGTAAGTTGGGCAGTGGAATAACTCTAAAGACTTAAGCAGGAATGGGAGAGAAGTGCAAATATATATGAGGAAAGCTGGCATGATGGCTCATGGTTAAGGTACTTGCTGTTAAACTTAGCAACCTAAGTTCAAACCCCAGATCCCATATTGTGGACAGAGAATACTGACTCTTAAGTTGTCTTTTGACCTCCCAAACATGTTGGGTAGACACGCACACATACACATGAGAAGACCTGGGCTATTAATTGAAAAATCTCCATGCCAATTATGGTCTACCTCCCTATAAGTTATTGGTCAAGGAAGCCACAGAGCCCCCAGCCACCAAATAACACAGGATATTACCATTGCTTTTCATTATCAACTGTAGACAGATGGTAAGACACACCATACTTTGGTTGCAGCACACAGAGAAATAAACATGGAACTGATTTGGATACTTCCTTTGTGATGGTAGCCAGATTTCAAAAAGCTGAAAGGTGTTATATAGGCTTCTGGGGGAGAAAATTCACCCAGCTGACTTAGACAGCACTGTACTGGGACATGGTACAATACCAACCTGTCAGGAAAGATGGTCCCACTGGTGTAACAATAGCATGCCCACTATTGGGGTAACCAGCTCTTCTCTGACAGGATTTGAGGACTACTCCATGGAAAGGAATTCATACCTAGAACTGCAAATCTAGTCAAAGGCCCATGGCTGGGAAGTCATATGCCCTCAGAGGAACCTACTCCTATTGTCTAACTGTGGTAGAACTGCATCCTAAATATTTATGCTTAGACCTCTAGTTTAGTCCTGATCTCCTTCATTTATAGATGCTTCTTTTTGCAGCAGTTCCCAATTAATACAGAAGACTCATAGCTATTCAGAGGGCTGAGACTAAATGACTGTTAAATATTCAGCCCTAAATGAGACACCTGTGTCAATCCTCACACATCTCAGGGAATAAGGGGCAAGGAGGATGGAAAGAATTAGACGGAGGATGGGGAGGAGAGCTGTGAAATACTTCTAGACATAGCACAGGCATTGAACTCATGAACTCACTGTAGCTATGGGGACTCTCTACTACTAGATCTACCTGTATAGATCAGAGGAAGCCTTGAGTGTGTGATGTCCTGAGTTGGATGTGTGCTACTGGCATAGGCACTGCCAAGTCAAGGATCCTAGCCTCAGACACAGAGAGAAATGGCCAAGCCTTCCCTTCTGGTCCACGTGTAAATGTTAATAGTTTGTGTGGAAAATGTCCATCATACCTTTTTCCTGCTAGATATTTGCAGCCTGAAGACTGTGCCCCCGCAGAGACAGCTGAGATTGGCTAAACCTGTCTCCTTAATCCAGCTGCATACGATAAACCCTGCCTCCTTGTTTTATATAACCACCCCACCTCTTTCTCCTTGTTTAATCTGTATGTACTGACTCTGCCTCCTTCAGCTGTGTACAATAACTCTACCTTCCTATTCAGTTCTATAAAAAAATACACAGTGAGCTTTCTGAGATGCTGAGGCCTCTCCATTAGAGAGCCCAAACCACTGATTCCTAGCTTTCTGCCCATGTGTCTCTCTGTCTGTCTCTGTCTGTCTTTTCTTCATTCCCTCACAGTCCTGGCAGGTATGCCCCTAGAGCTGCACAGCAAAGTTACCTATACAATATCAAGCCAGTAAATATTTACAACATGAGAAGTGGAGTGGCTCATGGGGCTCCACCCCTTGGCAGTTGGTGGGTGCTAATGGAGGAAGAGCCATTTTTCTTTAGACTATGGCTGCTGGTAGGCTGCCCATGTTCCTGAAGGTTTTTTTTTTTTTTTTTTTTTTTTTCTGTAAGTGGTTTCTATTTTTAGACTGAAGATGAATAAACAGACCCCCCAGGAACCTGTAGGACACCATCACTGCACCTATATCTGTATTGGGGGAGGGGTTAAAGAAGGAAAGAAAGAGAATTTTAAGAAATATTGAAGGGCAAGGGAAATGGTTTGGATGGTAAGGCATGCCTGATTACAATCCTGGCAAGGCAGACATAATTATAATCCTGGCACCTCTGAGGAAGTGGAGACAGGCCGATAGATCCCTGGGGCTTACTGCCCAGCTAGCCTAGCCTACTTCGTACTTTGAAAGCTACAGACAAGTAAGAAACCCACAAGAAGAAACAGACAGTGCCTGAGGACTGACTCCCTAAGGCTGAATAAAGAAGGGGATGGGAAAGGGAAGCAAAGGGGGAGGGGAAAAGAAGAGGGAAAGAGGCTCCCAGTCCTGGTACATACCTGTCATCCCAGCACCTGGGAAGTAGAAGCAGGTAGATGAGGAGTTCAAGGTTATCCTCAGTTATGTTACCTAACAAGTTTCAAACCAGACTGAGCTACATAAGACCATATCTCAAAATCCAACTGAAAACTCCAAAATTTTATGAAAAATGGGATTCCAAACATCCAAACACAACATAACTTTATAACTTCAGGGATTATAAAAAGAACAGGGCAGATCCAAAGTTAGGAAAATAAACTTACAAAGAAGATGAGAATAGAGATAAATGAACTAAGAAGTGAAATGTAAACCCGTGCTAATACAGAGGGTTCTTTAACAAACAGAGGGTTCTTTAAGAGCAGAGTAATTTGTAAATCTTTATGAAGGTAAAGAAGAGACTACAGTGATTAAAATCCAAAATGAAAATGGATATATTAAATGGGTATGTTTACTACTGACTTTAAAACATGAAAAGTGATTATAAGGAGTATGAACAACTCAATATTAACAAATTTGATGTTTTATATGAAATGCACAAATCCCAAAACACAAAATTTACTGAAACGAAATTACAAAGAAATATATAATCTGAAATCAGTGATGAAATTTATCTCCTGACCCCCACCTCCAAAATCTAAACCTGATAGCTTTATGAGCAAATTTAACCAAATATCTAAAAAGTAAATACTATACATTTCCAAACATTTTCAAAGGCCTCAAGAAGAAAAATACTTCCTAATTTGTTCTTTGAGACCTGCGTTATCTGATCCTAAATACAAATAGACTAGTAGAAGGAAAGAAAAGTACAAACCATTATAACCTCATCTATAAATCCTCAATAAAATGCCAGCACTGTGATTTCAGTAACATACCAAATGGATTGTACACTATAACCAAGTGGGATTTATTCCTGGAAGGATGACTCAACATAAGAAAACTGACCAATATAATATACCACATAACCACAACGAAAGGAGAAAACAACATGCCATTATCTCAACTAATGCAGAAAAAAAAAAACCTGACAAAACTCAGCAACTGGAGTTAGAAGTAGAGCAGGGAAGAGGCACTGGTCTCAATACTCAGCAGGTGTCATTAAAAACAAAAAAGTTCAGGCTTGGTGGCACATGCCTACAGTTGGCAGAGGCATGTCTACTCAGGAGACTGAGGCAAGAAGACTGACTCTTAAAGGTGACGCCAGGTTACAAGACAAATTTCAGTCCAGCCTAGGCAACTTAGCAAGATGCTGTCTCAATTTTAAAAAAGAAGGTTTGCCTTGAATATGTGAGGGCCTGCATACAGTCCCCAGCTTTGAAAGAAGACATTGCTGAGAGAGCATGATTCTCATAAAAAGGAAAGGGGAAAATGCTTCCAATAATCTAACATCCTGAACACCACGGCTGAAGCATATTCCGAGAATCTGCATGCAGTTAGGTACAATCTAATACAAAGCCTGTTTTCAGAATGCCTAGTGTTTCTGAGGCCCTGTGTTCAACCCCAAACATAGCAAAGGGCATATGTTCTCTAAAACAGAAAATGAAATCTCCAAGTATATGTGATTTTGTAATATACAAATTCAAAAACAATTGTAAGACACATACATAAATAGGCGGTGACTATACTTGACTAGTTTCTTGGGGTTTGGGGTGACTTATCTCATTCACTACAGTACAGTGATTAAGAACATCAACTTTGGAGCCTAGTTCATATCCCAGCTCTTCAGCTACTCTGTGACAAGTTACTTAACCTCCCTGTTCCCCAACTTTCTCATCCATAACATATGGATGAGCACCATAACATATCACAACGAGTGATTATAAATATTAAATAAGTCAAGGTAGGTAACGTCTCACACCTGCAATCCCAGCATTCCAGAGGCTGGGGGAGAAAGAGTGCCAAGAGTTTAGAGCCAAGCTGAGCTAAGTAACAAATACCAGGTCAATGAGGGATATGCCATGAGACCTTGTCTTGAAAAAAAAATGGTAAAGCGTTATAACAGTTCCTACACAAAACACGTTTTATAGAACTAACTAGCTGCTTTCTTCAGAGACAAAATGGGCAGTTGCGTGTGTTTTCTGGGTTCTGAGACATCACACATACTGCTTCTATCCTCCTTTGGCATCAACTTTCAACCATTTTCTGGGAGATGATCACAAACTTTGGACAGAGGAGTGTAGAAGAGGACAAGACTCAAGTAGGTCTTCTAGCTCAACCCTCAGTGTGTCTGTATATCACCTATCCCCACATTCTATGTGAATTAAGAGTTAACACCATCAGTCATGGTTTTACTGTAAGGTGCTTGGTTTAGCTGATTACTTTTGCTTTCTCTTGTTCAATCTCAGGAGTTGGCAGAGGCATGTAGCTTTCGGGAAAAGTGAAGGAAACCATAAGAGTCATATGTGAGTCATCTGTCTTTTTTTCTTCACATGCAGTCATCAACTCCCACCCTCTTTTTTTTTCTTTTGCTATGTCTTTCATAATCATCCACAATCACACTAATGTGCTCTCCTCAACCCAACAATCTGGGAAGATAACATTAAGTCACAATCCTACATAGGAGGTCTATACATACTGTGCATCTTTCTAATAAAGACCTGTGTCTGCCAGCCATATTCCACTTCACTAAGCTTCATGCTCCATTGGTTCCCTCTACCCAGGAAAGTTTCCTTGCTTCTTTTCTTCAGACTGTGCCCTGATAAGGATGTTTAAGCGCAAATAAACTCTTTTTCACAGACTGAATTTACTATCCCTTCTGGCCAAGCTAGGCTCTTGACTAGCCACTTCCTCATCTTTTCTCCTGCTTTACCCCACCACACACACACACACACACACACACACATGCGTGCACACTGAAAATCATTTTCTCCAAATTCTATCCTTCCTAATGGTCTATCTCGTTTGTTTTGTTCTGTGAAATTTCCAGCCTTCAGTTTCCTCTCTTCTGAATGCCTACTGTTTGGAGTACATGCTCCAGCCATTATGAAACCAGTCTCTAATATATGACTAATCTGCATATACTTTCATGGATCCTACCTAGTCCCTATACTAGTACAGTGGGAGGCATCTACCTAGCTCTTCTTCATGCCAAGAGTTCAAGGCTAGATGTTATTAAACATGGGCTACTGAGCTAAACAGAGTAAACTACTAACTAAACTGCAGCCCCCTAGCATATCTTGTTTCTCTCCATAGTACTTTATTGGACTGTGTATTTGGAATACTATATTTTACTTAACACAAAAAACACACATCTTTTGTCAATAGTATATATTAGCTTCAGGAGACAGAGACTTGTGAAAATACAACTTTAAATTAAAAAAAAGAAGTAAAACACTTAGAAAACTGCTGGAGAGACAGTAGACATGGACATTTTAGCTGTTATTAAGCAATGCCACAGTTTAGCTATTGAGCCAACCTAGTAACCTAATAATTTTTAAATACTCAGCAGGATCAAACTTAAAATGTTCATACAGAGCTCTCAACACCCAAACACAGAAACTACAATTTGCTTAAGACCCATAGAACACAATCTCTTCATTTCACCCATGAGAAGATTATCACACAGGGAGGGGATAATGACTAACTCTGAGCCTCACATCCAATGTCAGAGCCATAAAAACTTAAACTTCTGAGTAATTAACAATAGCAAATGCATTTTACACCATGGCACAAATGCAATATGTCTAATAGGGAAAATAATTTTTGTAGTTTAAGGTAGCGACAAACCATAGCGGCAATAAGAAGTTGGGGTTTGACAATCTTACTTGGAGGGTTCATTGTTGTTTCAGGTGTGTGTGGGAAGGACCCTGCAGGAGGGACTGTGTTGGAATTACACTATGAAAATCAAGACATTAATGAGATAAGTGACTTTAGGCAAGTCTGTGGACTGCACTTTTCCTATACCTATGAGAACCTGAAATTGTCAACTGAACTGGACACACTTCATAGGCAAAGGTTATTCTGTATACGCTATAAAGTTCTAAGTCAACCTCCACAGCCTGGCTCAGAACAAAACAAGCAAGGCAAACACTTGAATAATTATCAGTGTGACTCAGCCCTAGAGCACTTAGCTAGCTTGCATGAAGCCCTGGGTACCCTCTCCAGGAACCCAGGAAAAAAAAAGGGCAATTATTGACTGATGAACTGAAGCATCCCTCAGATGTCACTGAACACTAATTTTTCAGTAAAGTCTTTTCACTCCACTCCGTGCCATTTACAGCTGTAACTCCCTACTCTAGTCCTGTTTCTCTCCATAGCACTTTAGTGGTATGTGACATACCTTATCTTAACACAGAAACACACACCCTCTGCCAAGAGTGTATGTAACTAGCTTTGTGACTCCAAGACTTGGTCCATTTTTCTCACTATTACATCCTCAGCCCCTAGAAACACTGCCTGTCATAGATACTACATATATTTTGTTGACAGGGCATGGGGATTTCCTAATTAACATTTCAGCTTTCATTTCAAAACACAGCACACTTGGTAAACATTCGTTAGCAAGTCTGTGTGTGTGTGTGTGTGTGTGTGTGTGTGTGTGTGTGTGAGAGAGAGAGAGAGAGAGAGAGAGAGAGAGAGAGAGAGAGACTAAAACCTATTTTAAAAGTCCCCATTGCCACGCTTGCCAAGCCTAGTCCATGAGGAAATCATTCACCTTCGATTTTCACAGCAACTGCCAAGTTAGTTAGTTAAAAGTTGTTACCAACATTAAGGCAATGGTGCAACTTCCCAAACAATATACAACTTTTCCGTAAATTTAAGATTATCTTCCACGAAATACTGTTTATTAAAGTTGGAAGAGGTCTGTCCGGATGCTGGTCAGGCGTTCTCAGCAGATTTCTTAATGCCAGAGGAAGCCTTGACCCCTTGTGTCCTTTTGCTACTAGGACTAAATTCCATCTTTAGAGCTTCCCTTTGACTTCCACCGCTAAAAGCCACACTACCAAACTGAGCATCTAAGAGGTTCAAGGCAAGGAGCCCTCGGGAAGTTCCCAGCTCACCAGGACTTGGTCGCCACCCCAAGGTTCATTATCCCTTCACAGGCTAAGCCACTTGTAAGGGTCATTTTGGCAAAAATCTGTTCCCTTCAGTCCCCTTCCTCTAGACGCCAGCCTTCTTGGCTCTTCCCTAGTGCTCAAGGGAAGTGAGATGGCCAGTCGCCGCGTCTGGCTCACCCCTTCCCCGCTGCCACAGAGCCTGGGAAATCCCCGGCACCCAGGTCCCTCAAATCCAGCAGGATCACGGGGACTCAGCATGAAAGGCAAAGGCTGGAGACTTAGCACGGGGCATCGAAGGGGCGACCACCTCAGTGCTCACCCTGACTAAGGCGATCGAACTCCTGGCGCCCCGCTGGCCCAAGTCCCTGCCAAGCCTCGTCCTTCTCACACACCGCCACCACCCCCAACCCCCTGCTGGCTGTCACCAGCCGGGGGCCACACTCACCTGTGGCTGCGGCAACTTGGCCCACGGTGGCGGTCCACAGTAGCAGCACCAACAGCTCGCCCAGCAGCGCTGGCCGCGCCATGCAGCCCCTCGCCTCGGAGTGCGGCCCGGCTGGAGCCGCGGCAGTCTCCGCCTCCTCTGTTCTTGCTCCCACTTCCCGGCCGCCGCGCGCTGGAGGCCAGAGCCGGCGCAGACGGGAAGGGCCGCCCCGCCCACGGCCGCAGGTAACCCGAGCGCGCGGGGGCGTTTGGGCGCAGGCGGCGAAAGGGACTGGGCGGGGCCCGCGGCTCTGAGACTCCCACCGAGCGACACCTGGCCTCCCTCTGAGCCACCACCTGTCACAGCTACCTGGGAGTGCTTTGGAAGACCCAAGGCGACTCCCCCTGGAGCTTTATGGCAGGGCTCCAAAGACTGGCCTCTTCCCACTCCCACTTCGATCAGGATGCATGGTTGTCCCAGGTGCCAAAGGCTGCACCCTGCTACACTCTAGGGCAGGGTCATGTAGGAAAAGAACCTTGGCCTGGGAATCTGGAAACCTGGCATCTAGCCTTAGGTCTCTGAGCCCTTTGTTTCCGAAGTTCTGACTCCTAGATTAGTAATACTAACCTTCTTTATTTCTCTAACTGGACTTGGAAGTGTAAATAGGGGACTTTAGTGACATCCTGCTTTGTGGAAGGGACAACGGTATATTTGAAAGCTGGTAATAATTGAATTGGGTTTTTAAAGTGACATTCCCGAAATAAGGGACAGTGTCACTACCCTGTGGACCTGTATTGTTAAAACACACACTAAGCTTAATATAGATTTAGGTTTCAAGGTACATACTGTAGACAGGTATGGTGTTTCATGCTGTGGCCTAGATTAAACAAGTGCTTAACAATTCTGGGACTGAAGTAGGATTGTCACCAATTACAGGAGGGATAGAGGGAGGGGGAAGAGGGGGGAGGGCAGAGGGAGATTGACAGGCTTTAAAGCTTAGTGCTTGAAGATGGAGGAAGAAGAAAACTGAGTCCTGCAAGTTGTCCTCTGACCTCCACGTGGGCACCATGAATGTGTGTGCACATGCACGCCCACCTACACAAGCATAATGAAAAACTGTGAAGACTATATAATGAGAAGGTGTTGAAGATGTGGGAAGGCTGCACCTTGGAGCCATGAAGCTGGGTGCTGATGAGCATTTCTGAGATTAGGAAAGGAGAGGAACTGAACAGCTTTGGAAGTTTTGTACTGCTGCTGTGGAAATCACCACAATTTGGGCGACTTAAAAGCTCTGTTCTAATACATTTCTGGATATCAGGAGTCTCACTAGGCGAAACCCAAGTGTAGGGAGAGATACTTTTTCTCTTGGAGATTCTAGAACATAAGCCCTTGCTTGAACTTTTCCAGCTGTGAGACACTGCCCACATTCCCTGGTTTGTGGCTGTACCACTAAACTCTCTGTTTCCATGGTCAAAATACACCTCTTTCTCTGACTCTGGCTAACCTATCTCCATTTTCTTCTTATAAAGATCACAATAATAATCCGCACATTTTAAAAGGCTTGATTTTAAAAGGGGCCAAGGAGATGGTTCCATTGATTAAGTGCTTGCCACACAAACACAAGGACCTGAGTTTAGATCCCCAGCAGCAACATAAAAAGCCAGGCACAGAAGAGTGAACCTGGGGAAGTAGAGACAAGAATAACCCTTGGATTTTTGGACTTGCTAATCTGCCAGTCTAGCTAAATTGGTGAGCTCCAGGTTCAGGGAGACACTCTGTCTCAGAGAGAGAGAGAGAGAGAGAGAGAGAGAGAGAGAGAGAGAGAGAGAGAGAGAGAGAGAGAGAGAGAGAGAGAAATTGGAAAAGACACCTGATAATTGAACTCTGACCTCCACATGCATGCAGGCAAGCACACACAAATCTATTGTTTAAACCTTATTTATTCACATCTTCAAAGTCATTTTTTTTACTATGTAAGGTAATATACTCACAAGTGTTAGGCATTAGAACATGAATGGGGTTAAAAAAAAAAACACACTATTTTTTGCCACTCTTTTCCTGATAAAGAGCCATGTCTGGGTGGATGGTGACACCCACTGAAATGCATTTTGGTCACATTAAGTCAATAGAGATACCTGAAAGTAGCTATAAAAAAGTTATCCATAAAATGGCTGATTATATATTTGATGATTATATATCTAGTCTCAACCTCACCCAGAGGCCATCAGAATGTTTGGTCTAGCTAAACAAAGACTCCACTCTGGAATGAAGGCTCTTGAGTTCAGTAAATATTTGTGAAGTCCACGAGCTATGGAAGACAATCATTAAAGGCAAACTTTGGCTGGAGGTGTCTAGCTCTGTGGTGAAATGTGTGCTTAGCACGCAGGCTCTCCCAGATCTGTCCCCAGCACCAAACAAAGATTTTTTTTTTTTAAGTAGAACTTGACTACAAAGAGCTGCAAACAGTTTCCAGGGCTATCACCAGAACATGTACATGAAACTATGTGCTGAAAAGAAGTGTACCTAATGAGAGGGAAGGGGCAGAAAAGATTTCTAGGAGGAGGGTTTGTTTGTGGGGTCTTGAGACACTGGTTCTTGCTGCTAAAGGTTCAGTATGAAGCCATGCCTATATGTGCGTTTAGCAAAGGGGATAATGGTTATGAAGACAGCACAGTCAAAGCCAATGGAACTGGTAGCTGGTATTGCCCTTTTTCAAACTCTCTCAAGTAGCTTGGCACTCACTCTTTGGCCCCAGGCGCCCTTTTCCTCACCACCTCAAACATACACACTTGTTGACATGTGCTATAAACATTATACAATAAATTTATGGTAACATTTCCAAAATGATTGTGCCATCTGCCTTTTAAGGAGTCTCCAGTTGGAAAAAAAGAGCCCCAGGGAACTGGCTGAGTGCCTTCATGGGCACCGACTGGCCTTGATTGAGCCGAGTGCCATAAAACTTTCACAGAAATGATTGCAAGAGGTTACATTGAAGACTTATCATTAATCTCCAGAAATGCCTTTGATAATTTGAACGTTGTGAGAAAAAAGACAAAGGGTGTCACAGGGGAGGGGAGGGAATGGGTTTCCTCTTACCTAGCTGATCCTGGTTTACTGTCTGAGAGTGAATCTATAAAGCCACTTCCCTTTCTTTCTGACGCTAAACATCCAACAACCTTTTTTTTTTTTTTTTTTTTTCAATCAGAGTCATAAAGCCAGAGAGGGTTAGGGATGCTATTTCTTCAAAATTGAACTCTTCTTTATAGATTCTGTGTGCTTGTGTGCTTTTATTCTAAGGGCATGTTAGATTGAATTAGGCCACCCCCTGGTGTGCAAGAAGAATAAAAACAAATGGCAAGCTTTCCAGGAACTGCAATAAACAAGAAACTCTCAGTTTGGCCTTGGATAATCAAACTCATGATGAGGCAACACCAAGTTTCCTTTTGACCACCATCTCCCTCTTTTGCACTTTGGCCCCAGAGGTGGCTGGAGCTGACCTATGAACCTCATCTATTNTTGCACTTTGGCCCCAGAGGTGGCTGGAGCTGACCTATGAACCTCATCTATTCTGGTGTGTGTGTGTGTGTGTGTGTGTGTGTGTGTGTGTGTGTGTTTGTGTGGTGTGTAGGGGGACAGTGAGGCCTGTTTGTTTCTTTTTAATTCTTCTTCCTACCCCACCTTCTCCTTTTGGACATTTTCTTACTACAGAGCCGGAACTAGCCTCTAAGATCTGATTCTCCTGTTTCAGTTTCCTAATATTGGGCACACCAGAGTGCCCCACCTCCAGTTCAGTTCGATTATTTGGTCTTGTTTTACTGTAAAGGAGAGGATGCAGTTTCTAGACTGACTCTTGCACTATAGCCCAGACTGACCTGGAAGTCCCTAGCTACTATGTGGGCTGGCCTCAAAACCATCAGCAGTCCTTGTGCCTTGCAAAGAGAATTCTGGGATGACAGGCATGAGCCTCCATGCCTAGTTTCAGTTGGATGTCTTCATTTTACTTTCTCACCAAGGTTTCCTTCCTGACAGGAGCTGGAAAGCAGCAGAGACATGACAGCTGAGAGAGGAAAGAATGATGCCACTGCCTTCTGCTCACTGGGCCCCCCCTCTAGTCAGTGAGAAAGAGTATCATAAATTCAAAAAGGACCCCAACAACAGGGTGCATTATGGGCTTAACTAAATATGCTGGTGTCTTAGAAAACCATTCCACAGTGTGTCCTCTGCCTTCTACTAAGGAAGAACTAAACAGACTCTGACACCACGGAGTTCAAGAAAAGAGGGGAAGTCACAGGGGATTTCCCTCTGATGACTCTAGAGTAATGGCTCCTAACCAGGGAGATTTAGCCTCCCAGATGACAGTTCTGGTCATCGTGCCTGTCAGGAGTGGTTAGGAAAAGAACATTCTTAACATGTAATAGATAATGGCCAAGGATGTGGCCGATCATCCTCCAATGCACAGGACAACCCCACAACCAAGATTTAGCTTGTTCAGAATGACACGATAGTACCAAAACTGATAAATCCCAGACTAGGATACTCTTCTTCATCCTTAAACCTGGCTTCCACTAACCCATTATCCTTGTGTTTACCTGCATCAGAAATGAATGCTAAAATCACCTGGTCTTATTAGCCTCCTTTCTTACATCACACCAAGCTCCTCAATCATACTGTCTAGCCATGGAGTCACTTATTACATTAGAAAACATGTCTCAGATCTAATCCTGCCCAGGATACACCATGGTCCTATTTCCTGTATCATGGTCCTATTTCCTGTATCATGAAAATCCAGCTGCCCTTGAAAACCAACACAGAGCTTCTCAATGTGCAAATCTGACCATTTTACTCTTCCACATAAGCTTCCTAAACTTAGTGATACTGTTTTTAAACAAACTGTCACACAAGCCCTCAATTACTTTGCCTACAGGTTTGTCTCATGGGGACAGATTGATTCTGCTCCTGGGGTACTCAGGTTCCTAACACTGCCAGCTAGCTAGCTGTCTGAATGTCCCTTGAAGAAAATTGGCTTCTTTTTTCCTGTTCTGGGGATAGAACCCATGCTAGCCAAGTGTTCCAACAGGGTGTTTATCAATATCTGGGTGATGTTTCTGGTTCTCCTGACAGGTAGTTGGGGAGAGGATACTCCTGACATGTAACTGATAAACACATGAGGATCAGACAAGCCAAATCTGCGTAGCAAAATCTTATTGTAAAAGAGAGAAAAGTGGGAGCTTCAAGAAGTAATGCCTAGGATCTGGAAAGATGGCTCAGTGGTTAGGAGCACTGGCTGTTCTTCCAGGAGACCTGGGTTCAATTCCAGCAGTTCAAATAACAGCTCTAGTTCCAGGGGATCTGATACCCTCATACAGATATGCGTGCAGACAAAACATAATTCATATAAAAGAAAAATAAGTAAATCTGTGTTCAAAAGATTTTGTTTTGTTTTTGTGTTTTTAAAAAGGTGATGCTGGCTTTACTGACAAAGGAGCCTAGCCTAATCAGTGAGTTCTAGGCCAAGTGAGAGAACTTTATTTCAGAAAACGGAATGGGTTCTAGAGAAAGAGCCCAGTAGTCGAGAACACTGGCTACTACTGCAGAGGACCGGGGTTTGGTTCACAGCACTCATGTGGTGGCCCTCAACCATCCATAACTCCAGTTCCCAGATACTAGACATGTACATGTTACACACACACATGCAGACAAAACATTCATACCCATCAAATTAAATAAAATAATAAAAAAGATCACATCAGTGAAACAACCACCAACGTTGACCACTGGCCTCTCAACATGTCCCCTAATGCACACACATCTACGCAAAAAAAAGGAAAGTTTTCAAATGGTATTTTGTTTAAGGCTTCAGAACTACACTCCCTACTCCCCTTTAAAAATATTAACTGGCTCATGTATCCCAGGTGGTCCCCAAAATGGCTATGTTAACTGGGCATAGCAGCATAGAACTTTAATCCCAGCACTCCAGGCAGATCACTGAGTTCAAGGTCAGCTTGTTCTACAGAGTGAGTTCCAGAACAGCCAGAGCTACACAGAGAAACCCTGTCTTAAAAAACAAAAAGAAGCAAAAAAAAAAAAGAAAGAAAGAAAGAAAGAAAGAAAGAAGGAAGGAAGGAAGGAAGGAAGGAAGGAAGGAAGGAAGGAAGGAAGGAAAAAGGTTATGTAGACAAAGGTGACCTTGAATTCCTGAACTATTAATCCTCCTACTGCCACTTCCTGAGTGCTGGGATTGCAAGTCATCCTACNAAGCCAAATAAACCCTTTCCTCCCCAACTTGCTTCTTGGTCATGATGTTTGTGCAGGAATAGAAACCCTGACTAAGACAATAATATTTTAATTTATGAATAAATCACACACATTAGGTGCTATGAAGGATTCTATGCTCCTAGCATAAACTTTGGAAAGTTACACAAAAGAAGAAGAAAAGAAGAAGAAGCAAATGAGGAAAGTAATTTGTATATGGGTCAAATTCAGAAAAAAGTTGGGGCAGACAAAAGTAGTGAAGTTTGCTTTTGAAGGCGTCATAGATTAGACAGGAATTGAACTAGACCTTCAAGAAAGGAGGAGAAATGGGGATGGGGAAGAGAGGGGACTGCTTGTGGACGTTGTACATCGTGGTGCGCACTAGGCTCCGCACCACGATGTACAACGTCCACAAGCAGAAAAAGGTTATGTAGACAAAGGTGACCTTGAATTCCTGAACTATTAATCCTCCTACTGCCACTTCCTGAGTGCTGGGATTGCAAGTCATCCTACCCTATTTATTTTGAGTGGGAAATCCTCCTCCTCTTCCTCCTTTCCCTCTTTTATCTCACTGTGTAGCCCTGACTGTCCTGGAACTATATAAACCAGGTTGTCCTTAAAATCACAGAGATCTGCCTGACTCTGGTTCCCAAGGGCTAGGATTGAAGTTATGAACCCCCCAGATTCTAGGCCTGAAGATACGAGCCATCACTCACACCTGGCAAACCCAGGAGTGCTTTCTTTCCTGTTAGGCAAGCGTTCTACCAATTGAATTGCAGCCCCCAGCAACTCTGCTGTTTATTTAAAGAAACCGAAATTTCTGTCCTTTTATTAGATCTATAGCCAAGTATACCAAGACTAAGGGTACCAAGCAGAGGTTGCATCTTGCTCCAGAGCACTTGGTATAGTCTGTCTTCAGACCTCAGCCAGCTTCCATCACTTGCATGACTCCTATTTGTTGCCTCCAACATTTTTTTTCCACACAAATATGTTTTCTTGGCTCAGAATCTTTTCCCCTCTGTCAGATGTCACATTTTTTTAGTAACTAGTTTGTTCCCAACTGCAAAATTTTTTCCTGCTTCTCCTGTGATTGTTGGGGGGTGCGAGGGAAGGGGAGGGAGACAGGGAGGGAGGAGAGGGAAGGAAAGGGAAGGGAGGGGGAGGGAGGGAGGGAAGGAAAGAGAAAGAACTTTTTAAAAAAATTTTGCCACAAGATTCAGGCTTAGCCAAGTGACACTAGATAGCCTAGGAGAAGCTTGAAGTTTGTACTGTTAGAAGGCACAGCCATCAGGAGGCTTGTCCCAGAGCCTTGTGTACAGAGCAAGTGGCCTTTTCTTACTCAGATTCTTAGTTTATCTGAAGTGGCTTCTGGAAGACATCCCCTGGCACCACAGAAAATACACAGATGACTGTAATGTGGTTAGTAGCACATGCCATGCTCTCATTGCTCATGTTTAATTTAATTGAAAGGCCTCTCTCTTTAGCAAGTGTTTTTCTTCTAGGCTTAGTGGAGTCCACTAAAGGGATTGCTGTTTGTGAATGAGGCACCTAATGGGACCCTTTTAGTGACACCTGAGGCACAGGAGGCATAGCAGGTGCTGCTGGGTCAGAGGTCCTGAAGCCTAGAGACACCTAAGCTTCCAAACACCTAAGAGATAATTGTACTGGATAGTTTTGTGTCAACTTGACACAGCTGGAGTTATCACAGTGAAAGGAGCTTCAGTTGGGGAAATGCCTCCATGAGATCCAGCTGTAAGGCATTTTCTC
>NC_034613.1:27982329-28008202 GCF_900095145.1 Mus pahari | reverse complement strand
GAGGGGAGGGGAGGAGAAGGGAGGGGAGGGGAGGGGAGGGGAGAGGAGAGGGGTCAGCTTGTGTGGCTTGATCTGATAAACAAGGTTTCCCAAAAAACCAGTGGTGATGTAGTAAAGTGATGTTTGTAAAAGCTAGCTTTCTAAGATGAGTTACTAAGAATGTTTATACTTGTCTAGAGGTCTGAAGTTAGAGGGATATTTGAGATATTGGCAACCAGGCACAGGGGGTGCCTCAAGGCAAGTTGTGTCCTTCCCTCCAGTGACAGCCCAGGGGATGTAAGACTTATGTCAGAATCAACACAGTGACCTCCATTAAACCAAGCTGTGCTATTTTATACAAGAGTATACTCCAGGGCAAGGAATTCGTCATCCCACACAAAACAAAACAAAACAAACCAAACAAACAAAACCCAGAACATTTCTGACTCTCTGGCGTCCATTCTTCCTCATAGTTGGCCATGTTCTGCTTTCTAATTCCTCAATCACTGAAAGAAGAAGGACCTCTGAGTGTTAGTGTATAAAGGACCTCATTTGGCTTCTGGCACCAGCATCATTGGCAGGAGTCCAGCAGCTCAGCAAAGACTTCCAATAGCCTTCTCAGTTTCCCCTCTCCACTCTGCATCTAAACCCTCTCTAGGTCCCACCCCTTTCCCGGCCCTAATCTTACCATTGTCAATAACGCTTTATTTATTTATTTATTTATTTATTTATTTATTTATTTATTTTGTCATTGTAGCTTTTCATTTAGAGCCTTGAACTCCAGGCATTCCTCCTGTCTCAGATTCCCAAGTGATGGGAAGTTCCAGTTCGGAATTACCATACCTGGTTCAAGAGCAGCTTTTAACAGCTGAGTTAGTGTGTCCTCCCTGATCTCTTTTAGCATTGCATTATTATCCCAGCCTCAGGGTTCTGTGTGTTTAAATATTCAAGTATAGCATTTGCACATTTGAGTCCAGCTCCTGCACCTTGAAAGCTTTCCATTGTTTGCTCTGAAAAGGAAGGGTAATAATATTTACATTTAACCAAATAAAAGTCCAGTTTCAGACCTCGGTCCACAAAGGTTCTCTGAGTAGGAGGCTCTTGGCGTACTAGTAACTCTTCCTCAAGAGTCAGGGCTCTGATTTGTATATCATCTTAACTGCATCCCCAGGGGCCACGTGGCATAGCTGCCTTTTGGATAGATTCCCTAGGCAAACATGGAGTTGAGGCGTCACCTTCCACTTGGAAAATATCAGACTGGGAGAAAGAAAAAAAAAATACCCTATCACAGGGCAGCTCCCACCTTCTCCTCATCTTTCCCACATCCCTTCAGTGCATTGCCTTTTTGGATCCTGGGCAATAGAATAAATTGACTTCCTCAACAGCACCCTTTCACGCAGTGCTGTGGCTACACCCGCTTAGCTAGAAGAGAACTTAGTCTTCACTCAGAAGCAGGTCTCAGTTATTCCAGTCCTTTGCATTTTGAGGATCTATGATGATAGCAGTCCTTGTGAAGTTGATGAAATTTGCTTCATGGCACAATGTCTGGTTTATTACTATAAATAGTCTATGGATGTTTGAGGAAAATGTCCCTTCTCTACTCACTGGGCCCAGTGTTTTGCATGTGTCCATTAAATTAAGTTCCTGAATTATTTGTTTGTTTGTTGGTTGGTTGGTTTACTTATTTGCCCTTTAAAAAATGTTTTTCTGAGACAGAGACTCTACATAGTGTTCGCTGTCCTGAAACTCACGATGCAGCTTTCCCTTGGTGTATGTGCCTGTGACATAGCTACATCTTTACTTTCTTTTCTGTACTATTAAATTCAATATTTGCTCTAAGAAACATTATGAAGTGCAAATTTTCTTTCTCTTTCCAGCATGAAACCATTGCCATTTAACTATAGAATTTAGTTTATTCACCATTATTCTAATATTTATTTCTGTCGTTTGATTTTATGCTAGTTGGCTCATATTATACTCCTTTTCATTTTCATCCTTTCCTTTTTTGACTTTTTTTCCAGGTTGTGAGGGGGTTTTATTAATTTTTAACCTCAAGATATTTTTTCATCACATTAAAATAGGCATACTAGTAGTACTTTCTAGAAGGTTTATTGTATTAAATAATTTTTGAAAGATAAAAACTCAAATAAATGTTTATCCAATACCTAGTACATAAAACATACTAAAATGGGAACTATTATTAGAATTTCTAGCAGTCTTTCATATTTCACTTTATAGTTCCCTCATTGCTTATGGTTCCGCATCTGTTGTTCTCCTTTCTGCTGGCATTATCTTATTTGTTCTTAGTCCTTTTTCTTTCATTTCTCCTTTGCTGCCACAAAGTTTCCTGTTTCTTCTTACCCTTCTATCCCCAGACCAGTTATGTATACAAGCTGAGGAAAAGGGTCCATCCCACTGATTTTCATGCCACAGGGTAGCAAAGATACTGGCCAGCACACATCCAACACATCCAATGGAGGATGCTCTGGGTTGGCCATGGTAAAGCTAGCATAGCAGGGGGATATCGATTTCTGTGGAGAGATATAAAGGCAGTAGAGCTTCCCCACAAGGATGCAGTTCAATTCCCTAGTGTATTCCCTACTTAATGAAGAACTACTCCATCCTTACTCTCTGAAATAGTCCTGCTGTGGGAGAATGGGTGTCACCCCACTACCAATTTATTTATGTTCAGACCTGGGCCTAGAAAGAGGAACCATTTGTTCTCAAACACATTGTGGTCAGAGGAAAATTTCATCATCACTTTTGTAACAAAGCTACAACTAAGCATAGCAAGTGACATAAATATGAATGTGTGTATGTATGCATGTGTGCAAGCATACGTGTGTATTCATGTCAATTAACGAAAGCAGTGAACTTCCTTTGCCAAAAAGCAAAAAGCTCCCAAACTGAAAAATAGTCTCATCCTCTTTTGACATTTTATTGATGTAGAGACTACTTACTCCAATTGCTTCAGATCTTAGCTTTTCCTGTGTTCCTGTGGCAGGACATTCCTCTAAGACCTACTGTGCCCCTGCAGAAACACTGGTGCTATGGTGGAGTTTTCGGTGCTTTTCTGTTCTCTGGTGGTTTCCACAATCAGACTGAAATAAATAGAGGCACTGAACTTCCATATTTACAGTATGTCTTACTCAGATTGGACATTCTGATGGCAATTATTTTATTCTTCAGGATAGCTTTTGAATAATGCTGTTAGTATTTTGGGAACTTTCTTAATTATAAAATTTAAACATTATCTAATGGTGTAAACAAATGGACGATGTGGCTGATCGTCAGCACAGTTGACCACACAATGGCTCTAGGCTTAGAAGTTCTAGAAACCAAACTGAAGCCAAACTCTCCTAATTATCTTCAAAATATTGTCTGTATATTTATGGCAAATCCAGGAACAATTTACAGAAAAGATCCAAGGATGGAGTATGAAATATTCATATCCTGGAAATGGTACAGAAAAAAAAATGTGGGAAGGGAAAGAATTTGGGGGAAACAAATGGAGAAAAGTGTAAATGTCTCTTTTATTTCCTCTAAGGAAAGGATTAAATGTGAGCCACACCCAAGCTGTGTGAATACTGTGAGCTAAACACAGAGCACTTCTTTCTCTGTTTGACTTATCTCTGGGCCTAAACCTGGAAGCATATAACCTCTGTACAATTTATTCCAATCTGACTAATTCAATCCAACATCTCTCTGCTTCTTACTGAATTTCTCTCATACTTGACCTCGTACTAACACTGGCAATATTGTTCTCATCCTCTGGTTCCTTCTCACTTTTTGGCTTATTCTGTCTTCACCTGTATCTAGCTTGTTCTCTCTGTAACCTGTCTCTGTAAAGCTGTCCAACTAAAACTGCCAACCTCTCTCTCCCTGTGCTGCTCTTAAGTAGCCTTACCTTCCTGCACTGTTCTCACATGAGTTGGGCTTATCTTATCTCTGACTCCCTCTGTCAGATCTTTCTCTGATTCATCACTTTGTCTGCTCCTCAATTAGATGTCACTTTCAAACATGGTTGCTTTATTCTACAAACTAACCCTACCTTCATTGTTAAGGATTAAAGGTGTGTACTAAGGACATGTTTGCATTCCAGCCAGATCACATGGACCTAGAAAGTCTTTTGATATGATCTCCTGTGAGACCAGCCATCTTGCTGGATTAAAATTCCTCTACAGAAAAGAGAGAAACAGAAACAAAAAGGGGAGATGAGACATGAGAGAGTGGGTCTTTTAGTCTAAATATCTAGATAAATATTTGATTTGAAGTGACTCAGAATTTTGCATCTTCTAGTATGCTCTAATGGTGGTTCTTAAGTGTTCTGATCAAAGGGCTCTTTAAATGCCTAAAAAATGTTGAGGGCTAGGAAGATGGCTCAGCGGATAAAAATGCTTGCTGTGTAAGCATAAGGATCCAAGTGTGAATTGCTAGCACACACACATAATGCTAGACATGTCTACTTGTGTCTGTCACTCCAGTGTTGGCAGGTGGAAACAGGAAGATAAGGGAAGCTCACTGGCTGACCAATATAGTTTCTGGTTCAGTGAGAGACACTGTCTCAAGGGAATAGGAAGACAAGTGATAGAGAAGAACACCGAATTTCCTCATTTTGACTCTCCATATGCAATACACAAGAGTGTATACCTACCTACTCTCATGAATGCAACATGCTACAACAACAACAACAACAACAACAACAACAACAACACACACACACACAAAATGTTGAGCACCTGAATATTGCCTTCATTTTTTCCCTTTCATAGGACTTCATCCTCTTGTCACTCCTTAACATCTTTACAGGGAGTTGACTTCTGGTTAACCTCACCTGTGACAAGTATTTGGCATTGTCTGCTATGGCAATGTTTAAATTTTTGAAGCAATTGTTTTCTTCAGGCACAGGTGCACTTGACTTTAAACAAGCTAAGTTTAGAAATTTGTATACATGTGGGAATTCTTTCTTTCATAAACAGAGTGTTTCATTCTTTTTTGCCTTTTGTTCTTGTAAGGTGTTTATAGATTATCTAAAGTAAGAAAAAAGACAAACTATAAGGAATAAACCTTGGGGTAGTGCAAATAAAACTATAATTAAAGATACTACTTCTCAACTGTTAGCATGCCTACTATTTACACAGTAAATTGAAAGCAAGTCTGGGATACATGAGGCTCTGTCTCAACAACAGCAAACCAGAAATAATAAATGGTAACTGGACTCCATAATACACACATGTAATTCCAGAACTTAGGAGCAGAGAGCCTTTTGCATATAACATGTTTTAGGACACTCAGAGTTACATAGTGAGACTTTGTCTAAAAGGTCTCCCCAGATGTGCTCCTCCTGCAAAAAGAAAACAAAAGAAAAAAAAGAAAGTAAAAAGTGTCAGCAAAGACAAGGAGGTATGGGATCTCTTTATTCACTCTGATGAGGATGTAAATGGTATAAATGCTATGGAAACAGTATGGAGATTACTCAAAATATAGGCAGTGCTGGAGATGCTATTTAATTTTACTGCACCTGTTCAACATGTGTAAGGTGTTGAGTTCAATCCCCAGCACTCAAAATAAACTAGATGTGCTACTGTCCTGTTATCTAACAAGTATATCCCCCGGTATGTACCCCAAAGTATTAAAAGCAGGCAATCAAAAGGCATTTGCATCTATGTTCTCAGCAGCACTATTCAGAATAGCTCGATAATAGGAATAACCCAAAAATTCAGTAGTGGATGAATAAAAATAAATGGTTTATATGTAGAATAAAACACCATCCTGACTTGTGCTACAACATGGAGGGACTTTGAAGCCACTATGATAGATAGTAAGACCTCTTCTCAATATAATAAAAATGATAACATGGTAAATTTTGTTTTATTTATCTTTATTACCATAAACATTTAGGGGTCGCTCAGTTGGTAGAGGGCTTGCCTAGTGTGTACAAGGCCCTGGATTGAATCCCTCAGGATTAAACTTGGCATGATGGTGTACTCTAATCCCAGCATTTGAGAAGTGGAGGTAGAAAGAACAGAAGTTCAAAACAGTCTCAGGTACCTATAATTGGATGACAGCCTGGGCTACATGAAAGCCTGTCTTAAAGAAAAAGTATTACAAAATGTTTTTAGGGACTGGAGAAATAGTTCTGTCAATAAAATGAGTGAGTTCTGTTCCTAATCCATGTCTTTTTTTTAAAGCTGATTTTAATGGTGAAGGTTTATAATCCCAGTACTATGAAGAAGGCAGAGGTAGCTAGTTCATTGTAACTTTGAAATTAGCCTGGTTTACATAGTGAATTCCAGGTCAAACAAGCAAAAATAAAAATTAAAAAGAAGACTTAAAAAGATAAATATATTAGAATTGCTTTCTAAAAATTGCTCTATGCATATGGGTGTTGGCTTACTGAGTACCACTTGTGTGTTCTACCACTCATGCTGGTGAAGGGAAAAAGAGTGTATCATGTTTCCTAAGGTCACCATATAGAATGCTGGGAATTGAACCTAGGTCCACTGGAAGAGCAGCCAATGTTTTTAACTACTGAGCCATTTCTACAGTCCCAAATATCTGAATTCTGTAAATTAGCTAGATTACAGATAACTTTGGTTGTAGCTCAGGAGTTGAAGAATTACCTAACATGCCCAAGGACTCAATTTCTGTCCCCTAGTCCCATAAAAAGTGTTGAGTAATCATTTGTTTTTATTGTCCTACCATAAAAACATCATGTTAAGTGAAAAGAAGCTATTCAAGAAGATTATATACTATGCTATTTCATTACACAGATATTTAGAAAAACTAATAAACAGAGAGTAATTTATAGTGACTTAAAGATGTGTGAAGTGGTGGGAAGTGACTCCCAGTGAGCACAAGAGCATACTGAGCTCCCTTGAACTTGCTAGAGCTATCTTTAATAAGGTTGGGGTTGGATCTGAGGCTGGAATCCAGGGCATCGGGCATGCTAGGCAACTGCTCTACCACTAAGCTATATCTCCAGGTCTGAATTCATTATGAATGAGTAAATCATACTAAAATAAATCTGCTGTCACTGGCCATGGTGATGCAGTGGTTGTCATGCAAGTGCTCAGGGGCTGGAGGCAGGAAGAGCAAGAGAAGTCTCTGCTACATAGTTAGTTGGAAGGTAGCCTGAGCTCTGTGAAATCCGGCTCCACCCTTTGCCTCTATCCCACCCCTGAAAGCTGCTATTGACAAGAAGGTTGATGAAAATGAAAATAATAGACAAGGCTCCCTTGAGGACTGTCTTCCCTGATTTGTCTCAGAAAGTAACCTTTTCATGCTTGTGTGTGGAAGATTAGTAGTACTGAAAAGCCACGAGCCGACAGCTCTACTAAAGTTGTATTAATGATCTACTAAAAATAATGTCTACCTGCCTTTGTCTATTAACTCATGGAAACAGTCCTACTTGATGCACAGCAACAACTCAAAGTACCATTGCTGCAAAAGTACTGATACTGAAAATAAGCTTTCGCTATAGTTAAGGGCAAAGGCTCTGTAGCCGGAATGTCTGGTGTGGAATGCCAGCTCCAGCACTTACTGTTAGTGTGGCCGAATGCAAGTTTCTTGAATTCTCAGTGCTTCTGCTTCCTCCTTTAGAGAATTATGATGACTGTGGCCCTTCCTTTGGATGTTATTGGATCGAACACGTTCAAACATGGGAAGTGCTCAGAACAGGGCCCAGAGCCTAGCAAATGATCAATAAATCTATTAGCTACTGTTCTTTGCAGAAAACTGTGGGCAATCTCTTTGACAAATATTGATTTCCAGTACACTGTAAAACTTTAAACATACATTTTAAAGGTGTTAAAGTTGTAAGTCTTTTTGGGTTGTAGCACATATGTTAAGGTGTCATTAAGGAACTGGGCACTATTATTAGTTCGCGGAATATTTTGAAGGTATGGAAAATAATATTTTTTTCAGGTGAGTGTGGTGGTGCTTGCCTTTAATCCCACCTCTTGGGAGGCAAAGACAACAGAATCTCTGAGTCTGAGGCCAGCCTGGTCTACACAGAGAGTTCTAGGACAGCCAAGACTACATAGAGACGCTGCCTCAAAAAAAAAAAAAAAAGAACATTTTCTTTGCTTTTCTTGTCCTCCTCTTTCTATTTTGGGTATCATATAGCCCAGGTTGACATCATACTTTCTATCTAGTTGGGGATGACCTTGAATTCCTCATCCTGCCGCTACCTCCCAAATGCTAGGATCACAGATATGGCCCACCTTGCCAGGCTAAATGGAAATTTTTTTAAAAGAAAAGATAATTGTAGAACACAAAGGGCTTATTGTTGACACATACACAAATAAATAGATAGATTATAGATAGATAGAATGCACTTTTTATTTTATTTTTATTATATATTTTCTTTATTTACATTTCAAATGTCATCCCTTTTCCTCATTTCCCCTCTGAAAACTCCCCTATCCCATCCTCCCTCCCCCTGCTCCCCAACCCACCCACTCCCACTTCCCTGTCCTGGCATTCCCCTACACAGGGGCATCAATTCTTCACAGCACCAAGGGCCTCTCTTCTCATTGTTGCCCCACAAGGCCATCCTCTGCTACATATGAGGCTGGATCCATAAATCCCTCCATGTGTACTCTTGAATTGGTGGTTTAGTCCCTGGGAACTCTGGGGGGTCTGGTTGGTTCATATTGTTGTTCCTCCTATAGGGCTGCAAACCCCTTCAGTTCCTTGGGTCCTTTCTCTAGCTCTTCCATTGAGGACCCTGTGCTCAGTCCAATGGTTGGCTGCAAGCATCCACCTCTGTATTTGTCAGGCACTGATAGAGTCTCTCAGGGGACAGTTATATCAGGCTCCTGTAAGCAAGCACTTCTTGGCATCTGCAATAGTGTCTGGGTTTGGTGCCTGTATATGGGATGAATCCCCAGGTAGGGCCGTCTCTGGATGGCCTTTCCTTCAGTCTCTGCTCCACAATTTTTCTTCATATTTGCCCCCATGAGTATTTTGTTCCCCTTCGAAGGAGGACTGAAGCACCCACACTTTGGTTTTCTTTCTTCTTGAGCTTCATGTAGTCTGTGAATTGTATCTTGGGTATTCTGAGCTTCTGGGCTAATATCCACTTATCAGTGAGTGCATGTCATGTGTGTTCTTTTGTGATTGGGTTATCTCACTCAGAATGATATTTTCTGGTTTCATCCATTTGCATAAGAATTTCATGAATTCATTGTTTTTAAGAGCTGAGTAGTAGCCAGGCATGGTGGCGCATGCCTTTAATCCCAGCACTCAGGAGGCAGAGGCAGGTAGATTTCTGAGTTCGAGGCCAGCCTGGTCTACAAAGTGAGTTCCAGGACAGCCAGGGCTATACAGAGAAACCCTGTCTCCAAAAACCAAAAAAAAAAAAAGTGTAAATGCACCACATTTTCTGTATCCATTCCTCTGTCGAGGGACATCTGGGTTCTTTCCAGGTTCTGGTTATTATAAATAAGGCTGCTATGAACATAGTAGAACATGTGTCCTTATTACATATTGGAGCATATTCTGGGTATATGCCCAGAAGTGGTATTGCTGGATACTCCGTTAGTGCTATGTCCAATTTTCTGAGGAACTGCCAAACTGATTTCCAGAGTGGTTGTACCAGCTTGAAATCCCACCAGCAATAGAGGAGTGTTCCTCTTTCTCCCTATCATTGCCAGCATCTTCTGTCACCTAATTTTTTGATCTTAGCCATTCTGACTGGTGTGAGGTAGAATCTCAGGGTTGTTTTGATTTGCATTTCCCTAATGACTAAGGATGTTGAACCAGCCATTCGGTATTCCTCAGTAGAGAATTCTTTGTTTAGCTCTATTCCCCATTTTTAAATAGGGTTATTTGGTTCCCTGGAGTCTAATTTCTTTCTTTTCTTTTCTTTTTTTTTAATCCAGTGAGCTCTCAACTTTTATTGGTCCCTCAGTTCCCAGGGGTTCCCTCCTTCTCTGCCTCAGTGCCTCAGAACTCTGGTGTCATTAGTCTCGGACACCACTTTGCCATCCACGATCTTACAGGTCTTCTGCACAGTTTGCACGGAGTTGCTGGAGTCCAGGGCATCGTTGAGACTGAAATCTTCTCCATCCTCCAGCAAGCGGCGGTAGATGGCAATCTCTGCCTCAAGCTTCACCTTGATGTTCAACAGGGCTTCCTATTCCTGGGTCTGGCGCTGTCCCTCTGCTCGAGTTTGTGCCAGCTCTGACTCCAGATGCAGAAGGACTCCCATCTGTGCCTTGTATCGAGCCTCCACATCCCCAAGGCTGTTCTCCAGGTTGATGTTCTGGTTTTTCCATGAAGTCCAGGTCAATCTCCAAGGTCTGGAGGGTGTGTCTCAGCTCCATGACTGTGGTCTCAGCGTCCCTGATTTTGGCAGACTTTGTGGTGACAACTGTGGTGCTCTCCTCAATCTGTTGAGACCAGCACTTGTCTAGTTCCTCGAGGTTCTTCTGAGCCAGCAGTTCATACTGGGCACGGATGTCCACCATGATCGTGCTGAGGTCCTGAGATTTGGGGGCATCCATGTCCACAGTCAACCCAGAGCTGACAATCTGGGCTTCCAGACCTTGGACTTCCTCCTCATGATTCTTCTTCATGAACAGAAGTTCCTCCTTGAGCGCCTCGATTTCTGTCTCCAGCTGCAGCTTTGTGATATTGGTGTCATCTACCACCTTGTGGAGTCCATGGATGTCACTCTCCACAGACTGGCACATGGCCAGTTCTGTCTCATACTTAACTCTAAAGTCATCAGCGGCAAGGCAGACATTGTCGATCTGCAGGACAATGCGGGCATTGTCCACAGAATTCGAAAAGATCTGAACCCTCAGGCCTTCGATGATCTTGAAGTAGTGGCCCCAGCCTCTGACAACCTGGGGCCCCTTTCTTCTCCAAAAGTTCCCGGATTTTGCTCTTCAGTCTCCAGTTCTCAGTTTCTAGGCTCTTTACCTTGTCTAGGAAGCTGGACAGGAGGTTGTTCAGATCTTGCATGGTCTCCTTCTCAGTCTGGATTCCCCACAGAGCCACCCCAGACGGAGCAGGACACGGATATCTGGGACCTGGAGCCCCCAGCATCTGCATAGACGCTGGCTGTGCTGATGGCAGGCCTGACCTGCTGGCTGGGAGTCCTCACAGAGCTCAAGGACCGGTAGTTGGTGGAGAAGGTGGTGGAGTGGGTGGTGAAGCTCATCTTGTCAGGAGAGGAGAATGAAGCAAGAGACCATGACAGGGTTCCACCTCGGTGGAGTCTAATTTCTTGAGTTATTTGTATATATTGGATATTAGCCCTCTATCGGATGTAGGGTTGGTAAAGATCTTTTCCCAATTTGTTGATTGCTGTTTTGTCCTATTGACAGCGTCCTTTGCCTTACAGAAGCTTTGCAATTTTATGAGGTCCCATTTGTCAGTTCTTGATCTTGGTGTTCTGTTCAGGAACTTCTGGGGGAATCACCATCTCTGACCTCAAGCTGTACTACAGAGCAATTGTGATAAAAACTGCATGGTATTGATACAGTGACAGACAGACAGGTAGATCAATGGAATAGAATTGAAGACCCAGAAATGAACCCACACACCTATGGTCACTTGATCTTTGATAAAGGAGCTAAAATCATCCAGTGGAAAAATGACAGCATTCTCAACAAATGGTGCTGGCTCAACTGGTGGTTATCNTGTAGAAGAATGCAAATTGATCCATTCTTATCTCCTTGTACAAAGCTCAAGTCTGAGTGGATCAAGGAACTCCACATAAAACCAGAGACACTGAAACTTATGGAGGAGAAAGTGGGGAAGAGCCTCGAGACCATAGAATGCATTTTTTAAATTCAGGCTTTTCTGTAGTATTCCTGGTTTCAAAGCCTTAACTCCTCTCTCCATATGTGTGTTGTATTGCTTAGTATTTGCTTCATCTGAAAGTAACAATGCTCCAAAATAATAGTTCTATAAAAAAGAAAAACAATCTTTTCATAACAGTTCAGAAAAAAAAAAAAAAAGGCAGTGTGAGGCTGATTTAAAGTGTTTGGGCTCCCGGTGACCTCAGGCTTTCTTCTTCCATGTTATTATTCCTTTCTCTGGAGCTTCTATTTGTCAGGTAACGTCCTGGTCTAAGATAGCTGCTGTAGCTCTAGATTTCATCTTCATGGTCCAGTTAGCTGTTCTCCAACTATGGTGCTCTTCCAGCTAGCCTAACCTAATCAAGGAGCCTCTGATATCAGTGAGAGATTTTGTCCAAAAAATAAGTGAGAGGCTGGAGTGATGGCTCAGCGGAGTTACATGGCAGCTCACAACTCCCGTCCCAGAGGCTCTACACCTTCTTCAGATTTCCCTGAGCATGCAGCAAACACTCAAGACAAATAAACTAAACTAAGGTGAAAAATATAGTGGACAGCTCCTGAGGAACAACGCCTAAGGTTTACTTGTGGCCTTCACATGCATGTCCATATACATTTGCATAGGAACAATGCACACAGACTCATGCACGCACACGTACAAAGAATTAAAATTAAAATAGATTATTTGACTATTGAATTGACTCCAGGTGGTGAAGGGTGGAGGCAGGGAGGGAAGCTCAAGGCCACTGCAGTTTGGCAGGTGTGAGATGAGAACTGTTTAGAGTGGTGGAGTAGGATGAAAAAGGGCAGGTTAGGTGTAAAGATTTTTATAGGTGGAGCCAAAAATATTTTACTGAAGGATCAGAAGGTGGGGAAATAAAGCGGGAAGTCACAGGTACAACGTTTTGACACTTCTGCTCTAAGGACATGTTTGAGTGTGGATGCCACTTAGCTGAGATGGGCAACTCTTGGAAAAGAATCTGCTGGGGAGATAGAAACTAAAAGAGATAGAAACTCTAGGCTTTGCAGCACAGGCCTGTAAATCTAGCTACTTGGAAGGCAGAAAGAGGAGGATCAAAAACTGAGGAGCATATGGGCCAGAGAGTGACTGTAAGGCTACCCTGGACAACTTAGTAAAACCTTGTCTCAAAAATAAAATACTTGTCAAACAGAAAAAGTTCCAGAGGTTGTCTACTTCCTGACTATGGACACAATGTGACCAACTTCCTGATACTCCTGCTGCCAGCTCCTTTGATAGTTTCCCACTAGAAGAGACTGTACCCTCACACTTAGAACCAATGTAAACTCCTCCTTCTTTAGACACCTTTCGTGCAGTATTGTGCCAAGTCAACAAGGATGCTACAGCACTGCTTACCTTCCCAAGCCATAGCGCGGGGCTCCATTGCCAGATTTTTATCTCACAAATCAAACAAAACCAGAAGTGAAATGAAACCTGGGAAGGACATGGACTGTGTTCATAAAGTATTTTTCCATGCAGCTTTCATCTTTGCTTAACTCATCCTATTCAGAAAGTGCAATGGATGAAGACATGAACTAAAATGATATAAATGTGGGTGAAGTGGGGGATACATTTAACAGCGACTTAGGAAGTGAGCTACATAGGGTTTGCATGATTAGATGTAAGGAAGGAAAGTGGATAAGTATCCTGGGGTGGGGGTGGGGGAGAGTAGTTCATGTGCCAAATCTGGTTTATCTCTGTTTATTGGAGAGAGTAGCCCAAGCTGGCTCCAGATCCAATAAGTACCCAAGCATGACTTTCAACCCTCATCATCTTGCTTCTATAATTCAAGTACTGCTCTGACAGTACTTGGCTGTACATAACATACTGTTATGACAGGAATACGTCATAATACCCATCTTTCATTGCCTTTAATTGGAGCACAGCCCCACCCATTTGTTACATATTGCTGATGCCAGCTCTTATCCTGCTACAGCAGAGCTGAATACTTGTAACAGAGACTATATGGACTACAGAGCCTCAGCCACAACCTGCTATCCATTTCCATGGGTTGTGTGACTATGTGGAGCCAATGGCTGGGTGAAGATATTAAAAAATAATTGCAGTCATGCATGCTGGTTCATATATGTAATTCTAGTGCTCAGGAAGCTGGGGCAGGAGGATTGTTAGAGTTTGAAGCCTGTCTAGGTCACAGAGATCTATAGCTACTCTGGGTTACAAGTTTAAAAACATTGTACCTCTACTGAGAATGAACACTTTTTTCCCTCATTATTTCCCAAATAAAGCAGTAAGTAAAGCAACAATTTGCATAACTTTTCCTTATAAGTAATTTAGAGATGATTTAAATATATATGGAGCTGAAGACATTATTCAGTGTTTAAGAGCACTTGCTTTTGGAGAAGAACCTGGGGTTTAGTTTCTAGCACTTACATGGTTGCTAACAATAGTATGTAACTCAGCTCTAGGGGATCCGCTACCTTCTTCCAGTGTCTGTAGGCACCAGGTACTCACGCGGTACCCAGACATACATGCAGACAAAACACTAATACACAGAAAAAGGGAGTTTCAATACAATCCTGCTAGAAGATGTTGGTCAGTAAATGAAAAACTTAGTGCCAGGCATAGTATGTGTTGTTACAAGTTATTGTTCAGGAGGTTCCAGAGTCACCTAAAACAATACAGGCTACTGCCATTGCTCTGGTTGTACACCTTCCCCAAAAATCTAATAAATAAATTATAAGTAATGATTCCTAACAATTATTACTAATGATTAATATAATTTAATAAATAAGTATTGCAAAAAGTAGCGAAACACTGAGCCACCTAATTTAATACAAGATGAGTACTAATGTCACCTTCTCTTGGGTTTTTGCTTTTTTCTTCTTTATCAATATGTAAAGAAGTCTAGGAGTCAGTCAGAGTCTCACTAGACATGCTAAGAAAGGCATTATTATTATTATTATTATTATTATTATTATTATTCAAAGACAGTTATTATTTTGGAATAGACATTTTATTTTAGTCATTTTGAATACAAGACATAAGAAACTAACCTCTTTTGACTAGGAAACGCCATACTGGCTAGCTTTCGTAGTGTCAGAAGGTGTAATTTACATTGCTAAGGGAGAAAAGACAGCAATGATCTCAACTAGCACTGGATGCCAAATGCTACCACTTGACCTGTCTGGTAAGATGCATCTATCTGTGCAATAGTGTCTTTCTGATTGAATATGAGGCCTGCTCCACAGGAGGGATTTCCTGCCTGGCAATGTAAACCTGGTCAAAAGCTCATGAGTCCTAGGAGGAACCCACTGTTGTTTTGCTAAATGCTCATTCTGTAAAACTTCTTTCTAAATATTTATGTTTATATCTATAGATTTATGTTGCTTCTAATTTTTTTTTTTTTGCGGGGGAAGCTTCTTTTTGAAATGGTTAACAATTAATACAGAGGCTGGTAATTGTTCGAAGTACAAAGTGTGAAGAGCTTTGAGTTCTAAGCTGTGGATTAATCCTCTATATTACCCTCCCCCTATCCAACGGCTCAGGGACCATCTTAGAAGAGTGGGCAGAAAGAATGTAAGAACTGGCAGATAAGTGGGGAAAGGTGTGGAATGCTGATTTCTGGACTGGATATGGCTTTTGCATACCCCAACTCACAGCACATATAAAGCCAGTGAAAGTTCCAACAGGAGTGGGAGAGTAACGTCTCACTCATGGCAGAGATGCTGTTGAATCACTCCCCTGTGGGGACATGGCTGCTAGTAGACTGTTCATACTTCACCCATGCACATATAGGCAGTACTCATTTGACTTGGAGGTTAGCACTAACACCCGAAATGTGGGTGTCATAAATTTTGTAATAACATTTAGAGGGGGCACTGAGGGGAACTGGAGGATAGGGATGGTGGGTATGATTAAAATAGTCTATAAGTATATAAGAATTTCAAAGAATAAATAACAATATAATCTTGTAAAAGAGCTTGTGAAGGCTTGGGTGGCAAGTGTGCAGGGACCACCTGAAGAAAACAACTCAGCAAACAGTTGGCTATGTATGTGGCTTTGGAGCTCATGAAGGAGGCCCTAGCTGAAGACTGAGGAAGTGGATCTTAACACTCTTCCCCTTCTCCAGAAATAGGTTTATAAACGTCCAGAGTATCTTTGCACTATCTTGAAGGGTCTAGAATCCCATTTCTATCTTATGTTTTGATGTCTGACTTAGTAATAAAGGTTCAATGTCTACAGAATGCCACAAGGATTAATGTTGGTTGTCAACCTAACTGGATGTGGAATCACTTAGGAGACAGCGCTGTGATTGCCTGTGTGGTGGTTTCCAGAGAGGGTTTAACTGGGGACGGAGGACTCACCCTAATGGTGGGTGGCACCTTTGCATTGGCTGGAGTCTTAGACTGAATAATAAGGGAAAAAGGAAAAAGTGAACTGAGTACTGGCATTTGCTTCACTCTGCTTCTGCTGTCCCACCCTCCTGTTGCCATGGCAGAGAGCTCCAGTGTCCACCTGATAGCCAAAAATAAACTCGTCTTCTCTTAAGTGGCTTCTTGGCAGGTCCTAGCAATGAGAAAAAGAACTAATCATAATCTTACTCTAAAATTGAGAAACAAAGTGGATGAAGACCAGGGGGGCTTTTGAGAATTTATTTCAGGGGCTGGAAAATGGAAAAAAGTACACTCTGGAACGAATCAAAATTGGCTTTTATAAGTTATATAAATCCTGTTGATAGAGGGGAAGTGTTGGTTAAATGGCACAAAGTTGCAGCTAGAGAGGAAGAATAGAGTCTGCTAATCCTCCTGACCATGACTATAGATTAATGCTTTATGTATTTCAAAATTACTGGAAGTGTGGGTATTAGACAATCTTACATAAGGAAATAAGTATCTGAGATGATAAGTATGCTAATTTACTTATTTTTATTGCTACAATATATAAATATCAAAACCTTACATTGAAGTCCAAAGCATATATAATTTTTGTCACATGGAAATGAAATATATATTTATTCTCTCTATATATCTATATCTATATTTTTTCTAGTAAGTTTTAAATGTCAACTTGACAGATCACATCCCATAATTACTAGAAAGGAGAAAAAATCTCAACTGAAAACTGTATAAATAAGATTGACCTATGGGCATGTGATGGGGGTTCTTCATTGTTAATTGATGTAGAAAGCCCAGCCCATTGTGGGCAGCACCATTCCTGGGTAGATGGTTCTAGGCTGTATCAAAAACAAAAACAAAAAAACAAAAAACCTAGATAAGCATTAGCCTGTGCATAACCAAGCAAACATTGTTTTTCCATGATTTCTGCTTCAAGTTCCTGCTGGAGTTCTTGCGCTGAATTCTCTCAATGATAGGCTATGTTCTGTAAGTATAGTCAAATAAGCCCTTTCCCCTCCCTTTTGGTCAGTGTTTCGTCACAACTACAGAAAGAAAAGTAGAACAGGCATTATAGATAATAACACTATTAGTATAGAAAACTTTTGTGTAAAGGTCTGGGAGTGTAGTGCTGGGATAGATAGAGCACTTGCCTAGCATGTCTAATGTCTGAGTTCTCTTGTCAGCGTCATGGGGATAAATAAACAGAATGGATTTAAAAAACTGAACCCATCTAAGTTTACTAAGATGGAATGGTTTGTTACAGTTCAATATCAGCAGTTCAGCCATATGGGTTGCTACATGTAATCCCAGCACTCAGAAGGTAGAGATAAGGCAATTGCTGTAAGTCCATGATCAGTCTGGGTTACACAGAGAATTCTGGCCATCCTGGGCTACACAGAGAGATTCTGTCCCAAAGAGCCAACCAAATAACAAAGCTGAAAGTTTACCCTTTCCTGCTTAAATGTCAGCTAAATGCTGGGAGAAGGGCATAAGGGGAGCTTTCAATTGGTTGTTGTCTAGGTTATGCCTAGGGAAACAGGAGAAAAAGAACCCAAAGCCAGTACTTTTATGTTACTGAATTCAAGTGGATTCCTTTTTAAAAACAACGTGCTATTTTTTTTTCATGTCATGAAAAAAGTGTTTATTTCTGTGCATAACACCTATTTCCCTAGATGTAACCCCTCTAACTAGATCATGAAAGGAAGCTTTGGTAACAGCAGCCAAGGACTGGCATTGCAAGTGTTTAGGTGAGAACTGCAAAGGAGTCTGCGCACCCTCTCACAACTGCTTCCCAATGTTTGAGAACTTGAGCCTCTCTTTCACCTTCCTTCTGTTCTCTTAGATCTCTCTTTTCCCTCTTATTCCTCTCAGAAGGAATGTGAGTGAAAATCGCCCCGTCAGCAGATCTGGATTCAAATCTCAGCTCTGCCGATTGATTATTAATTAATCTCAAACAAGTCAGCTAGCTTCAGTGTCTCTTAGGTTCCCTATTAACAGCAAGGAAAAGATTAATAAATGACTTTACAACATTATATTGAACACTGAATCAGATAACTTTATTGAAACTTAGAATAGGGCTAGGGACTACGTGTTATGATTTCTTTACACACCCTCTTCCTCTTCCCTCCTTACTTACCCACCTGCAGCAATCCCATGTGTACTGCTGTCTCAGCTTGAGTCCTGCCTTATAATTGCTGTGCTTATATTTTGTCTAGATAATATTCTGTATGGGCCAACAGAAATGTGGTCCCTTTGTGACTCAGGGCTGAGTCCTCACCTGGGTAAATTCATTCTTGGCATTAGTCATCTTGGTAAAGGTCTGTCCTTCAAACCAGAAAAGAAAAACCACTAACCAACCAAAAAAATTTTTTTAAAGAAATGACAATAATAAAAAGAACAAAATCGCACAAATTTGTAATGGAAGTGAAAACCTTTCTTAGCATGTCTATCGAAACTCTGACTACTCCATTTTTATCAAGATGGCAAGAAATCTAGGAGGAGCCTGCTCTGGGGAGCAGTAGTTATAAGTGGTAAGAAACAAAGAGAAAATAAGCAAGAAACCAAGGGAAGGTGCCGCAAGTTGTAGCCATTTATTTTATTTTATTTTATTTTATTTTATTTTATTTTATTTTATTTATTTTTTAGACTAGGTGGCTCAATGTTTATTCCCATTTTTTTTTCTTAGAGTGTATTAAAGATGCCTCATCCTCTGTTGACTATTGTTTTAATTGCATTTCTTGAAGTTTTGGCTGTGTGCCTTAGCATTTAATGGTTGAGTTCTTTTTCTCTCTTGCCTTGTGTTTCTTTAAAAATAAAGTTGAACAACTGTTTATATGTTTAGTGGCCATTTGTACTGTCTTGCAAATTGCCTATTCATATTCTTTTCCTTTCTTTTTTGAGGCTGGGTCTTATATAGCTGCAAACTTAACTATGTAGCTGAGGATGACCTTGCACTTTGGATCCTACAACCTCTAATTCCCAAGTGCTGACTGAGATTACACGTGTGTACCACTGCCTCTGGCTTTATATGTTAGTGGAGATGCAACTCAGGGCCTTAAGGATAATGGACTAAATCTCTGAAACTGTAAGCTAGCCCCAATGGAATGTTTTACTTTATAAGAATCCTGTGATCATGGTGTCTCTTCATAGCACTAGAAACCCTAAAACAGGGACAATAAAAAATTATTGGAGATTCTTTCCTAAAACCAAGTGGGAAACATGGTGGCATACAGGCAGACATGGTGCTGGAGAAGGACCTGAGAGTTCTACATCTTGATCCACAGGCAGTAGGAAGTGATCTGATGCCCTTCCTCCAACAAGACCACACCTACTCCAACAAAGTCACACCTTCTAGTAGTGCCTATGGGGGACATTTTATTCAAACTACCGCCTATCAGCTGAGCTACATACCCAGACCCACTTGCTTTCTTTATAGTGGATTGAAACCAGGGCCTCACATATGCTTCTATACTGTACATAAGCACCCTACCCTGGAACTGTATATCCATCTATACTTTACCCATTTTCTTACTGAGAAATGTCATCGTATTGATTTGTAAGGACTCTTGTTATAGGTCATCTAAAGTTTTAGGCTTCCTCATGTTAATAATCTGTGATCAATTAAACTCTCAAATTTTGTGCAAGTGCATAGTCAGTTGTTCTGATATTATTTACTCAGCATTTCCAAAATAATATTAAAATAAGACAGGGTCTTGCTATGAAGCACAGCTGGCCCAGAACTTGGCATCTTCTTGCCTCAGTCCTTTGAGTGGAACAAAGGTCTGTACCACCATATCTGCCATCACTTTAACATTTTATTTTTTTCCTAATAAAATTAGAATCATTTTGTCAAGTTTAAAATTTTTATTTTGGAATTCTTAATGGGATGATCTTAAAATGACAGAATTTAGGAAAAAAATTTATCTTTATGAGCAACATAAAAAGGGTTCACATATCCCTTGATTCTAGACTTTGTTAGTTGTTTTTAAATCTTTCAATAAATAGCTCCCTAACCCTGCCCCTACCTACTGCTTTTTCTTCAGGATTAATAATCTTGGCAATTTTTTCCTTCTGTCTTTTTCAAGACAGGGTCTCTCTGTGTAGCTCTGGCTGTCCTGGAACTCACTCTGTAGATCAGGCTGGCTTGGAACTCACAGGGATGCACCTGCCTCTGCCTCTGCTTCCTGAGTGCTGGGGTTAAAGATGCATACCACCACACCTGGTTTAAGATTAATACTTTTAGAGGCCTTGATTCATTTCATTTTTACTCCATTTCATTTTCCTAAAGAACAGAATTGCTTCTCAGGTGGCAACTTGGCTAGAATTAGCATTGCCAGCCCTAGTCAGGGCAATGATGGTTGCTCGGAATGAGAAAGGCTTCACTTTCCTGGAGGGCGGGAGGGACAGCCAGCCAGAGATTAGGAAGCTAATCTTCAGTAGCTTCTGGTTGCCAAGTCTGGCCAACCTGAAAGTGAAGTGCTGAGTTAGGACCAAAGATCAGGCAGATCATCACTGCTTGGGATACAGAAGCATGCAATGGAATAGATAGTGGGAACTGACAATAAAAAAAAAAAAGTCCAGGCATGCAAAAGTTCAGTGAGGCAAACAGTCCTTCCAAGACAGCGTAGCTCATCTTTTGTGCTGGCTGGACCATCAATTGCTTTTAAGGATTTATTGTTATTATTTTAAATTATACGTAGATGCGTGTATGCACATGTGGGTATGTTCACATTGCATGCAGGTGCTTGTAGAGGCCAGAAGTGTCGGAAGTGGAGTTACACAGTTGTGAGCAGCCTCTTGTGGGTGCTGAGAACTGAACTCACATCCCCTGAAAGAGCAGCCAGTAACCCACTGTATCGACTCTCTAGGCCCAAGTCAATGCTTTGGTTGCTGAGAGGGACTGCCTGTGTACAGTAGGATGGTTAATAGTATTCTTAGACATTGCCTGTTAGATGTTGGTAGCAACTCCTCCACTCAGTTATGGCAACAGCAAGTGTCTCTGGGCATTGCCAAATGTCTAGTGGCTGGAGAAATCACCTCTACTTAAGAACCACTGCTCCAAAATCTAAAGCCATGGTCCTCAACCTTCCGAATGCTGTGACACTTTGTGCTGACCCCAACCTTAAATTTATTTCCATTGCTACTTCATAATTGTACATTTTCTACTGTTATGAATTGTAATGTAAATATCTGGTCTTAGGCCACCCCTGTGGAAGTGTTGTTTGACACCCCCTCCCCCAAAGATATCATGACACCACGTTACGAACCACTGACCTAAAGTAGCCATCACTCCTGAGAAAAATCATGGAACTAAGTCCTCCAGATCAACTAGGAGGGCTGTCAGTGGGAAGGATGGAGCAATTTAGAGTTAGTTGGCTTCCTGGAAAGGGGAAGTGCAAGGCACCCCACCCCCACCTCAGCCACATCCTGGTTGCCTGGTGGGTGGTGGCCTAACTGGTATCCCAGGGATGTGTCATGATCACAGCAGGAGGGGAAAGAAACTGACTAGGAGCCTGGTTTTCTCATAGTCCTGTGAAAGAAATATCTCCTGCAGAGCTTGGGGCAGGCAGGGGTGGAGGCTAAGGTCTAGAGGCATTACTCATGAAGAAATTGTAGGTCATTGTTGAAAGGGGACACTGTAGTCAGAATTACCTCAAGACCTAGTGGAGGGGACTGTTCAAATCCTGTCAATTTGTTCCAGTCACAGAAGCTTTGGAGACTTGTTCAAATGTCACTAGGTGTAATTGGCTTGGAGTTATGGAGCATGGTTGGGGGGCTGCATTCTGCTGAACAGTGGAAGTTGAATAGACCACACAGCATGGGGATGTGGGTGTATTCCTGGAGAAAAGAAAGAACCGAGGAATGGGAACCATGTGGCTCAGCAATGTTCAGGGGAGACAGGCTACGTGCTTCACGAGAAAGGGAAGAACATGTACCCCCAACCAAACGCACACTATCCAAGGTTGGTATTACATATCTGCAAACTTGTTGGGGCTGAGTTGCTTCTAAAATGCTTGTTATACAGAAAACTGAACTGGCTGTAGTAGCTCCTGCTCAAAACTTCAGTACTTTGGAAGGAAGACTGCTGTGATTTGAGGCCAGCATTAGCTACATAGCAAGGCCCATGGAGAAGGGGAAGTCTGAAAACCTTCACTGGTTCAAATCAAGGGAGCACAGGATAGTTATGTGGGAAGTGTCAGGGTAATATGAACAAGAGGCCTACATTCAATTTAAGATGACTATTCACGAGAGTTTTCTCTCCTAAACAGCTGCTGTATCTTTCTCCCAGTGGAAGGAAGCCAAGGTAGGTTCCAGTAATCAGTGAGGCAGGTAGAAGCCTGTGCAAGCAAAAGAAAGATACCTGGCTTCTGTTCAGCTAGGATGTGTGGTGCTGGTTGGTAACAGCTAACATTTGTATGTATTTGTTGGCACACACACACACACACACACACACACACACACACACACAAACACACACACACACAGGAAATTACATGCTTAAATGGGGGCAAAGAACTCCACAATCTGGTGAGAGTAAGGGGCTGTAATATCAAAAGTCAAAACGGCCTGACCCTCACCTAATCATGGACCATTCCATTTTAAATGCAGTAGTTAAAGCCAGATAGTGAAGGTATGATGGCTGTCAAAATTCTCTTAAGTTTGAGGGACAAGATCAGAGTCATAGCTCACATATAATGTAACAATTATGTAGATGTAGCAAGCACCACATTTTTGTGTGTGTGTATAAGCAGTGTTCCTATGTGGGTGGGTACAAGAATGACATAAGCTACTGTGAAGGTCAGAATACAATCTTAGATGACGTCAGTTCCTTGAAAACACATTCCACCTTTTGAGACAGGGTCTCTCAATAGCTTTGAACTTCTCCAGGCGCAGTGTGACTAACCTGTGAGCTTTGGAGATCTGACTCTAGCACTCCCATCTCAGTATTCTTGGAATTATAAGCACACACTACCATGCTTGGCTTTTTATATGGCTCCTGGGATTCTAAACTCAGGTTGTTGTGCTTGCAAGGCACAAGGACTTTAGTGACTGATCATTGCCTTATTGTCCACAGTCATTATTTTCTACATATTATACATGATAACTTATTGAGCCTTTAAGGGTATAAGTAAAATTAACACCTCCATTTTACAGGCAAGGAAATGTAGGCATCGAAGGATTGAATAATATATTCAGTGAAGAGTCGGGAATTCTGACACAGCTATCCTACACTGAAGAATGCCAAAATGTTCAAATGAAAGAGGCCAGCCAAAGCCTTGGGTAGTAGAGGTTTGGGGACGAGTTTCCTTAAGTGCTCCACATCAACCAAACTGTGTCATCTAGAATCACAGGGTTTTAATGAAATCTATCCAGAGGCTGCTGTGGTGATTGACAGTTCTAATTAGAAATGAGACGAATCACAAGAAAGTTTAACCTACTGGGAGACTTGAAATTTTTTTTTCTCCCAAATACTGTATTTCCAAGACGAAAACTCCATAGAGAATGTTATGATATATAATGTGTGTGTGTGTGTGTGTGTGTGTGTCTTTTATTTTGCACATCCTAAGCAGTGGTGATTGGATTTAACGACCAGACTTCACACTGAAATTCAAATGAAGTTAAACATTTTCCATTTCCTGTTTAAAGTTGTGCCTAAGGTTTACTCAGCACATATAAAGTAGTTCTTTCCCAGTACTTGGAGCTTCGTCCTCACCCTGTCTCTGCTGTGAAGCCTCAGCTTTTTTTTTTAACTTATCTTATTAGATATTTTCTTCATTTACATTTCAAATGCTATCCCGAATGTCCCCTATACCCTCCCCCCACCCTGCTCCCCTACCCACCCACTCCCACTTCTTGGCCCTGGTATTTCCCTGTACTGGGTCATATAAAGTTTGCAAGACCAAGGGGCCTCTCTTCCCAATGATGGCTGACTAGGCCATCTTCTGCTATATATGCAGCTAGAGACACGAGCTCTGGGGGTACTGATTAGTTCATATTGTTGTTCCACCTATAGGGTTGCAGACCCTTTCAGGTTCTTTGGGTACTTTCTCTAGCTCCTCCATTGGGGTCTCTGTGTTCTATCCTATAGATGACTGTGAGCATTCACTTCTGTTTTTACCAGGCACTGGCATAGCCTCACAGATATAGCTATATCAGTGTCCTTTCAGCAAGATCTTGCTGGCATATGCAACAGTGTCTGTGTTTGGTGGTTGATTATGGAATGGACCCCCGGGTGGGGCAGTCTCTGAATGGCTCATCCTTTTGTCTTAGCTCCAAATTTTGTCTCTGCCACTTCTTTCATGGGTATTATATTCCCTATTTTAGGGAGGAATGAAGTATCCACGTGTTGGTCTTCCTTATTCTTGATTTTCTTGTGTTTTGGAGATTGTATCTTGGATGGATATTCTAGGTTTCTGGGCTAATATCCACTTATCAGTGAGTGCATATCAAGTGAGTTCTTTTGTGATTGGGTTACCTCACTCAGGATATCCTCTAGATACATCCATTTGCCTAAGAATTTCATAAATTCATTGTTTTTAATAGCTGAGTAGTACTCCATTGTGTAAATATACCACATTTTCTGTATCCATTCCTCTGTTGAGGGACATCTGGGTTCTTTCCAGCTTCTGGTTATTATAAATTTAATCTTGACTGGCTCTGCCTTGTGGAGCACTTACCACACCACTTATTTACTATTTCTGCAGACTGAAATATGTTATCTGTTTTTACAGAAATAATATTTCCTATCTCCTTCAAGTACAACCTCGCTGAGGGCTAGGTTCTCTAATTATATCATTTTGCTCATTACAAAGGGCTCCAAGGGAGTTAGATCAATTTCTATAACATAGACTTCTTCTCTTGAGACTATTCAAGTGCTTATTCTGTGCAAGGTTCTGAGGAAATACATGAAACTTTTAGGCACAAATTTCACACCAGTAAAAAATTAGAAGATGGGCTTATTCTGGATTTTCTTGGAAAGTCACAGAATATTAATATAAGACATCATAGGAAGGAGTATAGAATAGCTGAAAATATAGAAGCAAGATACCTTGGCATCATATCTGACTTTATGTAAACTGGAGTCTATTTCTTTTTGATCATTTATGTGTTAATTTCCATGTAACATATAGGGATTCTATGGATAACTGAGCCCCATATGAAACATAGGAAGAACGGATTCTATGAGGATACAGATGAAAATAATTTAGAGGAAACTTCCTGCACTACATTTTAAGAGACCTACTAAAGCTGCACAACTGGCACCATACTGCAAAGGACTCACAGACTTTTCCCAGAGATAAGGAGGAAAATGTCTGCTCTGACTACTGTCATTGCAAATTGTTAGGGAGTTTTAGGGAGGTATGAGGTACGAATATAAAACAAAAGGCATCAAGGTTAGAAAGAAGGAGCCTGGGCAGTGGTGGCGCACACTGTTAGTGCTAGCACTTGGGAGGCAGAGGCAGGCAGATCTCTTGAGTTTGAAGCCAGCTTATCTACAAAGTTTCAGGACAGCCAGAGTGACACAGAGACACCCTGTCTCAAAAAAAAAAAATTAGAAAGGATTATAGGATAATAAGTGGAGGAAACCCAAATTACCCACTGAACCTAATTAAAGGTCACACAATTGTTTCTATAAGCTAGAAATGAGCAATGTAAAAATGAAATAAAGATAATTTCCTATTCAACAGCATAAAAACTAAAAAAAA
>NC_034613.1:27923283-27982044 GCF_900095145.1 Mus pahari | reverse complement strand
AGTGTACTTACATATAATAAATAAATAAATCTTTTTTTAAAAAAAAACTACATAAGAATTAAGAAGGCATTGTTGCTGTTGCAGAGGCCCTGGGTTCAGTTCTTACCACCTACATGGTGGCTCCTAACCATCTGTAACTTCAGTTCCAGTGGATCAAGTGCTACTTTCTTGACCTCCAGGGCACCAGGAGGCACATGGTACATAGACACACATGGGCAAAACACTCATGCATATAAAATAAATAAATCTAAACTTTAAAAATGATATAACACTGTTGAAAGAATTAAAATTAAGATAAATGGAAAAAAGATTTTAAATATCAAGTGTTCCTGTACCCTTAATATTTTAAGATGGCCCTACTCTTATAGTTACAGAGTTACAACAACTTCTACACAAATTCCTACTGCCTTTTCTCTTTTTACAAAAACCAATAAGCTATCCTAATATCCATGCAGAAGGAACAGAATAGCTTTTGAAATCTCGAAACTGAACAAAGTTAAAGAGCTCATACTTTCCACTTTCAAAACTTACAACATTGAGAAAGGAATTAAGAGTGTGCACCCATGCATGTGGAAACACACACACACACACACACACACACACACACACACGTGAGGGGAGAGGGTCTTTTTTACAAAAAATAAACCCCAACTTTGCTTCATACTGACTCATTCTGAAATTCTGCACTGTGGTGTAAATCAAGATGTGGGCCACGCCTAAGTGGAGTGTACTGTAGCTGTCAGTATTCAGCTGTCTCCCAAATTGCCACCGACAAGCTGAGGCAAGAATATTGCTTAAACCTAGGCATTTAGAACCAGCTCAAGTGGACTAGCAAGACCCTGTTGTTTTAAAGAAAAGCAACAGGAGACAGATATTCAAATAATATACGTGAGATAGAATGTTCTACCAAAAATATATTAAAAAAAAAAACAACAACCTTGCAACTCAACAATTAAAAGACAAATGACCTGATTTTACCCTACTAATGAGGTACATCGAGGTCGTTTCAGAAAGAATGGAAAACTGGTCAATAGCCACATGAAACAATCCTCAACTTTGTCAGCTATCAGGGGAATTCAAATACAAACCACAAGGAGATACCACACTAATCCTACTGGGATGACAATCAAAGATAATAATGCTGGGGAAGTTAGGAGAACCTGGAACCAGTACAGTGCTGAGGGGAACACAAAGTGCTGTAGCTGCTGTGGGAAAGGTTGGATAGTCCTTTAAAGGTTAGGGTTACCATATGATCCAGTAATTCCATTTGCACCTCTATGCCTAAGAGGACTGAAAATACACCCACAGAAGCACCTGGAAACTCTTGTTCAGATTAACAGTGTTCTTAAGGGCTCTATAATGTAAATAACCCAAATGTTCAAGACTAGATAAAAGACAGTATACTTATCTGAAAGCATATTATTCAGGCATGGAAGGGAATGGATTAATGACTGATATATGCTATATGAATGAGCTATGGACATGGGCACCTTGTTCTATGTGAAGTAATCCAGGCACAAAAAGATACGTTATGTTTCCAAGAGGCGAATCTATAGATTTGGAGAACAGATTAATAATGATTGCTTGGTGCTGTGAGGTTGAATGGTGGGGGTAGGGGAGTAATTGCTAATGCATATAGGCCTTGTGGGTGAGAGAAACTGTTCTAAATTTCTGATGATGCTTGTGCAACCCTGTGAATGTACTAAAACATCAAGTGAACTGTGTACTTAAACAAATGAATGTATATGGTATGTGAATTGTATCTTAATGAAAAGAAGCACTCAGAAAGTGACTGGAGACGTTTTCAAATGACACACACAGGCAAAGTCCTTGAAGAATTTAGCTTCAGTTTCCATTAGGACTTAAACAGGTATACTATTACTCAGAGTGACCTTTATGTGTTTGGGGATTTGGAAAGTCGACTAGATAAACAAAGTATACTCCTACTGACCCACTCCCAGGGCAGGAGTATAGCCTGGGCACAAACTTACTCCCACCTGTTGTCCTTTTCATGTCCCTTCCTTTGTCTTTCCATAGTTGAAGTATTATGTTGTTAGAACAAGGTAGACGGGGTTAATGCTCAGTGAGATATTTTATACTTAAAAGACCAAAGCCCAAGGTTCAGTATGGACATGATTTCTCTCTCTCTCTCTCTCTCTCTCTCTCTCTCTCTCTCTCTCACACACACACACACACACACACACACACACACACAGACACACACAGACACACACACAGAGAAGATTGGGGAGGAGACGGTAGGCAGGGAGGGAGAGATACTAAATTGATTACTCAATCGATCCTTCATCTCAGGTAAATCAATCCTTCATCTCAGGTAAACCAGTATTTATATTAAAAATCCTGAGTTCTTATTATGATGACTTGTGTAGTTTATCAGCTAGTGAGTCATCCTGAGTTCTATGGCCTGTTAGTCACGGTTCAAAGGCTGTTGCTAACACTACTTTCTATTTCATTAAAAAAAAAATGTTTATGCTACTTGTCGAGGGAGCCAAATCATATAAATAATGTAACAATAACAATTCCATATATAGGCATGGTGCCATCTGTGGTGTGCTACTATGAAATTTTGCATGAAATGAGCTATTTTCTCTATGCTTTTTCTACTGTTAAAAAGTTCTTTATACCCTCGATCATCCTGGATTACTGAAGAGATCTGAGGTTCCTTTGTAGATACAAATACAGTTCATGCTTGCCATTGTTAAATCTGTGTTTCTACACTAATCCAAGACATGCTCAAGTAACTACCAAGTTCTCTCACAGTGCTTGCTAATTTTGAAACTGGAGAAAAGAATCACCACTACAGTCACCCCCTGGGCTCCCTGGACACCTTTGAAGCTACATAGGTTATAGAGATCACAGATTCTCCAAGGATGTTTGTTCAGCTTCATGGACATCCTCAAAGAGCAAGTTCAGGCAACAAATCCCTCCTGCAGTATACAGTAGAGCGATCAGCCCTGATGCTGAGTGCCCTTGGGTCAAATGGCAAGCAGGAAGGCTGCTGGTGGTTCTAGGAGATCCTTTTCTTTCCCAGGTTTTCCTGTTAAAGCATGGTTTTGTGTTTTGTTTATTTTTATTTTTATTTTTCACCCTGGCTTTAACTCCCAACAGGCAGCAATTCAAATTCACTCCCCAATTATCCATGTCCTGTGGGTTTTTAAAAATGTTTTCTTGCCCAAGGATTTATATGATAATGAATTCAAATTCTGATCAAATTCAAAGAATTATTTCCTTCGCTTCGAATTACAAATAAGTTTTTTTACCTTTTATTGGGTTCCATTATACAATTTTACATATTCTCATTATTAGTAAGTGGTAACTAAGCAAATTGAACGAATGGTTTTGAGCTCTACTTTTCAGCATATAGATTTACCTAAAAAAGTACAAAGCAAGCACAGTGCTGCAATTTTTTCAGGCACTTTCGAGTTGCTTAAATATTTACAGATACGTAAGCACCCTGTATGAAAGCATGACGATTTTGGTGTCAGGAGGCAACACTCCACACATATCAAATCTCTAAATGCTAACATTTGCACAGCTCCAAATATTCCTGAGAAAGGTCAGTCTCATTGCCATTTCCTTCCAAATCTCTTCATACTTCAGCGTATCTTGGGGAACCATAACCTCTGTTACTTGATGTACCACTAATTGCACAAAATACATGTAATGTGTTGTTCATCCAGGGAGAATGCATTGTATCTTCTTGTAATATCTGAAACAAAGAACAAAAGCAAAACCCACACAATTATCACCAACTGAAGCTATTAGTGCCAAAAAGGACTGTGTATATAAAATTACAGGCATATTTGAATTTATCACTGACACTGGACTATTTAAAATGACAAAAAGCAGAAAGAGCAAAGAATAACATTACCGGCTTTAGTCCTCACAGCTGAGTTACAAAGGCAGCATATCAAAAAAGCAGAAAAGATCTGGTTATTCATTAGGAAAAACAAGAGGTCAGGAAATGCAAAATTCAATTAAAAGAGACAGGATCTGATTTTTGAATTCTCTTTTAACTTGTCACCACAAAAGATTTTATAAGAGTAATGGATCATCCATGTACCTTCTAACAGTTATTCTCAGAATCACCCAGGGACTTTTCAAGTGCTCCTTCCCTGCAGACTTGGAATAATACTAAATGAAAGTAGGAATCAAAAGTGCCTATTTGAAATATGATTATACAAACTAATCAATATAAATAAATGAAATACAAAATGTGAATATTATATTTCCACATGTATATGTTGGTATACATATTTTAAAAATTAGCCAGTTAAGGTGATCAAAAGCCAAAGCAACAAAGGTTTTACACTTAAATGAAATAGACAAAGGACAAGAATAGTATACATATTATATTGCCTCTCTTTGAGTCTTAATTCAGGTCTTAAGCTTTTTTTTTGGTTTGATTTGGCTTTTTAATATTGAGTTTTCAAGTCTGGAAAGATGCTCAGTGGTTAAGAGCACTTCCTGCTTTTCAAAGGACCTGAACTTGGCTCCCAGTACTCTCATTGGGAGGCTCACATTGCTTCTAGCTCCAGCTCCACAGGATCTGACACCCTTTTTTCCTTGCCTCCACACTGGATACATGAGACAGACACACACACTCACACCTACATCCACACACATACCCCTCCCTCCACCACATAACAGATACATGCATACATATACACCCAAATGGAAACAAATCTAAAATATATTGGGTGTGCTGGTTGGGTGTTTTTGTTTATTTTTTTATGTTTGATTTATAAAATGCATTTTTATTAGATGTTTTCTTCATTTACATTTCAAATGCTATCCCCTTTCCTAGTTTCCTCTCTGAAAATCCCCTATAACTTCCCCCCTCCCTCTGCTCCCCAACCCATAAACTCCCACTTCCTGGTCCTGGCATTCTCCTATACTGGGGCATAGAATCTTCACAGGACCAAGGGCCTCTCCTCCCATTGATGGCTGACTAGGCCATCCTCTGCTACATATGCAGCTAGAGACACGAGCTCTGGGGGGTATTGATTAGCTCATATTGTTGTTCCACCTATAGGGTTGCAACCCCCTTCAGTTCCTTGGGTACTTTCTCTAGCTCCTCCACTGGGGGCCCTGTGTTCCATCCAATAGCTGACTGTGAGCATCCACTTCTGTGTTTGCCAGGCACTGGCATAGCCTCACAAGGGGCCTCTATATCAGGGTCCCTTCAGCAAAATCTTGTTGGCATCTGCAATAGCATCTGCGTTTGGTGACTGCATATGGGATGGATCCCTGGGTGGGGCAGTCTCTGTCATCTCAGTTCCATCTCAGCTCCAAACTTTGTCCCTGTAACTCCTTCCATGGGTATTTTGTTTCCACTTCTAAGAAGGGTTCTGAGCTTCTGGGCTAATATCCACTTATCAGTGAGTGCCTATCATGTGTGTTCTTTTGTTCTGTTTAACTGAGTACAAGCTACAGTCATCTAAGAAGAGGGAAACTCAACTGAGAAAATGTCCTCATCAGACTGGCCTTTAATGATTGATGTGGAAGGAGGATCTAGCCCACTGTGGACAGTACCAGCCTGGGCAAGTGAGCCTAGTATATATTAAAGTAGGCCAAGCAAGCCATGGGGAATACATCAGTAAGCAGCTCATAATTCCTTTCCTGATTTCCCTACATAATGGACTGTGAGAGGTATGTGTAGGCCAAATAATCCCTTTGCTCCCCGTGTTGCTTTTAGTCAGAATGTTTTAACCCAGTAACAGTATGCAAACTAGGACATTAGGTTTTCAAGTTGGCTTTGAAGCTTTAGTATTAAGCCTTGGCCTACAAATGACAGTACTGTGTCCTATCATTTGTGTTGTTATAAATAATAGGCTTAAAAAGATCTTAGGGAAATTTGATCTTACAAAAATCTTAACTGATGACACTAAACTGAAAGCATGCTACAGATTTAACTGATGACTAATCAATTATTCATGTCTGTCAGATGTGACAAACAAATGGGGTGTTCATTGAGGCTGTGTTAAAAAACCTACCAGATCCTACAGTGGCTACCACCGACTCCACCTAAATAAGAAATCTACAATTAATAATCTTAAATTATTCTTTAAAAATTTTATGGTCACAAAATTAAGGAAAACAAAAGTTAAAGTATACTTACTTTAACTTTTACCAAATAATAGGTATAAAAACTTATTTTACACTTTGGTATACTGTAAAAAAATTACATTGAAAACTGCCAAGGAATATTAAGGCCATTTCTCTTTTGAAGAAATTAAGTATGGGGCTCAATAGAACAGTTCCTATTTCAGTATATACTCAATTACACTTTGTCTATTTTGTGGTAGCATGATCAATTTCAACAGATATGGCTGAAAAATGTTCTTTCACTCTAACATCTTATGGAATATATTAATTTATTTATAAAATTCACTATAAAGTTAATGGTTTACATAAACATGCAACACATAGAATCAAAAAGTTTTCTTGGTTAGCTAATGTTAGCTCATATCAAGGGCCTAAAATATTGGTCTTCAGCTAAGAAAATACCAATAGTTTAACGAAGTAATTGATATAAGCAGGTGGGAGGTAGCCACCTGATTTGAAAAATTCATTCATTTAGTGGAAAAACCTGACAAAATGACCATTCTAAATATCTTGATCATAGTAGCGGTAATAAACTGAATAATTTGCCTTGAATTTGAATAATTTAGAATTCAAGACTAGGCAATGCAGCTGCATGCAAATGAAGTAACTGTCAGACAGTACACATGGGCTTAAAACAGCATGTGCAATTGTTTTCTATCTTTTGTGAAAGAGCCATTGTTACTGGTTTTCCCCATGTATTATGAGAAATGAGATTGATCAAGCAGACAGCTCCAAAGAAACAGCTATGTACACCATTTACTAACAGGACATGCCTCAGGAGAGTAATGGTGCTTTTGCTGTTGTGCAGACAGTGATGGAAGCAGAAAAGTCCCTGCCTAGCATCAAGAAATGTCTTGCTATTTACATTCAGACCTAATAGGCTAGTAAAGGTGGCAAAAATTAGACAAAGAACACTGAAAGCCCCTCAAGTCTTCAAAGTTCCAGCTACAGAACTTGATAAAGAAATTTTTTGCCCTGAATACCTTTGGTTTCCCTGCCTCTTTCTATATCAAAGGTTGTCTTAATAGCATGAGTTCTGAGGACTGGAAGGATTTGCTTAAGCATGAGGACCTAAGTTCAGATCCCTAGTACTCACAGAAAAAGCTGGGCATGGTGGTATCCTAGTATTGAGGAGTTAGAGATAGGAGGATCCCTAGAGCTCACTGGACAACTAGTCTTGCTGAATTGGTGAGCTTCAGGTTCAAATTAGATACCCTGTGGCACAAATCCTTTGTCTATTTCCTGGGAAGGAGGCTTTGCAAAAAGTCAGTACTTTGGATGAACAATCTGTGAAGATTCTGACACACAAGCAAAAGCTCTGTCCTACTAAGACAATATCACACAAACATGATGGCAATAATGAACCAAACCTTTGAAGCTGTAAGCCAGCCCCAATGAAATGTTTTCCTTTATAAGAAACAACAAACAAACAAAAAGAATGGATATATAGGAGACTGGACTTGATCTCACTAACCACTTAATTCTGGTCTACCTTGGTTCTCCATGATGAGCAGATGACAGTGATTAGAAAAGTGAACTCATAGTCACACCCAGTGATGAAATCTCCCATAGCTCTTTAAGTTAAAGTATGCCAAAGAAATGCAAAGACCTAGGAGGGTTAACTGAAAGCTAGCTAGCTTTTGCTATCTGACAAGTCTTTCTACCATTCACTGGGCCATACTGTAAGATAAACTTCTGTGTGAGAGTCTCCCACCTGGCACAACTGCCTTCAATCACTAAAACCCAGATTCCAAGACAAATGAACTCCTTTTCTGGGGATAGTTTGTGAGTTTTTTTTCCCTTCCCTGGGATGGTGTCTTGTTTATATAGCCCAAGCTATATAGCATGTAGTCCATATGTAATCCAGGTTGGCCTTGAACTCACTAACCTCATACTTCAGCCTACTAAGCACTGGAGTTACAGATGTAACACCATGCTAGACTGTAAGAATGAGCTTTCCAATTCTGTTCTCTGGAGCTTAGCATGGTGGATCATGCCTATAATTACAGCACTTGGAAGGTAGAGACAGGCAGGAAGATTAGGAATTCAAAACTAGTTTTAGTTTGAGGCCAGTCTGGGCTACATGTAACCTTGTTCAGAGAGAAAAAGTATTTATTTATTCCATGTTTTCATTCATGGGGAAAGGAAGAAGGTATTACGATAAGCTCAAATACTCCCAGTGATGAAGCAGATCATTATGCCACAACTTTTACAAACATGATCAAAAGATTTAAATGGTTAACAGGCAATCCATATGCAAAGTATATGTAAACACAAATTCTTGGGACCCAAGAGATAGTCTACGAACATGATCAGGATTTCTATAAGGATCAGTGGCTATATAAAAGTGGTAATTACTTAATGGTGACAGAATTTGCCTACGAGCTAGGATCAGGTGTTGACATTTATTTTTTTTTTTCAGGCTGTTTTCCTAAGGTAGCTGTAGTTGATACTAACACTCAGTGATTCAGCCTGTCACCTACATCACACTGCCTTGTTAAAAAAACTGTAATGGTATTTGCTTATGTGTAATATATGTGTTTATTTATATGGGTGTGTGCATGGGTTCATGTGGGTGCATACCAGAAGGATGACAATGGGTGTCTTCTACTTTGTTTCTGGAGACAGTCTTATTGAACTCATGGATTTGGCTAGGCTGGCTGACTAATGAGCTCCAGGATTCCTCCAGTCTCCACTCCACTTCAAGCACTGGGGTTACAGGTAGGTGCTGGGTATCTGAATTCAGATCCTCATGTTTGTGCAACAGGCACATTGCTCACTGAGCCATTTTCCTAGTGCCAGTATCTAAATTCTTTTTTTAAAGAAATATTCTTTGTTTGTTCATTTTGTTTTTTCAAGATAGGGTTTCTCAGTATAACCAGCCCTGGATGTCCTGGATTTGTTTAGACCAGGCTGGCCTCGAACTCACAGAGATACTCCTACCTATGCCTCCTGAGTGCTGGGACTAAAGGCATGCACTACACACCCTACTGTATCTAGCTTCTTATAGCTAAGATTACATTATCTAGGAATGTAGGTACTAAGTTAATCTTTTCACTTCTTTGGGATTCTCCCCAAGAGACTCTTGTCAATCTTAGAATGATTTAGACTTGCTTAGGTAGTTGTCTTTGATGTCATAGCATAAAGAATAAATTAGTCTCTTCTACATCATTACTTCGGCAGCAGTTTTAGGTAACTGCTTCAAGTTTCATTCATAGTACATAACTTAAATGGTTGAAGATATCAGATGAACAAAATTTAAAATATAAGCTAATGGGCCAGTGAAATGACTCAGTAGGTAAAAATGTTTGCAGCCAAGCCTAACAACCTGAGTTCAATTCCAGGAACCCACATGATGGAAGGAAAAACTGACTTCTGCATGCTTTCCTTTTATTTCTACTCATACACACAGGACAGTATAGGTGTCATGTCATATTGACACTGTAGCACATATACAACACATAGCCACCTACTCACCCACACATGCATCCATTCATACAAAGAAAATAAATTACAATGTAATGAAAATTAAATATAAACTAAATAATTTTAGGGCAATCCATTTCAAACCAATATATTTTGTTAAGTAGTACTTTAGGGACCCCAGTTGGTCCTTACTTTTAAGGATGTTAATACTTGCCTGCTCATGGATAATGTCAGACAGTTCTTTTACCATGTCTCTGAAATTTGACTTTAGCCCTTCATGGTACTCAATTTGATCCTCTTTAATTAGCCGCTCATTTAGTTCAAGTGCAATGCTGCATGCTTGTATGAATTTTCTGTGGAAGAACATGAAGATACAAAGAAGAAGAAACGTTACAAAGTATCACCATCCATAAGTTTGACAATTTACTTTGACAATGACTTTCTTAAAGAAAAGATTGGAATTTTGTGGTTTTTTTTTTTTCCACTGTTGGTTATGGTCACTTCCTTAGTTTGAAATACATTCAAAAAACTTTTCTTTTTTATCTTTCTCTTCTGGTTTCTGATCTGTTTTAAAACCTGGCTCAGTGCCTGGCGCACGCCTTTAACACCAACATTCAGGAGATAGAGACAATCGGGTCAACCTGGTCTACTTAGCCTGCCCTGGGCTGGTCAAGGTTATACAGTGAGAGCCTGTCTCAATACAAAACAAAAATAACTTAATATCTGGCTCAAAACATATGCCCCCTAGGAAACTTAATGGAGTCATTTAATGTCACTCATTCAAACAGAATTCATTTGGGGCTTACTATTTGGCTAGTAGTATTGTGTGTATTTGGCCTGGTAGGGCTAGGGGCAAAGGAGAGGAACTGCTATAAAAGTCTTTTCTCCCATTATTTCATATGTTCAAGTTATTTTTTTCACTTATTTTTTTGTGTGTTTAATGCCCACAATGAAGAGTGGATACACACAGTGGAAAAGTACCTCATTGCCTACATATTTTGTATCCCTGTCATAGCAACTAGTAGAGTCTTTCGTGCCTGCCGGGCAGGCACTAGTAATAAATATTGGCAAATGAATGAGTACAGGTTACTCTGCAACCTGGAATAGATGATGACTCGCAGACAGAAAAAGTAAATGATTAAAGTCAGGAGCAAATGAGCTTATAGGTCACTATCTTTCTCCTTAGTCTATTTTATTCTATTAGTCATGCTTTGTAATTGATTTCTGTTTACGTATGAGTCAGACTTTTCTTTTTCCTGACCATTCAGAGATGCCTTAGCTTACAGAGCTACTCACTGCAGACAAGGAAAGGCATTCTCCAGAGCTGCACAGTCCAAGTAGAAGTAACAACGCAGGGACTAGAAGGAAGCCTGTACAACCTTTGCAGCCCCTCCACTGCACCCCTTCCTACATGGTCTGAAATGCTAGACTGCAAGGTCAATCGGTCAACGAAGGAAATCGTGTAATGAATAGAGAGCCTTGTGTTTGTGTCACTTAAAATATCCAAAGCAATAGAGTAAGCTAGTATAGTTAATCCCTTGGGTCACAGGGGCAGTATTAGTGCCTCAGAGTTTGAAACAGATCATATGGTTCCTGACCACTTACTTAAAGAGCAATTTGGAGAGAACACCCTTACTTAGTGAATATTTTGATTTCTGTTTTTTTTTTTTTTTTTTAACAGAAAATAGAAAAAAAAAGACTAGAGATATGATCTGAAGACACTTACCTAAACATGTCCTTCAACTCATTCACTTTCTTAGGTGGATACTTGTTAGCTTGACTTTCATTTAAGAAAGCCCTCGCATATGCTAACGGACCAGCATTGACCTAAATTACACATGAGAAAGAAATGATAGTGTGGCAAGCATGTAATCCAAAGGAGAGTTTGCATTTTCCTTTTCATTAACCCCCCCCCCCGGGCTGAGGGGATAGCAGATACACAATAAAATACCTAAGAAACCCACAGCTTAGATATCTATATTTTTTTTTCTCATGAGACGTTTGTGTGAAAAACATTAACTAAAGGGATTAATCTGGCAAAATGACACACCAATAAATTAGTTAATGATTTCTGATGTAATAATACAGGTCATGGCCAGCCTTAGAGGTTTATCGTAATGTCTTCTGATATAATACAAAATTCGTATAAATTAAATGTGATTTATTTCTTATGTTAAAAAAAAGAATATTGATTTTTTTTGCTCCCAATAAGAACATAACATACAATAGTAGTTAATGCTTGCTCCATGCCCTCACAAAAGCAAAAGAAACATCAACAGCCTTTTGTGCTTGTTGCGCAACCAACCAACATACCTGCACAGAGACACAGCCCTGCAACTTTAGCTGAAGCTGAATCATGTCCACGTCAGCAGAGGAGCAGAGCTTGTGTAGCTCTGCAGTTTTATCTTTAATTTCATCCGTAGCAACATCAATTGGTTTTAAATTCACCTGCTGTTCACAGTTTATAGGGATCCTCTTTTTTACATATGGAAATGAGTTTGAAGCTATGAAATGCAAAGACCATTTTTTTAAAGTAGCAATGAAAGAATTTTATTTTCTTTGTATTGATTCTTCTCTCATATACTTCCCTTCATTCACCCCTCGCAACCACCTCCTACCTCCCTTCTCCTCCAGATTCACTGTTCCTCCTCTGTTTCTCTTCAGAAAAGAGCAGGCCTCCCAGACCAGATAAGACCCAATGAGCTACAATTAGACCAGGACCTCGTCATACCGAGGTTGGATGAGGCAGCACAAAACCAATTTTAGAAAATAATTTATTCAGTAGAATTCTAGGAAAGCCCAGAATCAACTTGTTTTATGCCTTCCCATGCTTTTCTTAGAAAAATTCCTAAGGGTGCCAACTAGTTCCTCCTGCTTCAGGATGAAAGGATAAAATTATCTTTATGAGACACCTCTAAGCAATTAGGAGTAACATATGGGAAAATGATGGTTTATTACAAGGACATGTTTGTATAAACTTGTAAAATAACAAATGATTCACGTTTCAGACACATGGTCCTGCTGGCCAGCTGGTACTTGTGTATATGAGAAGGGACCAAGACAGATAGGAAAGTAACATATTGATTCCTACTCACTGGTCAAGATAGTACGACGTTTGCACTGTTCTTCAATGCAGCCTTGTTTCTTGCCTGACAATGTGTACGGGGCCTCAAAAACAAATCTGTTGATATTATGATTTCTTTCAAACTCCGTCTTTCTTTCTGTGAGTTCTTTGTCATCAAAATAAGGCTTCACATAAGTGACTTGTATATGAGCGAATTTTGGATCAAGCTCTTTGGCATTTACCTATAAAGAGAATTTTTTTTTTTAATCAATGAAAAGAAAATGAAAGTATAGCTTACCGCTTTGAGGCCACATAAGAAACATGACATTACAACTGTACTCCTGATCTACTGTACACTTACTAGGGGAGAATATAGTTGTGTTTTACAGATAATTCATCTTTGATTAAAAGGAAGGTACAGAAACCTATAGAGACTACAGAAATATAGGAGGAACAGAGAATACCACTGTAATCTTAGTCCTCAGCAATTAGCGTTTTCTACATTTCACATATTTCTTTCCAATTGTTTGTATGCATATATGTTCTCAAAATTGAGATTCACATTGAACAGTTTTGTAATCTTATTCCTTAAATATTTATTAAAATAGTTGTATAATATGTGAAGTTTACCTCAATAAAAACATGCTGAAACTACTATAGTTTCTACTGGAGTATTGACAATAGCATTAACGCTATTTATTTATATTATTTGAGATGGGTTCCACACTGTATCTCAGGTTACCTTGGAATTCTCTAGGTAACCCTCAATAACTTTAAACTTGCAGTTGTCTTCCTGGTTTGGCCACTTCAGTGTTAGAAGTATAGGTGTGAACCACAAGTGGCTTAATATTACTTTAATGGATGAATGAATACATATGAATTATATTGGTCATTTTCTTACATTTTGCTATGGAAAATCATGTTTTGGTGAACGTCTTTGAATTTAAATGGTGTAGGGTTTGTTGTTGTTCTGATTGTTTGCCTTGGGATACATTTTTAGAAAACAATTATTTAGTTCAAAGGTTTATATAGCTTTAAGTATTTTAATATATCACCTAATTATGCAATAAAGTAGTATATCAATTTGGATATCCAAATTGATATACTACTTATATTTTTGAAAGATTTTATTATTCTTATATTTTATTTTATATGTATTAGAGTTTGTCTACATGTGGGCATGTGCACCGTGTGCTTGTAGTTCTTGCCAAGGCCAGAAGTGAACAACAAAATCACTGGAACTGAAGTTAAATGTGGTTGTGAACCAGTATGTGTGTGCTGGGAACTGAGCCTAGATCCTCCACAAGAGAAGCAAGTGCTCCTAACCATGGAGTCATCTCTTTAGCCTTCAAGAGTAGTTGTTCTTACCTATATCAGCTTAATCCTAGCCAGCAGAGGAAAGGGATCAAAAGAAAATACAGTGATTCTATGTTGAAGACATAAAAGGTGGAGTGCTGCCTAGCATGTACAAGGTACTTAGTTCAATTCCCAGTGACAATGGTAATGGTGGCGGTGGTGGCGGCGGCAGCAGCAGCAGCAGCAGCAGCAGCAGCAGCAAGATAAGCCAAAAGTCTAGTGATGGTTGTTTCCTGGGTGACTAGTTTACTAGTTTGGTTATTTATCAGTCACATCTGTCTGTCTAGTGAAAGGAAGGAAGGAAGGAAGGAAGGAAGGAAGGAAGGAAGGAAGGAAGGAAGGAAGGAAGGAAGGAAGGAAGGCAAGCCAACAAAAATCCATCCCCCTAAACAGTCTCTGTATGATTTTATCCTCCATATATGTAGGCATAAAGACAGGGGACAGTAAATGTCTTAATACTGTTAACCTCTTTAAATCCCTTCTATTTCATTAGGTTGCTCTGGAAACATTAACTTTTCTTTGTGATTATACTTAATTTAGCCAAAAGTCCCAGAAATAATTCTCTCACATTTAAAAGCTGGAATTTTAGAAAAAAGACCTCAGTCAAAGCAATTATTTGGCTAAGATTAAAACAAAAATAGAAAATAAAAAGTTCAAGCGGGATGTCAAATCCTAAAATATTTATACATGCACATATTAAGTAGTACACCATTTATATATAAATAGCAAGAAAGGCTCCTTCTTTTCAGTGAAGATTCTAGCCCCATTTATATACGAAGATAAGTTTGTATTGAGTTAAATGTTGGGCCAAAGGACACATACATTTAAGATCCTGGAAGACACTGCTAAACTTCTATTCAAATTGCCTGTGCCTTTAAGTAGATTTTGTTCTTTGGCAAACAAAGAGTGGTTTGTTTCGGTTTTGGTTTTGTCTTGCTTGGCATACTAGCTCAGGTCCCCAGCTTCACACCACCCCCCACCCCACCAGCCCCCTCCTTCACCCCCCCCAAGCACACACAGAATGCCTTTAATTCTGTTACGTATTAAAAATTAACTTCTCTATAAAGAGTGGCAAAATTGCTGCAGAGAACCTAAAAACTATGCTTCTGCAGCTTTAAAACCATCTCAGGATGACTTGTGATCATAATACAACATAAATGCTAGGCAATTGCTTGCTATACTCTCTTACTTAGGGAACAGTTACAAAGAAAACATCTTGCAGGTATGGTAATGTATGCCTATAATTTCAGCACTCTGAAGGCGGAGGCAGGTCCTGCATTTCAGGCCTGACTAGGTCAGATCCTGTTAAAAAAAAAATGTTTGGAAAAAAATGGCTAGGGTGAGTGCTGTTTCAATTTCCTACAAGGTAAACAAAGCCCTCCATCTTGGTCCCCAATATACAGGATATTCTAAAGGGAGGTGAAACATTGCATTCTTCAAGGAAACTCCTCAAGAGGCACAGTATTCTTGGATATAAAATATTCCATCTTGCGGGGAAGGTCAATTAAGGAAGTAAACTACTCAGTGGCCTCCTGGGGTCCCTGAAACTCGCCACATTCACTATATCTCTCCTTTTCTAACCATATAGAAGAATTGCTGAGATATGTTCACAGACAAGCTGAGATACATTCTCAACAAGAAGCTCAGCCCATATGAATTGCCTGAAAAAGATACTTTCTAATCTGTGGAAGCTGCCTGCTTTTGTGAGCTGTCCTTTATGCTAGGTTGGGCTTTCGGTTGATACAGCTGTCTTTGAGTCATTTCTATTTTACTAAGTAACTTCTTATCTATGTTTCTATTTAAAAAAAAAAAAAAACGGGCTGGTGAGATGGCTCAGCGGTTAAGAGCACTGACTGCTCTTCCAAATGGTCCTGAGTTCAAATCCCAGCAACCAATGGTGGCTCACAACCATCCGTAACAAGATCTGATGCCCTCTTCTGGTGTGTCTGAAGACAGCTACAGTGTACTTATTATAATAAAGAAATAGATCTTTAAAAAAACCTGAAAAAAACTTATGGTTCAATAAATTGCACTTTGGTGGTACCCTTACTTTTGTCTGCCATTGGTTTTCTATCTGGGATGAGTAGATGTCTGTTCATGTCTCCCTGGGAATACTGACACACAACACTGGGTGACAGGGAATTCTAGACTAGTCTGGGCAACAAAATAAGAGCTTGCCTCAAAACCAAGGGAAAAAAAATTAACAACAAAAAGTCTGCAACTGTTTGGTACAGATGCAGGGTTTTCTGAATAGTTTGGATCCATAGTTGGTTGACTATGTGGCTGTAAAGCCACAGTTATGAGGGGGGGGGATTGTATTTTATATGGATAGAAATAGATTCTTGTATGTTGCCTACGAGAAGTATAGAATAACATCAGAAGTCTGGTTGCCTCACAGCGGGTTTTCAGCAGCATCTGGGGCTAGGTTTTCAAGGCAGAATGAAGGAGGAAGACACATGTTGTCCAGAGAGTCTCACTAACTGTCACCTATTCATTTCTACAGCAGTCGACAGCATGGAAATGAGCTGAGACTCTGGTTGTAAGGGCAAGGAATGTTCTACTGTCTTAATTCAATGAATCAGAGCAAAACCGGTGAAACTTATAGAGAGGTATTGCCAAATACTGATCTGCAGCTAATCATCACATCTACTCTGAAAGCTCTTAAGCCTACGCTAAAGATTATACAACGCACATGAGATACAGGCATTTCTAGGAAATAAAGAGGTGAGATTTTGCTTTGTCAACTGTTGTTGAGTTGACTTTAGGTGCTTTGTTGAAAGTTACTGAATAAATGTAGGCACAAACTCTGCACTGTGGATGTCCTTTCTACCTAGGTAATGAGCTCTCATTCTGGGAACTGTTAAGACTCAAGCATTCTGGCTGGTATTCCTAAAGGCTGTCTAGAAGGATTAGTGCATTTCCCACAAAACAGTCTCTCTTGTTACACCTTTTACACCATGTTATGATAGGGCCTAACAGGATAGATAATGTGTAGGGTGAGAACCAAACTATCTCTCTGTAAACTGACTTCATTAGAAACGCAGATACAGCCCATACTGTAATCACAAAACAAGGGAAAGTTCAGGGGGTACTATTGTGAGTTTGAGACCAGCACCCCCCAAAAAACCCCAAAAGAAAACATTGGAGGATCAGAAGCTGCAGTAACAGCCTTGCCAGTGTAGGCAGAAGAGCCTCGAATGTGACCCCTTGGGCAGTGCACATCTATAATCTTAGTCCCAGGGAGATAGAGACAGCTTCCCTCTCACAAATCAGGAGCAATGTACTAGGCTTGTAAGAAATGAACAGTGCTTTCAAATGCGTGGCACAAGTTACCTTGTCTGAATCCTGAATTATTTTGACATTTTCAGTACCAAATTTTTCACCGTAAAGTTTCACAAGTCTCAAGGAAATCTCTGAAAGACCAGTGAGCTTGGGTTCTTTATAGATGTACTCTTTTCCATCTTCTTCTTCAAAAAAAGACTATTATAAATGTAAACAAATGATAGTTTGTGAACAAACATTCAGGGAGAATCAGCATGACTAGTGACAACATATTTGCATATACTTAAAATAATACTTATTAATATTAGTTTTAATATATTTATGCTGCCTAGTTTATGACATCTTGATATAACCTAGAGTAATTTGGGAAGTTGGAACCTCAACTGAGAAAATACCTTATCAGATAAGGCTGCAGGGCATTTTTTGATAGATGATTTATATAGGAGGACCAAGCCCAAAGTGGGTGGGACCACCCCTTGGGCAGGTTGCCCTGAGTTCTACAGGAAAGCAGCATCCCTTTGTGGCCTCTGCACCAGCTCCTGCCTCCAGGTTCCTGCCCTGCTTGAGTTCCTGCCCTCAGTAATGGAGAATGACTTGAGAGTTGCAAGCTGAAATAGACCCTTCTTCCAAAAGTTACTTTTAATAATTGTGTTTTAACACAAAAGTAGAAATTCTAAGACCACATTAATATTTTAATTTTAGTATATTAATAATATATCAAATGCCACATGCATATAGTCAACTTTCTAACTTTGAATAAGTTGAGAATTATCAAAGGCACAAGCATACAAACATATTATTTTCTGGAAGAGGATGAAGTTATAGGAAAATACTTTTATTTTTATTTATTGTATTAATTATTCCTATGTAATATTTTCCTCTGTGTACTCAAATTCATAAGTATATAAACATATTTTGGTAGAAGGAGGAAACTTCTAACATGTATTTTTTTTTCATGAATTTTAGTAATGAGAAGTCCATACCTTGCATCCCTGACCTAAGTAGACAGGAGAACCAAAGTGAACTAGAACATTAAAAAATGAGCCCCCGGCTGTGTAAAAAGCAAGAAAGATTTCCAGAAGGAACAACTACACAAAGGCCATCTAGTAAGTCAAAGGAAAACATTTTAAAAGTCAAACAACTTGATATACGTTGCCAAAGTACACTTACCTGGCCATAAAAGGCAACTCTAAAGAAAGTACCTAAAAGTCGTTTTTTGGTGTGCATAACCTCCAAAATCTTTGTGTAAGCGCCATGGAGAGTTCTATAGACTTGAGTCAGTTTCTGAAAAAGTGAGAATAGAGAACTTTGTGATTTTGGCAGTCATTAAGTATCATCAAGATCAACATGCAAGAGAGAAAAAAACATCAATGTTTAGTTTTTTAATATTATTTTGTTGTTGTTCCTTATTTACTTTTGAGACAGGGTGTTACTCTACCCACTACAGTACCAGGCCATCCTGGCTTATTAGCAAGACTTCACCTCGAAAGTTGCAATAAAGGGGATTGGGTTGCAGCTCAGTGGTAGAAAACTTGCCTAGCCTGGGTTCAATGCCCAGAAGTGCAAAATATTTTAAATTATATGAACATGTGAATTTTACCTATTTATGTATAATTATTAAATTTCCCTTTTAAAATTAATTTTTATGTGTGTGATATTTTGCATGCATGTATGCCTGTATACTTACAGAGGTCAGAAGACAGTATCAGATCCCCTGGAACTGGATTTATAGACGGTTTTCAGCCACCATGGGGGTGCTGGAAACTGGACCCAGGTCCTCAGCAAAAGCCACAGATAGTCTTAAATGCTGAGCTATTTCTCCAGTTCTATTTGTCAATATTTTTAAACTTTCTTTTGTTTGTTGAATCAATGAGCTTTATGTGGTTTGCTAATAGAGGTATGGGTGAGATAAGTCCTTATATGAGCAAAAATGATTCAAAGACAGCTGTATCATCAAGTCTACCCTAGTGTGGCTCATGAAAGCTCAAGAGAACTAAAATCCTTGAACACACTTGCAGGTAGCTCAACTGGTTAAGGAGCGTCTGTTTCAGAGATCTCAGTTGATCTGAGACTCTTCTGGGCTGCTCAGATGGTCTGAGAGTGTCTTCTAGCAGTCCTTACCATTTATATTGGAGGGGGGGGACTTAGCACCTCTGGTCAGCTTCAGGGACTTCTTGAAGCCTTTGATTTTAAAACAGGTTTTTGTTTATGTATATCACCACACTCAGCTCATCCCACATCTACTCTCAAAATAGCTTGAATCCCAAGCCATCTTCCTTCCCCTTTTTGTACAGATGCAGTGGAAATTATGATATGGGCCCAAAGACTTGAATATTAAAAGATTCTGTCCTGTGCACATGGCAGCAGCTGTTCACTAGAATTTTTTTAACAGTTTTCTTGGCAGGGCACATTGATAGACAAACACTTACAGCTGGATTATTAATGCCATCATACTATGTTTCTACATCATGGTCAGCCAGTACTTTTTAGGCTCTGCACTCAAGTTCAAAGAAAAGAATCATGTTTTTAGGTCATTCTTGGTGATATGGAGGTTTGGTGGTTTTGACAGTCCAGGGAGGAAAGTTACAATCTGGACTGAGTGAGTCTTGGAGACAGAGCATGTGTCTATTATGCTCAAGGTCCTAAGCACCCTGGCACAAACAAAAAGGGCAAAATAAGAATTCTTATTCTGTGATAAAATTCCAGTATTTTCGTTAGAAGACATTAGAGTAAAATGATGGGGACAACATGATGTTAGTGTTTTAACAAGACCAAAACAAAGTATAGAAGGCAATGATGGTAATGTGTTCATACTCTACCTCAAATTCACGGCGTTTCTCATAAATTGGAATAATCAACTTGGAAATCTCAGAAATTACTTCATATCGCTCTGCCTTCCACAAACCATCCACACACTGTTCTAGTAACTCCAGCAAAACCTCCTGCATTAAGAGAAATATTCAACGAGGCATTAAAATCAGCTTTAGACAATACAATTGTTAACCATTTTAACTTATTTTTTGTTTTTTAAAATTTTATTAGATATTTTCTTCATTTACATTTCAAATGCTATCACAAAAGTCCCCTATACCTCCCCCCGCCCTGCTCCCCTACCCACCCACTTCCTCTTCATGGCCCTGGCGCTCCCCTGTACTGGGGCATATGATCTTTGCAAGACCAAGGGCCTCTCCTCCCAATGATGGCCGAATAGGCCATCTTCTGCTACATATGCAGCTAGAGACAAAAGAACAAACCAAAAGGGCTAAGTTCAAGCAAATGCACAGAAGTCTATTTGTATGACCACATCTTCCCCCTGTCCACTTCTTTCTTCTGAATCAGTAAGCTATGGAGCTCAGGACTCCTGTCCTCCCACTGGTGAGCTTCCTGCTTTAGTCTTGTGATTGCTGGGATTACAAGTATGTGCCAGCACTACAGTTGAAAATACAGTCTCAGAACTGTATTTTCAAAATCAAATGTTACAAGTACCAGGAAATTATAAATGTTTCTAAAATATGACATTAATGTCAACAGTAAACTACATGTGTTGTTTAAGTGAAAATAGAGACTTTACTTGCAGATAATATCATGCTGAATTGAATCTTTTGTTTGTTTCAAACTATGGGCTCAGTTGATCTGAAAGTTGAAGAATGATTTACTACAGGATGGAAATCATGCCCGGGTGAAACAGAGCAGGTGGTAAGGGTAGAAGTATGGTTGGATATCAAAAACAAATGTTGTAAGCATGTATAGAAATAGCAATAATGTATAGAAATATCAATGCACACACATATAAGTTTTAACAAAAATAATTAACTAAATAGACAATGTAAAAAATGCTTAACACGGTAAATTCCCCTAAGCCTGTACACCTCCATTATTTTCTTTCATATTGAAATAATGCATAGCACATTAAAGACAATGTGACAGCTTTTCAAGCTATTACATTAGTGATTTAGGTCTCCATTAAACTGAAATAATCCAGAGAACGAATTCTTCCTTCATATGATTTGAACATCAGGGATAGGCTAATGTCCTATGATAGAGCTCTTTTTCCTGTGAGAATCATAACAGCTGCTTGCTACAATTTTGTGAAGTATCATCTCATGTTCTCAACAATCTTGTGAGGCTAAGCCAGTGCCTGGAAAACACAGAAGTGGATGCTCACAGTCAGCTATTGGATGGAACACAAGGCCCCCAATGGAGGAGCTAGAGAAAGTACCCAAGGAGCTGAAAGGGGCTGAAACCCTATAGGTGGAACAACAATATGAACTAACCAGTACCCCCTGAGCTTGTGTCTCTAGCTGCATATGTAGCAGAAGATGACCTAATTGGCCATCATTGGGAAGAGAGGTCCCTTGGTCTTGTAAACTTTATATGACCCAGCACAGGGGAACACCAGGGCCAAGAAGAGGGAGTGGGTGGGTATGGGAGTGGGACAGGGGCAGGGTATAGGGGACTTTTGGGATAGCATTTGAAATGTAAATAAAGAAAATATCTAAAATAATAATAATAATAATAATGAATTAGTAACCAGTAATATCTGAGGGTAATCCCAGCTACACAGGAGGCTGAGACAGGAAGAGCATACATTCAAGACCTGCATAGACCAATAAAAAAACAAACAAACAGAGTAGACCAACTGCTATGGTTCTGGCCGAGTCTTAATAACTTGTTTTCCACCAGATCTACAGAACTGACTGCCAGAATGATCCTTGTTTGTTTCTTAGATAACCGAATTCATCCTGTAGATCTCATTGCTATATAGCCGGTGGCAATATTCTATAAATTCTTAGCTAGAAAATGAGGTGAAGTTTTTACTTTATCCTGTTATGAACGGAATTGTATTTTCCAACATCAGTGCTTCTCAACCTGTCAGGTGCTACCCCTTTGGGAGGGGTGGTGGTAAATGAGCTTTCACAGGGGTCATATATCAGATATTCACATTATAATTAGTAACAATAGCAAAATTACAGTTATTAATTAGAAACAAAATAATGTTATGGTTGGGAGTCACTACAACATGAGGAGCTGTATTAGAGGGCTGTAGCATTATGAAGGTTATGAAACACTGCTCTAAACTGTAAGCTGAAGTTCTTACCTGCCTCAGAATTTGACCTGATCCAGAAAAAGAGTGTTATAATTAATTAAGATGAATATACTGAATAAATAAAATAATTAACTAATAAAAAAGATGAATATACTGATAAAGGGTGAACCCTCAAGCCAATATGGCTAGCACACTTATAAGACACTGCAGGTATTCAGGAAAATGACATGTGACTACAGAGACAGAAACAGAATCCATATAGCTGCAAGCTAAGGAATGCTGAGGATCAACAGCTATCACCAGAAGGCAAGGAAGGCTTCTACCTGGATTCTGGGAGAAGATTCATGATGAAGCCTCATTTTCAGATTTCTGGACTCCAGAATGGTGAGGCAGTACATTTCTCTTGTTTGAAGCCACACACTCAGAAGTGTTTTGAATGTGGCAGCCTTAGTGTTTTCTGCTCTAAGTATTTTTTTTTTTTGTTTCCCTCATATTCACTTGCAAAAATTCTAACTTTGCTAATGGTATTAGAAGGTGGGTTAGTTGTGGTTGTAATAAGGCAGAGCAACTCCAAATGGGATTTCAAGCACCCTTTGAAAAGAAATCCAGAGATGGAGTCCATCTCTTCTACTATCTAAGTACACAGCAAGAAGGTGTCATCTATGCACTGAAAGTTTTGCCTTTGCTGGACACATTGCCACTGGTGCTTTGAGTTTGGATTTCCTAGCACCCAGAACTCTGAGAAATTCATTTCTGCTGTTAATCAGCTACCTAGTTTGTTGTGCTATGGTATAGCACTGCAGACACAAGATGCCCAGGGAATAATACAAATACTTCTTTCACTCGTCTTATGAGCTTATGACCAAGCTCTATCAATTTTACTTCCTTGATATTTCTCAAATATGACCCTTCTCCACTTCTACATGCATTGCTAAGGCTCAATATCTTGCTATTTTTTTTCACTTAACTGATCATCCTGACTCTAGCCTTGGCACTTCCCAGTACATCCTCTACAGACAGACAACAGGCTTCTGATCGTGTCACTGAAAAATTGAAAAAGTCCCATCAACTCACAGAACAAGGAGCAAGCTCCTTCATGTGGACACAAAGCTTGCAATGAGATGGCTAATATTTCTATACTCTCCTCATTCAACAAGCTAAGTGCTCCAAAACAGAGCGACACTTACTAGCAATTCCCCTGAAATACTCTCTGCCCTTCAAGCCCCTTCTTAGAATAGTGTAGGTACTGACCTCCTTGATGGTTTTCCTGGTCCAGATAAGGAAGGCAAGTACAAATAACTTGGTTTCCATTTTAATAATCAATGGGGTAAATATTTATAGTTCTACAAAATTTGCACACTTTCTCAATAGCTGACATTCCTAATAAACCATGATTCTTTAAAGATGGGAACACAATTATTTATCTAGTTTTCTTCCGTAACTCATATACTCCTCTTATATAGCAGTTGCTCAACCAATATGACTACTTGAATAAAGAGTCAGCATTCAATATTCATGTTAACATAACATTCAATACCTATGTTAAGAAGTTTAGCAGGCACATGATGGCACACGCCTCTTTAGCACTCAGGCAGAGGCAGAGTTAGAGGTTAAGGCAGAGAGGCAGAGGGGCAGAGGGACAGAGGGGCAGAGGGGCAGAGAGAGGCAGAGAGAGGCAGAGAGGCAGAGGCAGAACTCACAACAATCTTCTTTCTTCTTCCTGTAGACTGCTAGGATAATAGATGATGTGTACTGCCGAATATGACTCATTTTAATATAACTTTTAAATCAGTGTCACCTGTTTCAGATGTGAAAGCATGAGAAAACCCTTCTACATGAGCCCAAACTGTTCCTTGATTAAACACTGTACTCAACTTATCAAACAAACAAACAAACAAACAAACTACGGATAACTATTACTATAGAGCAAAAAATTCCCAATAAATGTGTTAACAAGGCTATCTATCTCTAAAGATAACGTAGAGCTGCTGTTTGGAAGATGAGGATAAGCTCAAGAATATATCTCTGTGAAGTATTGTTTGTGACTGGGGCCACATAATAAAACGAACAGAATTCTAATGTATGTCTAAGTCTCAGATTGTGAAAAGTGAAACGATTTGTTTCCTCTCTTCTCCTTTCCCCTTTTCCCCACTTGAGACAGGGTCTTGTTCTGTAGCCAGGCTCGTTCAGGAACTGGGTACACTAGACAATTTTCACGGCAATACTCCTGCCTCAGTCCTCTGATAACTTGGGTTACAGGTCTGAGCCACTGTGCCTGGCATAGTACATTCCTAGTACAATTTTTCTTTGGAGGTAGAGTCTCATTATGTGGTTCAGGTTGGCTTGGAACTTGAGATCCTTTGTGCTTCTGCCTTCTAAGATGGAGATTACAAGCATTTGTTGCCATACTTGGGTCAGCAGCAACAGTTATAAAAAAGAATTTTGCCAGGCAGTGCTGATACACGCCTTTAATCCAAGCACTCATGAGGTAGAAGCAGGCAGATCTCTGTGACTTCAAGGCCAGCCTCTTCTACAGAGCTAGTCCTAGGACAGCCGGGACTACACAGAGAAACCCTGTCTCCAAAAGCAAAATAAACAAATAATAAACAAACAAATAAATACATATTTTAAAGAAAAAAATGTAATTTTGTGGGATGATACACCACTTTAATCTCTGTGAATGTCACATTTGCCTTTTTATAAAACTTTGCCTCTAGAATTTTATTTTAGAGGTGATATATTTCATTTTAAAATATGTTTATTACTGTTTCTTTATTTTCTTCTATGAAGACAACAGGTTTCTTTGTGATATCACCATGCATCCCTATCAGGCAATCCCCTCTTTTCCTTTTCTCTATCATGTAAATAGAAAATTTTGATAGTTAAATTATATAACTCTTTTAAAGATATTTGCTGGTATACGAATATGATATTCATTCATTGATTTTCTGCATGTATCTTCCACTAAAATATATAATTAAAGCTCTTTTAAAAAAATTAAGAAATTGCACTTATCACTCTCCCTGTAAATAGCAGCTATCATTTCCCAATTCCCAAACATCTCCGAGATACCTACAGATCATTCCCCTTCCTACGCAGCAGTTCATCCTTTTTTCCTTCCTAATGTTATTTCCTATGTATTTTTGGTTTTGTTTTGCTTTTTAAAAATTGGATATTTCATTTATTTACATTTCAAATGTTATCCCCTTTCCTGATTTCCCCCCAGAAGCTCCCTATCCCATTTCCCCCTCCTGCTTCTATGAGGGTGTTCCCCACCCACCAATTCTCAATTCCCTGATCTCCCATTACCCTACCCGGGGGCATAGAGCTTTCACAGGACCAAGGGCCTCTTCTCCCACTGATGCCTGACAAGGCCATCCTGTGCTACATATGCAGCTTGAGCCATGGGACCCTCCATATGTACTCCTTGGTTGGTGGTTTAGACCCTGGGAGCTCTGGTTGGTTGATATTGTTGCTTTTCCTATGGGATTGCAAACCCCTTCAGCTCCTTGGGTCCTTTCTCAAACTCCTCCATTGGGGACCCCGTGCTCAGTGGTTGGCTGCGAGCATCTGCCTCTATTTGTCAAGCTCTGGAAGAACCTCTCAGGGGCCAGCTATATCTGGCTCCTGTCAGCAAATACTTGCTGGCATCCACAATAGTGTCTGGGTTTGGTGTCTGTATATGGGATGGATCCCCAGGTGGGGTAGTCTCTGGATGGTCTTTCCTTCAGTCTCTGCTCCATACTTTGTCTCTGCATTTATTCCCATGAGTATTTTGTTCCCTCTTTTAAGATGGATTGAAGAACCTACACTTTGGTCTCCCTTCTTCTTGAGCTTCATGTGGTCTGTGAACTGTGTGTTGGGTATTCTGAGCTTTTGGGCTAATGTCCAATTATCAGTGAGTGCATACCATGTGCGCTCTTCTGTGATGGGGTCACCTCATTCAGAATGATATTTCCTAGTTCCATCCAATTGCTTAAGAATTAGTACCTGACAAATACAGAAGTGGATGCTCACAGTCATCTATGGGACTGAGCATAGGGTCCCCAAAGAAGGAGCTAGACAAAGGACCTAAGGAGCTGAAGGGGTTTGCAGCCCCATAGGAGGAACAACAATATGAACTAGCCAGTAACCCCCAGAGCTCCCAGGGACTAAACCACCAACCAAAGAGCACACATGGTGGGAGTCTAGCTGCATATGTAGCAGAGGATGGCCTAGTTGGTCATCAATGGGAGGAGAAGCCCTTTGTCCTATGAAGGTTCTATGCCCTAGTGTGGGGGAATGCCAGGGTCAGGAAGCAGGAGTGGGTGAGTTGGTGAGCAGGGGGAGGGGGGAGGGAATGGGGGGGTGGTTTTTTGGAGGGGAAACCAGGAAAGGTAATAACATTTGAAATGTAAATAAAGACAATATCCCAAACCAAAACCAAAACCAAAAACAAAAACAAAAAAGAACTTCATGAAGTTATTGGTTTTAATAGCTGAGTAGTACTCCCTTCTGTAAATGTAGCTCATTTTCTGTATCCATTCCTCTGTTGAAGGACATCTGGGCTGTTTCCAGCTTCTGGCTATTATAAAGAAGGCTGCTATGAACATAGTGAAGCATGTGTTCTTGTTATATGTTGGTGCACCTTTTGGGGATATGCCCAGGAGTGGTATTGCTGGGTCTTCAGGTAGTACTATGCCCAATTTTCTGAGGAACCACCAGATTCATTTCCAGAGTGGTTGTACCAGTTTGCAATCCTACCAACAATGGAGGAGTGTTCCTCTTTCTCCACATCCTCACCAGCATCTGCTGTCCCCTGAGTTTTTGATCTTAACCATTCTGACTCCTGTGAGGTGGAATCTCAGGGTTGTTTTGATTTGCATTTCCCTGATGACTAAGGATATTTAACATTTCTTTAGGTGCTTCTCAACCATTGAGTTTCCTCAGTTGAGAAATCTTTGTTTAGCTCTGTACTCCATTTTTAATAGGGTTATTTGATTGTCTGAAGTCTAATTTCTTGAGTTTTTTTTTAATACATTGAAACATAGCCCTCTATCAGACGTAGGATTGATAAAGAACTTTTCCCAATCTGTTGGTTGCTATTTTGTCCTATTGACAGTGTCCTTTGCCTTACATAAGCTTTGCAATTTTATGAGGTCCCATTTGTCAATTCTTAATCTTAGAGCATAAGCCACTGGTATTCTGTTCAGGAAATTTTCCCTTGCCCATATGTTCGAGGCTTTACTCTACTTTCTCTTCTATTAGATTCAGTGTATCTGGTTTTATGTGGAGGTCCTTGATCCACTTCGACTTGAACTTTGTACAAGGAGATAAGAATGGATCAATTCGTATTCTTGTACATGCTGACCGCCAGTTGAACCAGCACCATTTGTTGAAAATGCTGTCTTTTTTCCCACTGGATGGTTTTGGCTCCTTTGTCAAAGATCAAGTGACCATAGGTGTGTGGGTTCATTTCTGGGTCTTCAATTTTATTCCACTGATCTACATGTCTGTCGCTGTACCAGTACCATGCAGTTTTTATCACTATTGCTCTGTAGTATGGCTTGAGGTCAGGCATGGTGATTCCACCAGAGGTTCTTTTATTGTTGAGAATAGTTTTTACTATCCTAGGGTTTTTTGTTACTCCAGATGAATTTGCAAATTGCCCTTTCTAACTCAGTGAAGAATTGAGTTGGAATTTTGATGGGGATTGCATTGAATCGGTAGATTGCTTTCAGCAAGATGGACATTTTTAATGTATTAATCCTGCCAATTCATAAGCATGGGAGATCTTTCCATCTTCTGAGATCTTCTATTTTTTCTTTAGAGACTTGAAGTTCTTGCTTGGTTAGAGTCACACCAATGTATTTTATATTATTTGTGACCATTGTGAAGGGTGTCCCTAATTTCTTTCTCAGTCTAGATATGCTTTAAGTAGAGGAAGGCTACTGGTTTGTTTCAGTTAATTTTATATCCAGCCACTTTGCTGAAGTTGTTTATCAAATTTAGGAATTCTCTGGTGGAATTTTTGGGGTCACTTAACTATACTATCATATCATCTGCAAATAGTGATATTTTGACTTCTTCCTTTCTAATTTGTATCCCCTTGACCTCCTTTTGTTGTCTAATTGCTCTGGGTAGGACTTCAAGTACTATATTGAATAGGTAGGGAGAGAGTGGGCAGCCTTGTCTAGTCCCTGATTTTAGGGGGAATGCTTCAAGTTTCTCTCCATTTAGTTTGATGTTGGCTACTGGTTTGCTGTATATTGCTTTTATTATGTTTGGGTATGAGCCTTGAATTCCTGAACTTTCCAAGAATTTTACCATTAAGGGATGTTGAATTTTGTCAAATGCTTTCTCAGCATCTAATGAGATGATCATGTGGTTTTTTTGTCTTTGAGTTTGTTTATATAGTGGATTATGTTGATGGATTTTGGTATATTGATGCATCCCTGCATCCCTGGGATGAAGCCTACTTGGTCATGTTGGATGATCATTTTGATGTGTTCTTGGATTCAATTTTCGAGAATTTTATTGAGTATTTCTGCATCGATATTCATAAGGGAAATTGGTCTGAAGTTCTCTTTCGTTGTTGGATCTTTGTGTGGTTTAGGTTTAAGTTTAATTGTGGCTTCATAAAATGAATTGGGCAGTGTTCTTTCTGTTTATATTTTGTGGAATAGTTTGAGGAGAATTGGAATTAGGTCTTCTTTGAAGGTCTGATAGAACTCTGCACTAAACCCATCTGGCCCTGGGCTTTTTTTGGTTAGGAGACTTTTAATGCCTATTGCTATTTCTTTAGGGGTTATGAGACTGTTTAGATGGTTTATCTGATTCTCATTTAACTTTGGTACCTGGTATCTGTCTAGAAAACTGTCCATTCATCCAGATTTTCCAGCTTTGTTAAGTATAGGCTTTTGTAGTAGTTTTGATTTTTGAGGCAGGGTTTCCTGTAGCTCAGGCTAGCCTCCTGATCTCTACGTACCAAAGGTAGGCTTGAAATTAAAACTTCTAATCTTCCCCTCTTTACCTTTCAAGTACTGAAGTATAGGCATGGATAAACTTAACCAGTTTATGTGTAGCTGAATATCAAACTCAGGGGTTATGCATGTAAGACAAGTACTCTGCTTAACCTGGGCCTTTTACTATTCTGGTTTATGACATAGTTGCCTCACATCTGAACAATCAGATTGGTCTTCTCCCAGACTCTGTCTCCAGATTCTGTCTAGTCACCTGTAATCCAGCTTTCATGTCACAGCCATGTTAATCTCCTTACCTTATACCTCTGATTTTTGCATATCACGTACCTATATTATTTCAATGACTGTCTCCCGAGCAGAACTTGGAGATCATAGCTCATCACTTTACAGTCCTTTTATCTCAAGTCAATAGGCTTGATCTTATATTGGTGCTTAACAGATCTTTACTGATGGACAAGCAAAGCTGTTTTCTAACCATCTGAAGTAGGAAGCAGGGCACTTCCATTCACACTACTTTGTTACAAATACCATGCCTATTTTAAGTAAAAGACCATTTTAACTCTAATTTTCTGGTGTCCTTTTTCACATGCTAGGTGGGATCTGGTCACAGAGATCATGGTATAAAGATGGTCAATATTGTAGGTTAAAAATAAGTTTTATTCATTTTATTTATATGAGTATTTTGCCTACATGTATGTATGTATACCACTTGAGTGTATGGTATCCATGAAGCCAGAAGAGGGAATCAGGTCCCCTGAAACTGGAGTAAAGAGATGGTTATGAACCACCATGTAAGTGTTGGGAATCAGATCTGGCTCCTCAGAAAGAACAAATGCTCTTAACCGCTAAGCCATCTTTCCAGCTATCTAAATGTATTTTAAAACAAGATAATGGGAAGAGTTACTAAGACAAGATTCTATCCTGCCAACAGGAATTCCTTTGCCTAGACAGTTTTATTACTTAAAGCTCACCAGCCCTTAGTCATTTTTCAATTTAAGCCAGATCTAGTAACATAATATAAATAAATTTCGAAATGGGAAATTTCTAAAAATGATGATGCATGCCCTGGGATCTTACTTCACTGTAATGAACATCCATCATTCCAGCATCTTCTTTCATGGCTCCTTCTTCATCTATATTGGGAGTAATTTTCTTGAACGCTGAACACCCACTAGGGAATAATTCTGTGTGGAAAACCAGAAATGGACCATATTTATTACAAAAAAAATGGTAAATAACAGATACCCTTAAAAGGATACGCTATTTTTAACAACAGAAGTGACTTTGGGTCAAAGTACATGTTTCAGCTGTAAAAGTAATTTCATATATTCCTCAGATCTATTATATTCTATGGTTCTTCCTCCTGCACAAAGTGAGCCCAAATTCATTATAATAAGTAAGTTGTGGTTTTGCTGCACTATCTGCAAATAAAATTTATATTAAATTATATTAAAATGCTCATCTTTTCTACATTTGCTCTGTACATATCATCTAGACAAGAGGGTGGGCAATTTTTGTCTAACCGCTGAATAACCTTTGGTAATCATCTCTAGTGTTTAAATTTCACTGAGACCTGGAAAGGGAAGTCAGTCAGTTATTGGAAGAGCCTAGCCCAGGATTTATATGACAGACAGGAAGTGAAACGGATGGCAGAGATAAAACACCCTTGGAGAAACTGAGTGGGACATAGATTTGAAAGTTAGATGAGCCTGTGCCACTGTATGAATTTGGATGTTTTTCTCTCTAGTATTTATAAAGTTTTTCATCATCATTACGACCACCACTACCATTATAACATGAATAATAATAATAGAGGGTTGTGAGAATTACATAAACACTTGCTTGGAATAGAGCTTAATATAAAAGGAGAACTAAATGAATTATTATTGCTAAGTAAGCCTAACAATGTCTTAAAGTAACTTTCTCAAGATAAAATAAAACAACTGCTGCCAGCTGGAACCCTGGGAAGTTAGGAGTAAACTGTAGCTGAAAAGAATGTTTACAACCGTGACCTAAATTGTTACCGTGGAGGGAGAATCTAGGTGGAGAAAGTCACATGGTGTCCCTACCATCTTCATTTTCTAGGGACTTGTGATTTAGAGGGGAACAAACAAGGCATATTTCAGATATGGCTGGCATCAAACTTATAACCATCCTCCTGTCTCTGCCTCCCAAGTGCTGAGAATGTGGGTGAGGTACACTCCACCTAGCTTTGACATGGAATCTTGATCTTAATGCTTCATAGCTATTGCTTTTACATTCCCACATGCCATACTAGAGAAATAAAAATGGAAGCAGTCCAGGAAGGTACAAACACTTTGAGTCCAAGTGACCCTGTGAAAAGGGTGAGTAGAATTTTGGAGGATGGGATTGCAGTGTCAATACTTATTTAGAAAATAACTGGCAGTCAGAAGAGTAAGAGGTAAGATCTTGAGGGGTGAGTATTTAGAGGGAAGCTGGAACTAGGAACACACAAGGGAATGAAGTACTTTGCGAAATTTTAGCTATATGACACTGGATACAAAGACTTGGGAATGAAAGCAGCATTACCCTATAAGGAATGAGAAAAAGAGACTCTATAGAGAAGGGAAATCACATTTTTGGGGGCTTATGGGAGAGTCTGAAGCTCCAAAGTTTTGCTGAACGAGGATGTTATGTGGTGGTACAAAAATGCAGAAAACTTGACTCTTGTCTTCCCAGGGGAAAAGTGTTGTGCCCTCTCTCAGGAAAAGAGAGAAGAATGCCAAAGTCTAGGCTTTAGAGAGTGAGATCCAGAAATGGCAAGGCTCTCAGACAAAATGAAAAGAAATTTTGACTTGTATCTTATATTTGAGGACAAGAAAGAGTGACATAACAAATTCCCCATTATCACTGCTTCCACTAACTTGGGCAAAGGGCCTGAGAATCTATCTATAAGCTATCTCTGGTACAAAGATCAGGGACCTGTTGGAAGGTGGGGTGGGGGTCAATTGCAGACTTCCTTCCACTTTCATTTTCTTTTATTTCTTCTTTTCTCTATGGGGAGGGTCAGGAATTAGATGAGATATCACACCATAGCTGCGACTCACTATGTGGCCCAGGCTGGCCTCAAACTTCTAACCCTCCCACTCCTGAACACAGACACAAGCCACCATTCCTGGGTTCCTCTTTTCCTTATTCCTGGCACTCCAGTGCCCGAAACAAGGAGTTCAAGATTCCAACAGTGGTCCTTCACTTAAGCCGACACCACTAGGGGCCAGGAAACTTCCCGGCAGAACAAACTTTATTTTTTATTAAAAGAAAGTCTAAATGATAGAACATTTGGTTCCAATATGTCAGCTAATTAACATTCTATTCCATCATGATTAAGAATATTTTCATAGTGCACTTCAAGAGAAATGGCTGCAGGGCCAGCTGAGGGTATAACTCAAAACAATGGAGGACTTGTTTACTATGTACACCACCCTGAGTTCCACCCCAGAGGGAGGGAGAGAGGGCTGGGTGAAATGAGCTGAAAGTACAGTTCTTTGAGATGTCAGAAAGCAAATTTTTGGTGCTGTATACCAGTCAGGGATTTACAATGTAAATATTCTTTTTTTTTGTCTTCGGTATTAATGGACAATTAATTTAAAACAATAAGTTCTAGTGTGTCTTGATGATCATTGCTAAATGTTATTTAAAACATATTTTCCTTAAAGATTCAAGTCTTTTTTAGATTTTTTTAAAAATACTGCTGGGTTGCAGAGTTCTCACATTAGATAGTGGCTATCCCTGGGGGCCAGGAAACCACCAGATAGAAGAAACTTTGTTTTTATTTTAAAAAGTCTACATGATAGAACATTTGCTTACAATGTGTCAGCTAGGCAGCATTTTATTCCATTAAGAATATTTTTATAGTATGCTTAACTGGTTTAGATTAGCTAAGTATCTTGATACTACTCTCATAGTTTAAGCAGATAATTTAAAAAAGCTGTTTTGGATTCCTTTTTTTCTTTCAATCATTAAAATTAAGGTGGAAAAAACCCTGAGGATTTCTACTACTGCTGCCCTTTTAGAGTAAGGTTTTCTAGTTTAAGATAGTTGATTTCTACAGGTTCAAAAATAGACAGCACCCATAAATAAAAATACAAACAGCTCTCAAATTTAACATTTCTTTGTTTAAAATGCAAAACATCATTTTTTCCCCCTTAGCTCTTTGAGGTTAATGAAAGATAAACTTGAAAGAACCTTAGGAATATCATGAACTACATCTATGACAAACTTGTTAAGACAGGTCAGATTGCTGATTAAGGTATCTGCTTAATGGTGAAATAACTAGAGCAAGATACACTTTTTCTAAACATAAGGACAGGCTAGTGGGGAGAAATCAATCTTGGTCTGAAGGTCTTTATACCTGTGAATAAAACAAGATTCTTGGGAAGAATTTCTAATATAATTACCTGTTTTTAAAACTGAAAAGGCTTATTCTTAATAGGCCTGGAGCTCATATTTCAAGTGCCCACTAATTAGAAAGCTGGGGTAACAGGAAGCCAGTTTCTCTGGAAAGCATTTAAAACCAAAGAATGGTGTTTAAGAACCTCATGTGTGTCATAGATATGGAATGGCCTCGGTGCAACTTTGATTTCTATTTTTAGGGCAATTTGACAAACATATCAGAGTTCTAATGTAAAAAGATGAATTGGGTCTTATTTTGATCAATTCTTTCTCCATTAGAACTACTTGTAGAGACGGCCTGGAGAGCTTGGTCTTAAGCACATGCTTATCGTGCCTGTAGCCATTTTATCAAACCCCAGAACCCCTCACACCGACCAAGGAAAGAATGAAAACAATATATAGATTTGCTTTCTTTTCGATAAATCATTCTTAATTTTTGTTTAACATCAAGTCTTTGTACTTGTGAGTAAACCAAGATTCTCAGGAAGAATCTCTAATATAATTATGTATTTTCAAAATCTAGAGAGTTAATTCCTAATAATTCTTAATGAGTCTGGGACTCTATTTCTGGTTCATACCTTGTAGTGCACCCTGACTTGGAATTCACCATGTAGTCCAGGCTCTCTTGGATTTGTGCAGTCTTCCTGGCTTAGCCTTGATGTGCTGGGATTACAGACCCCACGACCCCTAGCTGAGTAGAACAATCTGTAAACCTAATTATTCAGAAGCACTTCACTGTCAGTTTAAATTATAAGTAAAATGCTGAAAATGTTGCTCAGGTAGCACTGGAATGCTTGCTTAGCATTCACAATGTTCTGGGCTTGATCTCCAACACTGCATGAACTGAGCATGGTGGTATATGCCCATAGTCCCAGGTGGTAGAGGCAGGAAGAGCAGAAGTTCAAGGTCGCCCTTGGCTACATAGCAAGTCTGAGGTTTGCTTGGACTATATGAAATCTTGCCCCCTTCTCCCAAACTTAAATGACATGAATGCATAGTTTAATCATTCTAGTCATATTTGGGAAGTATCCCCACAGTGGCCATGATTTTACATGTGAAATGAAAAACACAGAAATTCCAGAGATAAAAACAAAACATAGCCAAAAAAAAAAAAAAAGAGCAATATGACTCCTTTAAGTTGCTTTCATTTTGCCCTCATTGTGATAGATAGCAGATGTCTTGATTGCAATCACCACCACCAATTAACTTTTAAACCTTACTCAATTGTTTTGCTATTTGAGTAGTTATTAAATTCAGCAATAGTATTTAGGGACGGAGAAGCTTTCAGCCTGATCCCTGAATTAGGAATCTTGAATTAGAAATGCAGAACTGTTGATGTCCTTCAAGGGCCTTGATTCCCTTTAACACTCAGGTATCACTGTATAAAAATAGCTCTAGATACCTAGTCCACAAAGAGTGGTTGGTGAAGTTAAGGATGAGGAAGGGAAAGAAGCAATCATAAATCTGAAAGAATTATGCAGAGCTTCTCTTGAGCCCTAAGAAGAACTGAATTTGTGGCAGTCATCCATGGAGATAGACTTGGGAAATAAACACTGGGCAGCAAGCCCAGCCATGTACTATTTAACTTATTCTTGTAACCTCCCACAGAAGCCAAAGCCAAAATGAGCAATCCAGTCTTCTTTTATAACAACATCTGTTTAGCACTGAATGAGGCTGAAGGTAAACATATTTTTAAGAGCTCAATTCTATCCCATTCACAATTGCACACTGCATAGATAGAGATTATTTTGCCAGCTGAGAGTCCTCCCATCTCAGAACAGAAAGGTCTTACTTACTCTTTCGGTGAAGAAATTCTGCAACTAGAGCTGCTACATGGACATAACACATTGCAGCCTAGAAGTGGATGACAAAGAAAGAAGTGTCAGAATAGGTTCAAAGGAGTTTGAAAGAGTCCCAGTGGGAGCAAAATTTTAAGTAGTCACCTCAGAAAAATCTCCATTTTTTATATGAATTTTGGCCATACTGTCAAGCCAAGTTTTCCTCAGCTCTGGTGTGCTGGCATAAGATTTAGCTAAGCTATACTGGAGATCAATTAGCATTTCAGGGTCTTTCTCATGTTCCTTCATTTGGGCAGTGGCCATAAGAACGGTGCGGATCCTCTTGGTCAAATCTTTGACTTCTGTGGGAAAAGCAGTTGCCTAATTTCAAAACAAAAGAAAACAAAAAACCCACATATTTAGCAGTATTGTCAATAGGATTGAAGCATGAGCATCCACATGTGGGGACTATAATATGGTTTTTATTCCTTGTTAACAGTTGGTAGTACTAAATTCCATATGGCAAATCTAAAGGGCTTTTAGTTAGTTATTTTATTAAAATTATGCAACTAGCCAGGCTTTAAAGGCTTTTGAACTTGATGGCAATACTCAAAGCCCATACAAACATGATCTTTGAGGTCAGACTATCTGGCTTTCATTGTGAATGCTACATGTTTGGTTTATTTGTAGCAGTAACTGAAAGTTATTGACAGCACATAGGTACCGGGGACTGATCTGGGTGCTTTATATGTTTTAATTAAGTTCTCTTCTTATGCATTTCAACCAATGGGAAAACCGAGGCCCAGAGCAGTTGAGAAGCTCAGCCACCATCTCTTGGTTGGCAAGTCACAGAGACAGGACCTCTATCAGGCAATCTGGCTCCAGAGCTTGTGCTCTGCAGACAACATCCCATAGTGAGAAGCATGCCTATCTTGCCCACTGACTATAACACATACCTTAGTGAAACACCTGCTGCCAACTTTCACATCAGACTCCAGAGAGGTTAGAGAGAACATTAACCTCTCAAAGTGTTTCTAACTCCAAGATGGGGATGGGGCAAGTACACAGTTAGGGAACTTAATATGAATACAGTATACTGTTCTGCCTTTTTGTCTGCTTTAAAAATAATTATTAGATGCATCTAACTCCCTTGTGTTCACTCACAGAAACTCTACTTCCTGAGGGAAAGGCTAACCTTATTGTAACAGGGTTACAGGTGACCTTAGCAGATAAAACTAAGTCATTCACAAAGGAGTAAAGGGAAGACAATGGGGCTCTTTTCCAGGAGAGCTAACATCAGCCCTATTCACTTGGAAAACATCATGCTTATCTACCTGTATAATATGGCTTTGTGCATGCTAACAACTAGAACCATAAATTCTTGGAGCATGAGTAAGATAGCTGAAATAGTACACGGTGCTTCTGTGCTCCTGGGATTAGCTGAACTGTATACTGATCCCCTGGGAAAGCCACAGAGCTGCCTGAAGGCAAACTTTCCCAGCCTGTGAGCAGCTGGCACTACTCAGTGTTTTGCTCCCTGTAAGCAGCACTCCTATGGGAATGGTTTTTTGGTACATAGATTCTACACGTCCCAAACATCAAGCATGTTGTGACTGTGAGCTTTTGATTTTTTTTTTAAATTTCATGCACTATTGTCAAATATATGAGAATATGACTTTTCCAGGCAACACAGTAGGAGATGCAGTTTTTTTTTGTTTTTTTTTTTTTAGTAACAATGCCCTAGTTTTTAAACATGTAGTGCTCAGAATCCTAGGTTTGGTTCTGATGGACTGGTGCTGGGAAGACTGACAATTTTGGACTGTTACAGCAAGCAACATTTGGTTAGCCTAACTTTTGAAAGCCACAAAACCAACAAATAATGAAACCCTTCTGTTCCATTTCTTATCTGTTGGCAATGGATCTATTAGACCTCCTAAGAAGTGAGATTTCTCTCAAATTTCCAACTCAGTTTTTAATTAGCCAGTATTATAAATGGTAACAATTGTTATGAAAGAAAATAAATACTTCTTTTCCGAGCAAGTTTAGAAATCATGCAGACAAAACAACACAGATTTTATTACTAACAGACACACAGTTTAAAATTTTATTTAGTTACTGCTGAATATAATTGCTAGAGGTCCAGTGGTAGGTAAAAGCCACCAACTCTTAAAGCTCCCATTCTATATGTTCCATACGACAGTCACTGAGAATTCCACCATGGTTTAAGAATATAAACTTCTTTTTAGTTAAAGTGGTTTTTATTCGTTATTTTGGTGTTGGAGATTAAACCCAGCGCACTGTTCATGGTGAGCACCACTGACTCAGAATCCCAGCCAAAGTGGTTTGAGTTTATTCCTTACCTTCATAGGTCTGTCGCTATTTGCAAAGTTATTGATAATGAATAAAGACTCCTGAAATCTCGATCCTCCACTTAGTGCTACGTCAGCTATAAGCTGACTCACAGCAATGATTATCTGTGGGAAGAAATAAAGGTTACTTTTTTCAAAAGACTTTTAAAAAAAACTGTGCTTTGAGAAGTAGGGAGGGGAATCACTATACTGTGTCGAGGCAAACATCTAACTTGCTTCTGTCTTCCTGCTTCAGTCTCTTCAATAGCTCAGACTGCGGGTTAACGGATGTTTCCTTATAAATAAGCCTTTCCCTAGTAAAGAGCTCTAATGGGAAAGACCAAGACAGTGGAGATACATAACTAGAGATTGCCTATATTACATAGTAGACTTCTGAGCCAAGAAGTCCCCATTGTGTTTAGATTTTGAGTTGTTTCATTAATTAATCACAATGATATGAAGATGGAGAATAATTATCACCCAGTGTGTTCTCTGTGCTAGAATGGTGCCAGCTGCTATATATTTTTCATTTTCACCCTCACACTCATAACCATACAAGATGGCAAATACTTGGCCTCATTTTACAGATGAACAATCTGGTTCAGCCAGATTAAGTAACTTGCCTAGGGTCACACAGCATCTATGTAGTTGATCTAGGAGTCAAGCACAAGCAGATAGCTATCTCTATAAATTCTGTAATTGCCACAAAATCTTGAGATTAATTGCATTTCTTTGAGACAGGATCTTGGTATGCTATTCAGACTGATCTTGAACTTTTGGGCTTAAGTGATCCTCTTGCCTTGGCATCTCAAGTATATGAGAGTATACAGGTGCAGGTTAGCACTCCCAGGTCAATTCTTTTTCATTTCTGCTTTTTTTTTTTAAAAACAGGTTCTTCTTGTCCTGTAGATCAGGCTGGCTGAAACACATAATCCTTTTACCCTAATCTTGCACATGTTTGGATTTTAGGCATGTGCTAACATGCTTGGCAATCTTTCGTTGTTAAATAAAGGTTTTACTGATGCATGCTAAACAACCAGAATCACCTGCTATTTATTATCTAACAATCTTATTATAATCATCTTATTTAAGCCTCACAAAAATTCTGAAGTAGAGTTTCCCCTATTTTATATTTGAAGAAGCTGAGGTACAGAGGTTAAAGAAACCACCTGCTCCATGTCCAGACTGTCATGGAATCTGAACTAGAAGACACACTCTTAAGACTTACACTCTAGAGTAGCCTTGTCCGAGAGAAAGAGAATGTGAGTCACATATAAGTAGCTACAATGAAAAAGAGATGGAAGTGAAACTTATTTTAATTTTCATATTTAATTTGTGTGTGTGTGTGTGTGTGTGTGTGTGTGTTCCACATGTGCTGTTGCTATACGTGCATGTGAATATCAGAGGACAACTTTCAGTTGGGTTGTTGGTGCTCAAAAGCAGGTCATCAGGCTTGGCAGCAAGCACTTTTTACCCACTGAGTCGTCTTAATGACCCCCAATTTTTTATTAGATATTTTCTTCATTTACATTTCAAATGCTATCCCGAAAGTTCCCTATACTCTCCCCCTGCCCCTGCTCCCCTACCCACCCACTCCCACTTCTTGGTCCTGGCCTTCTCCTGTGCTGGGAATGATCCCCAAATTTATTTTGATATTTTAATTACTCCCCAAACTTGACAAATTATTTGAATATATAAACAATATAAGACAACTTAGATACTCTATTTTTTAATGTACTTAGTCTTTATACTTTTGACACATCTCAGTTTGGGCCAGTCCCATTTCAAGTGGCAGAGAGCCACATGGTCTGAGCTATGGCAGAGAAAGGAAAATCCAGTTATTGATTTTTTTTTTTTTTTGCAGTGCTGAGACTACAACCCCGAGCTTTGTGCATGCTAGGCAGGCATTCTACCACTGAGCTATAACCTCAGGCCTCTTTGTACTTTTTGTTTTGAGATAGTGTCTTTCATGTTGCCCTGGCTGGCAATGACTTCACTCTATAGACGAAGTAAGACTTGAAGATGATATCCTCTTACCTTAGTTTTCGATGGAGCTCTTTGTGGGGAGCTGAGTGAGAGGTGGGTGCACACACATGTTTGCAGGTGAACATGTATGCCTATGTGTGGAGGTTAGCCATTCTTCAGTTTCTGTCTATCTTAATTTTGGGGCAGTGGCAAGATCTCTCACTGGCTTAGAACTTGCCAAATAAGGTTAGGCTGACTGGCTAGTGAGCCTCAGGTTGGTCCGTCCCCATCCCCTCAGTTCTGGGTTGACAAGTGCATACCACCATGCCTGGCTTTAAAACAAAAATGATTTCTCTCTATGTGTATAATTGTTTTACCTGCATCTATATCTATGCCCCTGAGCATCATGAACATGCCTCGTACACAAGGAGGCCAAAATAGGACATCAGGTCTACTGGGTTGGAGTTACAGGTGGTTGTAAATCACACTGTAGGTGCTGTGAATAAAACATAGGTCCTCTGGAAAAACAGCCAGTGCTCATAACCACTGAGCCATCCCTCCAGCCCCATACACAGCCTTTTGGATCAAATTCAGGTATTCATGCTTGCAGAACATGCACTTTACCAACAGAGCTAGCTATCTTTCTAGCTATAGATGTTGATTTTGATGGAGGCCAGTGATTGAAGAGAAAAACAATAAAGAAGAGCTTTGATTGGTACTCACCTGCAAGTGTGTCCTCAGAAAGGTTTTCCTCTTGGTATATTCAAAGTTGTTTCTCATCAAAAGATACAAAAGTGCAGATGCCTCATTCCTGGTTGAGCTAATCTTTGAAGTACAGCACTTTAAAACCTCATAGCAAAATGCAGCACACATGTTTACCCTTCCTTTGAAAAAGGCTGAGGGAAACTAAACAAGGAAAATAGAAATGAATATCTGAAAATCTAATGAAATCCACCAAATAATCAACTGCTGACTATCCTCGCCTAAAACTCAGAGCTTTAGAGGATAGCAAATCAATATGAGGGCAGAGCTCTGTTCTAAAGATAGCTTGAACTTGTTACGATATAGACAAGCATGTGCCAATGACAGAACAAGTCAAGTCAGTATAGAAGGTACTGCAATAATGTGGAGGTACTTGGCATAAATGCTGTCAATCTGAGAAGAGCCCAAGAGAGTCCAAAACATAATAGGAACATATTCGATGACACACTGAATAAATTCATGACTGAAATGATGAATGATGGCTCCTGTTCTAAGGTTCTACCTGCTGAGAAAATCAGTAGTAGTGAAATGGATCCTTTTATTTTTATTAAATAAAATGGAGTTTATGTGAAGTGTTCATATATACCTGTCCGTTTTCTTCTCCACAAACAGTCCATTAAGATATATTTTGTCATAGAGAAAGAGTGCTCAAGTGGTCACTGAATTTTCAAAACAACCAAGTGGCCTGGTGCTTTGAGAATGTATTCAGCCTGCTGCTTTGTGGAAGATAAACTATATATCTAGTGTGGGTTTATTAGCGCCTCCTATCCTTGAAAGATTGGACAAGCAAGCTGCTTCCAAGTGCACAATGGTCATTTTTTAGGACTTCTAAAGCTTGAGTGTCAGCTACTCAAAATGGCTTCTTGGAATCCTTGAATTTTAATCTGCATTTCAGGAATCTATCTGCATTATTTTACCTTTTTAGCAGGTCCAGTGTTAGGCAAGCAAAGGGTGTGTATCAAATGCTTTCTGACTGGCAAATTGGGAAGTCTCATAAAGTTTCACAGGATTAGACTGACTCTTGCTGGACAAGATACTCTAGTATAAAAACATTTGAGGGCAGACATGGCAATGTGTAGTTAATCTTTACAGTAAGTCTTTTTACATTACTTGAGATGTGAACAATGGCCAAAGTCATGAGCAACTTCCTCAATGCCAGTTCTAACGTGCCCCTTTCATCTCACGTGGCACTCTGTACCTCATGAGGATGCCCATACTCTGTTTCCCCTTGGTTTCTGTGACACCATCCATTCGTGTCCATCTATCTATCTATCTATCTATCTATCTATCTATCTATCTATCTATCTATCTATCCATCTGTCACTTTTTTCTCTTGTCTCCTTTACAGTTTTCTCTTTCAACCCTTTCTGTGTTATTTTTCTCGAATGTTCTGATCCTGATCTCTGTTTTCCCTCTATATCCTTCCCAGGGGGAAGTCCAGTCACTCTGGGGAGTTTCAGTATCCCTTTGATGCTGATGTTTTTTGGTGAACTGGTGATAAAGTCAAAAAATTCTTGTTAACATGTATTCTATCTCCATATCCACACACCAGTGCCTCATCTTTTTTTTTTTTGCTGTGTTTTATTTACACCACTTTTTACTATGTTTTGTACTACTCACAATCTTTTCTCTTTTTTCTTTTTTCTTTTTTCTCTTCTCTTCTCTTCTCTTCTCTTCTCTTCTCTTCTCTTCTCTTCTCTTCTCTTCTCTTCTCTTCTCTTCTCTTCTCTTCTCTTCTCTTCTCCTCAGCCCTTTGTGTTACCATGTATCTTTGAAGCTCTAGCTGGCCTGGAACTTGCTACATAGACCAGGCTGGTCTTGAATTCACAAACTTCTGCCTGTCTCTGTTTCTCAGCCAATGTCTAATTTTAGAGAGGTTTACTTTCCCTTGGTCATACAAATTCTCTTTTAATATACATTGTTTTACTTCTCTGCTCAAAATATTTCCATGCCTGCCTGTTTCCTAAAAGATGAAGTCTAGCTCTTACAGTGATGACACACTGTTCTACTTGCCATTTATACTTTTCAGTTACATCTTCTAAATCCAACTACTACTGAAGGGAAACTTTGATAAGGTACAGCATATGTTTATCATTCTGTGTATGTTTTCATATATTGCACAGTAAGCCCTCAGGATTACACGCAATAATGACCTAGCTAGTAACTGTTAAATGATTTTTTTTCTAAATGTATTTCCATCCATTTATCCTATCATGCTCATACAGAACTCACTTCCCTATAGATTCCTTTATTATTAAAGTATATTACAGAATAGAAAACTTTTAAACCTTCACATTTACCCAATTTCTGTTTTACATACAATGAAAGGTAGGGCTTGTTTATTTGGTCATATACTGGCTGCTTATGGTTTGTTTGCAAGATATTATATAAGACCCCAGAGTTCTAAAAGTTAGTTTCTGCTTTCAAAGGGCTTACACACAATTTTTTTTTTTTTNCTGTCCTGGAACTCACTTGGTAGACCAGGCTAGCCTCGAACTCAGAAATCCGCCTGCCTCTGCCTCCCAAGTGCTGGGATTAAAGGCCTGCGCCACCAGGCCCGGCTACACACAACTTTTTAAACAAGCAAGACTTATGCCTCATTAGTACAGTAGGGGGTGCGTTAGTCTTATCATATGATAAGTAAGATAAAGAAAAATTGGTTGATGATTTTAAAATGACATTGGAGCTAGGAATGTGGTGCCCTGGGTTGAATCTTGAGAGAGAAAAGAAGAGGCAGAGGGAGAGTCTTATGCCAACCTGACACACAATCTAGAATTATCTGAAAGAGGGAACCCTGGTTGAGAAAATGCATTCATAAGATCTGGCTGTACAGAGGGATCAAGGACACCCCAAGAAAACCCACAGAATCAACTAACTTGAGTCCACAGGGGCTCATTGAGACTGAACTGTCAACCAGGGGGCCTGCCTGAGAGTGACCTAGGCCCTCTGCACATATATATCAGTTGTGTACCTCTTTTTGTGGGACTCCCAACAGTGGGGATAGGAGTGTCTTTGACTCTGTTGCCTGCCTTTGAAACCCTTTCATACTAGTGGGCTGCCTCTTACAGCGTTAATAGGAGGGGGGGTGCCTAGTCTTACTGCAACTTGATATGCCATGGCTGGTTGATATTCATGGGAGACCTGCCCTTTTCTGAAGAGACAGAAGAAGTAGATGGGGAGTGGGGTGGAGAGGGAGGTAGCGGGGAGGAACTTGGAGGAGAGGAGGAGGAAAACTGCAGTTGGGATGTGAACAAAATAAAGCAAATTAAGTCCAGCTGTAAGGCATTTTCTTAAGTAGTGATTGATGAGGTAGAGCCCAGCCCATTGTGAGTGGAGCCATCCCTGGGCTGGTGGTCCCAGGTTCTATTATAAATCAGGCTGAGCAAGCAATGAGGAACAATCCAGTAAGCAACACCACTCCATGCCTCTGCATCACCTCCTGCCTCCAGGATCCTACCCTACTTGACTTCCCTCAATAATGAACAGCAATGTGGAAGTGTAAGCTGAATAAATCCTCCCCAACATGCTTTTTGATCATGGTGTTTTATTGCAGCAATAGAAACCCTAACTAAGACAGGGAGGGAGACCCCTGAAAAGGGCCTACTGAAAATGTAAAGGTATGACGGTAAAAGGAAAGCCTGTCCTGATTTTACAGGATTCTTGCCCGGTCCTCTACATCGATTTTGCTATGCTGTGCTCATCCATACAAAGGCTGCAGTAGTTATTGGCTGTTTGTAGATGTCAGCACAATGATCCCCAGTCCTCCATCTTCCCTTGAGCTCCTGGCACTTTCAAGTTGTTCTTACCTTACTGATGAAAGATCGCAGTGAGGCAAAGACATGCTTCAGTGATACTTCAGATTGTCCATTTTTAAGAAAAGCAAGGTGAATATCAAATACTTTTTTCATTAGTGGGTTGTGGCCATCATTATTTAAAAGTTGGTTCTATAAATCATGAAAAAAAAAGTTTATAGAAGCCTTCAGTTTGTCCCCTCTCCCCCACATATAAATGAACTGATTTTACTGCATCATCAATATCTGCCTATGGCATTTCAATATTTTCAGGATTTTATTTGAGAATATTCCTGTGATCTTCAACTTGAATGGGACATCTCAAAACACCATACAAACTATATCTAGACTATTGAAACTCTAGCATTTAAAATAGCTAAAAAATTACTCTTTCAATAGAGAACATCAAAATTCAAAACGAATATAGGAAGAATATTTCTCCTTCAATACCTCCTTCCTTTCTGTCTTCTCCCTTTACTTTTTCCTTTCCTTTCCTTTCCTTTCCTTTCTTTTCTTTTCTTTTCTTTTCTTTTCTTTTCTTTTCTTTTCTTTTCTTTTCCTTTTCTTCTTAAAGTTCTCTCTTTGCAGCTCAGTGGGATCTAGAACTTGCTACATTCAAAAGCCAGTCTAGTTCAAAATCACAATCCTTTTGCTGGAACTATGCATATATCCAGTTATGACTGGCTAGGAAAATTTTTTTTAATTAACTTACACATTAAGAAATCTAAAAACAAATACAAGGCAACTGGCCTTTGTATTTCTCTGGGAGAGTAATAATTAGCAGAAATACCAATTCTTTTAAAAACCAATTATCTTACTAACTTTTGGAAATGTATTTTGTATAAGATATATTTATGCACTGCTTATGCACTGCTGACAAATTGAACCTTCCATAATACCTCATGATATCATGAAAACAGAAACCACAACTGACTGTTTAAACGCCTCTTGTAAATGGGTATTAAAAAAAAGTAAACAGTGCAGTTGTACAGAGATATAAGTTGGTTCATGAAATTTGCTTTAAAATAAATTACCAAGGGGCTACAGTGGAAAAATGTCTGTCTGCTATGAGAAGACCTCTTTGGGAGGTCCAGAGTTCAATCCCCAACACTGCAAAAAAAGTGGACAAAAATCAAATAAATAAAAGCATCAGGGCTGGAGAGATGGCTCTGTGGGTAAAAGTAATTGGCATGAAAGAACTTAGTTCAAATTCCCACAAACCATGTAAAATCAGTAGCATCTGGAGTCCTAGTGTTCCTATGAGAGACAGGAGGCAGAGACAGAATTGCTGGAAGCACATGTGCCAGCTAGCCTGGAGTACACAGTGAAAAAAACAACAGAGAGCCTGTGTCAAACAAGGCAAGTACTGACATCCAATGGTATCCTTGACCTCCACACCTGGATCTGCATTCATACACATGAATGCACATATGCATATACAGCATACATATGTACACACACACATACACCAAATTATATAAAATCAAACATTGGTTAATTTCTCCAGTTCTGCCTTTTTGACTTTCAAGAAACTAAGCAGGTGAGCCGGGCGTGGTGGCTCACGCCTTTAATCCCAGCACTCAGGAGGCAGAGGCAGGTGGACTTCTGAGTTCAAGGCCAGCCTGGTCTACAGAGTGAGTTCCAGGACAGCCAGGGCTACACAGAGAAACCCTGTCTCGAAAAACAAAAACAAAAAAAAAAAAAAAAAAGAAAAGAAAAGAAAAGAAAAGGAAAGGAAACTAAGCAGGTTATATCAATTCTGCCCACCATACAGAACTAGACAAAATGGTGACAGGCCCATTGGTGGCCAGTACCTAGAACCATGGACTTCTATTATGATTGGTGTAGCTATGAATTTTGATCCTGCCACTGACTAGCTGTGCAATGTGAATCTCCCAGGGGGCCCTTATTTTTATGAGAACGATACATTTATATATGTAAGGCTATTATGAATACTAAAAGTTAATTCATTATTTGTATTTAGTTTAAGGGTGTATAATTTGTGTTTCCAAAATGTCATCAATTTTGAGTCCAATTCAGTGACTGTTACTAGTTTGGCACCAGGACTGAATAATCACAATCCAACTTCAGAGCGGTTTCATAAAGCTCACATGTCCTCTTATGCCATTACCTCCCTTTATTACCCCATCCTTCCAAAGAAAATGGGAAGGTAATACAGCACCACAATATGTGCTTTGCATGCATGAGGTCATGGTTCAATCCCCAGCACCAAAAATAATAAGTTAATATTTGTAAAGTGCTTAAGAGAGTACTTGAGTTTTACCAAGAAATACACAAATATCTATTAAATAAATAAAAAGTATCAGAAAATCAGGGAGGAATGGAAGTCTAGTCATGAGACTCAGATGTCCTATCTACTGACATGATGAAAAACAGATGTGTGTGTATTATTTTAATTAAAACAGACCTAATATTTTGTAAGATCACCTACTACAATTTATTAGTATATTATTTGATTCTCCTTTATATAAAGTTTTTGAGAAGCATGGGGCACGTTTCCATAGTCTATCTGGAAGCCTACAGCAATTGACTATGTTACATAAGACAGGGGAAAAGGCAAACCAAGCAAGCAAACAAACAAAAACAGAAAGAGTCCCAAATGATATGTAATTGAAGAGAAACAGGAGGTGTGTTTTCTCCTTTTGGGTTCTAATACTTACGATAACTTACACTATGCTCATGTAGTTTTTACTTTTAAAGCTCTCTCACATCTACTGTTTTCTTTTACCTTTTCACCACGCATGCACACTACCTGACTTTCTTTTACAAATCAAAGGAATGATGATTTGGGTTGAGAGAAAATAAAATCTGAGAAAAACCTGGACATGGTCCTTACAACGGTCTTGTTATAATGGGTCTTTTGGCTGATTCTCTCATGATTTCAGGTAAAAGTAGTAGTTATTTTAATAAAAACATAAAAGAAAACACCCCCTCCCTTCTTTCCTTCCCCCACTTCCCCCCCACACCTCTTATCTTTTTCCCTGCCTGGGAACAGATGAGGTACCTTCAAATTTGGCACCCCTCCTGCTTCTGTTGCCCAAGTTCTGACATTATAGGCACGTGTCACCATGCCTGGCAGAAAACTGAATCTAAAGACAAATATAAAACAATAGAATTTAAGAGGCATAGGTGGATTAAGGACATTTTAGTAGGAACACTTCATTTTATGGATGACTGAGTTTCAGTGATTTCCCAAGGTTCTATCATAGCTAGTCAAACTTGACTTGTCACCAGTGTTTTCTCACTGCCCCTGCCAGGTTATTTCGAACTGAACTATTGTTTCTCAAACTAGCTAGCTATTATAGTTTTTGTTTTTCCTTTCTTGCAATTGACACTGATTGATTTCAAACTCATCTTTACCTTGAAGCATTGGGTGAAAAAGGAGATCGTGTCTAGCACTGTCAGAGACACTTCAGTAGCAGTATTGCCTTCCAGAAGTGCCTGGTGGAAAATGTCTGCTTCCGTTGTTGCAGAACCTAAGGTTAGAGAAGCATATTAAACCATGCCCAACCAGACTTACGTTATCAGCACCAAATAACTTCCTCCCAAAGCCACAGTGAGACAGTCTTGCCTTCTTAGAAGGCTCTCACACCACCAGACCTAATGAGCTTCAGTGCAGTGATACCTTACTGAGAGTCATGGTCTGTCTTAATCACTTCCGGTCACTTTTTTTTTTTTCCTCCTGCAGCATGTATTTAGCTGTACCCTTCTTTGGGGATGTGATCTCAGTAATATGCTATGGTGACGGAATTAGGAAATCGTGTGGGAGATGTCTTCAGCTGTGTTGCCAACATGGGTGAAAAACTGACAAAGCCATGCAAATTCAGCATCCTACAGTCAGATGTCTTCAATTCTGCCAGGGACAGACTTCCACTACTTATGGGCCTATGGAAGCAGGTTTCTTGCACTTTTACAACAAGCAGAAACTTGAAAAATTGGCATCCTCACTGAGCCAACAACAGGCCCCAGACACACACACAACAGAAGGCTACCTGGTCTGGCCTTAGTGAGAGAAGATGCACCTAACCCTTGACAAACTTGAAGCCCCAGGGAATGGGGAGGTCTGGAGGAACGGGAGTGGGATGGTGGGAACTTCCTCTTGGAGACAGGTGGTAGGAAAAGGAAGTATGGAGGAGGAATGGCCAGAGGGCAGACTGGGAGGGGGTAAACGACAGGACTGTAAAAAAAAAAAGATTAAAGAACAATAAAAAAGAAATTGCATCCTCAGTCTTTTAGCTCAAGGCCTATCTATCAGGACATTTATTATCATTATAATTGGGCTTCACAAAGCCAGTTTTCTTGGCCTCTTTTCCTGTGACCTTTGGATTCCTGAATGAAAATGAAAGTATTCTTCCTCTGAGTTTGTTTTTTTTTTTTTTTAATTAATATGTGCTGTCAGAAGGTACTCCCCTTTATCCAATCCCTAAACAGTCCCAGTTAGGCAAGATTTTTTCTTCTTATCCTAGGTGTCTTCTCAGTGCTTTAGCCCATTTAAATATACCTCCAACAACTAGTATTTAGAGCTCATTATTACTATTTGGCGCTACTGGGGATTGAATATAAGGTCTCATGCATACTAGGCAAGAGGCAAGCATACACTCTAGCAGTGAGTTAGGTCCCTAGTACGTACGTACGTACTTACATATGTACGTATGTATGTATGTATGTATGTATGTATGTATGTATGTATGTGTATACAAACACAAACACACACGTGTGTGTATAAGCTTTTTATGTACGTACGTATGTATGTATGTATGTGTATACAAACACACACACACACACGTGTGTGTGTGTGTGTGTGTGTGTGTGTGTGTGTGTATAAGCTTTTTATTATATTAGACAAGATCAAATTTGCTCAGGATGGCCTTGATCTTGAGAACTTTCTGTCTCACTTCCCCTTGGTAGCTGGAATTACAGGCCTGAACTACTAAGTCCAGCTAGAGTCAATTAATTTCTGTAGTCAGCACAGGACATATATGAAAGTAGTCTCTAAATGACCAATAATAACTCTAATTGAATATTTTTATATGCTATATTTTATGATGTTAATACTTTCTATTAAAATTTTGTGGAGCTAAAGAGGTGGCTCACTTGTTAAGAGCACTTATTGCTCTTCCAGAGGACCTGGGTTTAAGTCCCAGCACCCACATTATGACTCACACTCATCTGTAACTCCAGTTTTGGGGGATCAAGGGCCCTCTACTGGCCTTCACAGGTACCAGGCAAACATGGCACACATACACAGATTCAGGCTAAACATTAATAAATATTAAATAATAAACAAATCTTAAACAATTAAAAATAAAATTTGACAGTCACACTATATACATACACTTGCACCCACACAATGCTTATATCTGTATAAACATCACACATATATACACATTGAATATTTTTTAAAAAAAGATTAAATAGCATTATCATTCTATTCGATATGCCCCTGACCCAAGATTACTTACTGTGATTAAGTGTGAATGAGCTTTCTAAGCTGCTGAGATGTTGAAGCCGAGCTTGCATCACCCCTGATCTGTTTCGAAGAGCTGGCATAGTTTGTGATTTTCTATCTATTCCAAAGTGTTTGGGTAGCCAGGCATCATGTACCCTAAAATAAAATTGTAAATCAATAACTGAAGTAAAGCCAGGCAGTGATGGTGTATTCTTTTAATCCTGGCACTTGGGAGGCAAAGGCAGGTGGATCTCTGTGAGTTCAAGGCCAGTGTGTTCTACATTGTAAATTCCAGGACAGCCAGGGCTACATAGTGAGACCCTGTTTCAACCCCCTACCAATAAAACAAAAAAACAAACAAACAAAATTACAGGAACAACAAAAACTGAAGTGTTCCAATAATATATGTCATTGTTTGATTCTTTTAAACTAAAATGTGATTTTAGTTGATGTGTTTCCAGATAAATATAATATGCTGCTCAAAGATTCTATCAACTATTGCTTGGATTAAGTGAGGTATATTAGAAATGGTGAGCCATCTCTCTAGCCCCTAAATTGTAAGTTTTAATGGATCTTAAAAGAGCATATACTATTAGCTAAGGTATTTAGAAAGAGCCTTCTATCCTTCTCCAAAACATTGGGGCTAAGTAGACAACACTCTAATAATATTCAGGTTTTTTTTTTCAGGAAGTGAGGAAGGAGAAGCAAGAAGACAGACACTGAAATTGGAAGGGGCTGGCATCAGGCATCAGATATTCAAGAATGAATATCAATCCAGTTTCTTTCTGGATCACTTACAGCTGTGTCATATGTAAACCCAGGAAGAAGTTTGTCCTCTTCTAACCATGAGGTCAGAGTAACAAAATCTATGATGCTAAGGTCTATGGTGCTAAAGATCAGAGCAGCTCACAGTCACAGGGAACGAAGGTAGGCACTGGAACATGAGATTTAGTACTAGGCTGTTCCAGAGATGAAGCAATAAACCGAATGCAAAGGCTTCAGTCTGTGGTACTAAGCTTGCATGGTGTGCTTACATATCCTATAATCCCAGCCTTTGAGAAGCCGAGGCATGAGGATCAAAAGTTCAAGGTCCTCCTTGGAGACAGAGCAAGTTCAAGGCAAACTGGGGCTCCATGAGATCCTGCAGCCAAAACCCAAACCCAAACAAAACAAAGAAAAGGAAGAAACTGCTATGGGTTTTAACTTTGAAGAATAAACTATTTGGTGCTGGAAACATGGCTCAGTGGTTACAGGTCCTTGCCACCATGTCAAACAAACCTGACCTGGATCTCTGGGACATGGTGGAAGGAGAGAACCCAGTCCACAAGCTGTCCTCTGACCTTAACACATTTGCCATGGCATGCGCATGTCCAAGCATGCACACAAGTTTTTTAAAAACTATATTTGGATTCCTTTAATTAGTAGTTCTAATTCATATACATACAGATACACTCATCATTGAACTAAGCAAGCCTTTCTTTGCCTTCAACCATTTGCCTTCAGAAATTCCTGATTGTATTTTTCCAGTGTAGGGGATTGAACCCAGGGCTTCTACATATGCTACAAAAGTACTCAGCTGTTGAGCCATATTCCAAGAACAAATGTATTTTCCTTTTTCTTTCCTTTTTTTATGGTGTGTGTGTGTGTGTGTGTGTGTGTGTGTGTGTGTGTGTGTGGTTTTAGGAATTGAATCCAGGGCCTTGTGCATGCTAAACAAATATCCTATCACTGAGGTATGTCCTAGAGCCCCTCAAACATTTCTTCATAAATATTTAAGAGGCAAAGAAAGAATAGATAATATAGAATGTATGTTCTAACTACTGTTGAGGGTTTCTATTCACCTTAGTACTTGGGATGTTAACAGACTGCAGGCAAAAGTGACACATTTTACAGCCACCTCTGCCTTTTGATTTTCTGCCTACCCTTATATTTAACCCTTACTTAAGTCCTCCAGGAAACACAAATATCTGCTCAAAGTTTAGAGAGATCTCAGAAGGTAGAAACCTTCTCTATTACTCTAGTCATTACCCCTTTGAAAACATAGTATTCATTTACATTAGTTTTAACTTGGAATTGGGATATACTGAAAAAGTCACAGCTGCCTTTACATTAACCTAAAGTCATTATCTTAGGTTTTACATGCCACTGATGGGATTGCTCTTTGTTGGAAAAGAATGAAGAAATAGAATGTTGTAGTACCACAGGAATTACCTTGCTATGTTTCTTTTCCCCATATATCGGAAGTGAAACAAACATACTCTAGAAAGGAGAAGAACAGCATATTAGTAATATATGGCTACCTGGTGCAATTTGACAAGTTCCCAAAATTAATTTACTCAAATGATATTACAATAGCAATCATTTCCACAGATAACTATGTCTGGGCTAGCCATACCCTACCTTTTTACTTATACTTGCTATAGTTCTATTAGCATTAAAAGTCCCATGTCTTAATGTACTAATGTATTGACAGGTTAGAAAAAACTTGCCCATGTAAATAAATCATCTTTTATGTACTGTACCATACCATAGCAAAGGTCTCTAGTGCTCATTAAGACCAAACCATGTTCCTTAATTATAGAAGTAGAGGCAAATGCTATATTTTGTACAGAGGTATTAAAATGTTTTATATTATTAATAATCATAAACACATGAATATAGGAAGAATAACATCCAAATCCCCACATGTTCATTATTTCCCAGCTTCACTAGCTGTCAAGAACAGTCTTGTTTAAGTTCCATGAAAAGCAAGCTAACCTTCCTCCATCCTCCCATTCATCTTGCCTCTTTTCAAGAAAATTCTCACCATCAGTTGTCATTGGTAAATATTTCCCAGCATATTTACACTGTTTACTATAGCTGGGGGAGGCATCAAATTAAAAGGGGGACCATGAAAAAAAGAAGACTTCAGGGAGAGTAAGTGAAAGGGAAAAATAGGAACAAAATGAAATTGAAAACAGGCTATGTGAAAGGGAAAATGGAGCTAATGGTGAAATGGGGTCAGTGGAAGTGGGAAGGGTTGAAAGGATACGGCAAGAGAAGATCAATAGAAATGGTTTGTAAGAAAATGCTACAATGAAAATCCCATTATTTTGTAATCTGGATGTCTAAGAAATATATATTTAAAAGACCCCCTTGAAATCTTAACTACTAATTAGCAGATGTTTTCTATGATTTTTTTTTAAGTTGCATCAACTGGTCATATATCGATTATCCTCTTTGTATTTTTTAAAATGACTTTTATTAAATCCTTACAAAACAGAATACAAAATCCTGGCGTTGATAGTTGGGAAAGGAGTTCGGAGGTCAGTTCACCTGGTTCGATGGAGTTAAAAGTGCTTGCATGTCCCCCACTCTACAACAGACTTTTTAGATTTCTGCATGGTTTGTGGCCAAGCCAGCCCAGGATCATGTCTCATTCACAGTTAAGGGGTCTGCCCCATCCTCCAGGTCGGGCTTGGAGGGACTAAGGAAATCACAGCCCTGTTTTGGGTGTGTGTGTGTGGGTCAATGCTGCTCACTGTCCAGTCATGTTGCTTCAGGAACCTGCAGGGGGGCCGAGTCCTCAGGTGCCCAACAGTTGAGTCATACTGATGGGGGAGCCCCCACCCCCAGGGGTTCTTTGGAAATGTGTCCACAGAGGCAGGTGGGGCAGGACTGGAGAAGGCATGTCACCTCCACTGTGACGATCCTATGAGAGTAGGAAGGAGGGTGGAGGATGCTGGGCAGTGGGGGGTCCCAGGCCCCCACCCACCAGAACCCGACATTCAAGTACTCTTCAAGAACAGGGAAGCAAGTCAAATTATTTCTTTAAAAAAAAAAAAGCCTAAACTAAACTCGACAAACAATCCTGACCAAGGATTTTTGAGGCCAGGGGCTGCCCTGTAGACACCTGAGCAGTTGCAGAGCAGGGTGTCCTGGCCCCTGGCAGCCGCCCCCGACCAGCAGGGCCATGGAGAAAATGCATAGTAGTTCAGCTAGGAACAGTCTACAGGCCTCGGGCAGTTAGGTCTGGGCACCGCGTCCCTTCCCAGCCTCCCTTTCCTGAAAGCAGTCACGCCTGAGCCACTGCCCTCTGGGGGCAGAGGGCAGGTGAGAACCCTGGGTATGGCCTCAGCTCTGGATAACAGAAGTAGCTAGGAGAGCTTAAGAACCCCAGTCCCAGGGACAGGCCGTGGCCGTGGTCGGGCTGAGCCCTGAGAAGGGGCACTCAGGTGCTCTGGGTGGGGAGACATGTGGGGACCCCATGTTTGCTGATGAGAGCTTAGCCCAGCACCTCTCCGGCCTTGGTGGAGCTAGCTGGGGGTCGGGTCCCCTTCCTGCTCTGCCCCTGGGAAGTGGGGTAGGGAGCAGGAGGCCTGTCCCAGGGCAAGGAGCTAAGCAGCCTGGGAGAGGTTTCTGATTGTCAACCCTCCAAGGGACACTGCAGGTGGGTGATGGGGACTAGGGGTCAATCAAGTGCACTGTCCCCATCCACCTGCCCCCCAGAGGTCTCTATCCAAGACAGGGAGCCCTGCCCCCACCCCAGACCCAAGGGTGCTCTGGTGAGGAGAAGCAACAGGAGGGCCTGTCCCTGACAACACTGAGGGCTGGGAGAGGTGTGGGGTGCTGACCCTGTGGGATCCCCAGCCCTGGAAGACAGCAGAGTGGCTGGAGTGGAGGTGGGGGCGCAGGTGGCAGGACCTTCACAGTTGGCAAGTGAGCATTGTGGGGTGCAGGCTGGGCGGCCTGAGCCCTCCGCCCTCCTCCGGGCACTTGCTTTCAATAGCAGCAAAGGAAAACAAACAAAACAAAGCCAAGTGGGCAGGGCAGGGGAAGGACAGGGAGAAAAGGAGACACCCCCTAACAGATCCCTACACCCCCAGAGGAACCAGCTGAGCTGGCACCTGGAATGGCAAGGGGTGGGGTGTCCAGGTCCTAGTCTTCAGGTCCCACAGGGCAGGGGCATATGTACAAGGGGCTAGTGGGGATCATGCGCGATCCCCCACGAGGACCACAGGGGTGGCCGGCAGGCTAGCCCTCTGGCACCGCTGGGCCAGCTTGGATTGGGAAGGTGGGGACAGCTGCAGGCAGCGTGAGGTAGCTCGGATGATCACAGGCTGGTCCTGCCCAGCGTCCTCCTCACACTGGGCCAGCTGCTGGTTCATGGCGATGGCCTCAGCCGCAAAGGAAGTGAGGTCTTTGGCACAGCTGTTCCTCTGCAGAACCAAGGGTGTCGGTAGGGTGTTCTCTGGGGCACACCCCTGCACCCAGGGGTGCTGAAGGACTTGGGCAGCGCTCAGCCTCTGCTTGGCATCTCGGACCAGAAGCTTGGAGATGAGGTCTTTGGCAGCTAAGGAGATATGGGACCAGTCCTTGTCGGGGAACTCATACTTCCCTTCTTGGATGCTCTCAAACAGCATGTTCTAGCTGGCAGGGCAGGCCTCCCCGCGGTCCCAGCCACAGTCGCTGCCACAGTGGACCACGAGGGGGAGGGTAGCCACTAAGCAGGATGTAGAAGATGACGCCCAGGCTCCACTGGTCGCAGCGCTTGTTGTAGATGCTGGCCTCCTCACTGAAGGCCTCCACCAACCCTGGGGCCATGTACTCGGCTGACCCACACGGGGTGAGCAGCTCTGGCGTAGAGATGGGGGAGCAGTCTCCATTGAGTTTGATACCACTGCCAAGGTCGAAGTCGCAGATCGTCACTGGCGAGACCTGGTTGGGGTGCTCATACAGGATGTTCCCTGGCTTTAGGTCCCTATGGGCGATGCCTTTGTTATGCAGGAAGTCCAGGGCACTGGCCTCCAGCTCGTTAAAGTGGCGCCTTCTGTGGATGTGGCTTAGGATGGATCCGCCACGCATCTTCTCAAACACCAGGTAGAAACGGTCCTCCTCCTCGAAGAACTCGATCAGCTCCAGAACATTCCTATGTCCCTGGCACTGGTACAGCATCTCCACCTCCCGGAACACCTTGCTGCGGATGTAGCCCAGCTGCTTCTCAATGACCCTGACAGCATATTCCTGGTTGGTGATGAGATTGACACAGGTCTGTACTCGGGCGTGGGCACCTTCCCCCAGCACATCTTCCTGCAGCTGGTAGACATCTTCGAACCTGCCTGAGAAGCTGTCAGTAGCACGACAGCGCTTCTTTTTCCGGCCTCTCTTCTTGGTATCTGGGATGTCAATGGGCTGGCTGGAAGGCATGTCAGGTCGGGCTTCACACTGTGGGCTGAAGTCAGAGTCCCCATGCTGGGCGAGGTCTAAGGAGAAGGCCAGCTTGAAAGGATTCTGCCCCTTGAACGAACGGTGGAAGCCCTGAAGTTCGGCTGTTCTCTTCTGCACCATCTTCAGTCCGAGCCCCACCATCGGGGGAGGGGACGCGGGGCCGAGCCGCGGCACCGGAGGGTCGGGCCCGGCGCCGCGAGGGGGGGGGGGGCCCCCGGGGGGGGGGGGCGGCTTGGGAGGCGACCCTAGCACAGCCCGGACCCCGCTCCGAGGACTGCGCAGGGAACAGCGCCACCACCACCACTACCGCCACCGCGAACCCCTCCACTGGGCCGCTGCCACCCAGAGGAGCCCCCTCTTTGTATTTTATATGAGCATATCAACTGTATCTATAATGCATATATACTATTTATGTAAAAAAATTCCTACATTTCATTCTGTGCATAATTTTCCTTTTAGCTTTTGATAATGATAACATAGTAGCTTAGCATATAATGCCTTTCATTCACCATAGTTGGTTTCCCCAAGTGTTTTAAAATACAGGTAGATGTATATTTCTATATAAATCCATACAGCTACATCTGTCTGTTCCTAAAGTGAGTATTTAGAATTATTCAACTCTAAGATTTCAACATTTAAATTTTAGCTGCGCATTAATCAGCATCTGGTTCAAAAAAAATGACACAAGCTAGCTGAACCATTCTAGTTTCCTAGTTTTCAAGGTCATAGGTAAGATTCTCACTCATCTGGAAGACAGTCTATTACTAGGCAAGAGGTTTTCTATGGGATCACAAGTATTCTACCATTTTCCTTTTATCACTGCGTGAAGAATGCGAGACTCTAGATTATTAAAAATACTTACTTTTCTACAATAATAGCAAATGAACTGTTTAAAACAGAAAAACAGTAACATCTAATTTCTTTCAACCAACTTTTTTCCAAGTAAGTGGATTGTTTAGGGAAATAGGGTAACTTACTCTAGAAGTACCAGAATGTTTATGAGCTCCTGGGGAGATACTTTATTCCAGTAAGTCAAGAGAGTATCTGAAAATAGGAGAAAGAAAGTGTTAGGTCTGAGAACGAAGAGCCATCACCACATACTTTATCCTTATATTTGTCTTCCACTGCCCACAGCCACACATTTTATCTTTTTAGAGGCAGGATGACATATATTCCAGGCTGACATCAAACCCACTATGTTACTGTGTATGATTCCTTATCCTCCTGCCTCTGACTCAAGAGTTCTGGGATGATAGGCTTGCACTACTGGGGGGAGGGGGGTCTTCTTTCTTCTTCTTCTTTTTTCTTTCTTTATTTTATTTATAAAGAGTACACTGTAGCTGTCAGACACACCAGAAGAGGGCATTGGATTCCATTACAGAAGGTTGAGAGCCACCATGTGGTTGCTGGGAATTGAACTCAGAACCTTCGGAAGAACAGTTAGTGCTCTTAACTGCCAAGCCATCTCTCCAGCCCCCAGTCTACTCCTTTCTTTAGGCAGGATTTTACAGAGGCCCAGGCTGGTCTTAAACATGTGCTCAGACTTTCTACTTCCTGCATTACGTCCTGAGTGCTAGCATTCCAAATGTGTCTCATCACACTGCACTCAAAAGAATACACATGCATATTTTTTGTATTGATTTCAAATGCATAATGTAATCTTTACTTCAGGTCCTAATCTTTTTATTTACTTTATAAATATTCTTTTCGATGGTTAGTTCTAATCTTCCTATCATAGCTGAAGACCAAATAAGGAAATTTTTGTTTATTTTTTATACCCAAGGCTTAGCCAACTCTAAAATTTTATAGTGGTAGGTTTATGGGCAGTTTTCTAGAGAGAGAGTCAGGTGCTTTTATCTGATACTTGAAGGGCTCTGTTCACCAAAATATTTTAAGAATTTAGAGAAAGAATTATCATCTTCTATTTTCCTCTTTGGATAATAAGACTGATGGTGTATCTATGTGATAATAAGGCTGATGGTGTATCTGTTTGATAATAAGGCTGATGGTGTATCTGTGTGATAATAAGGCTGATGGTGTATCTGTGTGATAATAAGGCTGATGGTGTATCTATGTGTCCAGCTATTTCAGATGGAAGGCTGTCTTAAACCTATCCATGTAAATTTCTTTAACACATTTTTTTTTCATTTTTCCAATATACCTTTTATTGCCTATCTACCTACAGAGGGTTATTTTATTTGTTTTAGACAGGGGTCTCTTAGTCTAGATTGACCTTGAATTCCTGATCCTCTTGCCTCTACTTTCCAAGTGCTGAGATAAAGGGAATGTACCACTCTGCCCAGCTCTGGCTAAAAGAAAAAAGGAAAATTATTAAATTTTTGTCAGAATATAGCTTTCTTTTTATACTCCTCTTATATACCTAACAGTATTGGCTACCATATTGTAAATGACAAAATCTTTTGTCATAAAATGTAGAAAAACTGCTGTCTTTTCTTTCACCCAAGCAACAGCCTTACGTAGACAAAGATTGAGGAGACAATGCCAACCTTAAGGTTGAGTGGGGAAGGCTGAAGGGGTTCTGATGTTGCTTCTCCCACTTTTTAATACATTTTTTTCTGATACTGGGATGAAACCTAATGCTCTATATGTGTTTGCAAAGTGCTCTGTCGCACAGCATATCACCAGTTCTTTTTCTTTTTTTTTTTTTTTTTTTTTTTGTTTTTCTGGAAAACCTCAATGACCAGAGGTCTTTTCTGACAAATTAACAATCTTTCATTGTATGTAGCTTTAACATTGTCAT
>NC_034613.1:27872137-27923247 GCF_900095145.1 Mus pahari | reverse complement strand
AGACAGGGTTTCTCTGTGTAGCCCTGGCTGTCCTGAAACTCACTTTGTAGACCAGGCTGGCCTCAAACTCAGAAATCCGCCTGCCTCTGCCTCCCAAGTGTTAGGATTAAAGGCGTGCGCCACCACGCGCCCGGCATTTATCACCAGTTCTTAAAAAAATCATTCTCATGATTATATTTATTATTACATTTATTGTGCATGTTGGGAGCATGCTTAGAAGTTGGAGGACAACTTAAGTATTCCATTTACACATATGGGCCTCAGGGACTGAATTCAGGTTACTCAGCAAACGCTATCTCTGTGGCCCGGGTTGAAGATGGGGTCCGGGTAGGAAAATGTAGACCAGACTGTATTTAAACTTTCCATTCCTTTACCTTTGCCTCTCGATTGTTGAAATTATAAAGCATTTCCTGAATTTTATTTTTAAGTCGGGGGGGGGGGTCTAGAGTCTCAGGAATTTGTAAATGTTGGCCTTGAACTCATTGGACCCCTAGTTTAGCTGGGATTACGGCATGGGTCAGGGTTACTTTACGCCAAAGTGGTTTTGGTGTTTTTAATCAAACCATGAATATCAGCAGTTTTTAATGATTCTAAGTTATTAATCACTCATAATCTGAATGTTTTTGATATAAGTTGCTCTAAAATATCATTTGTTCTAAAAGATTAAGCCAATGGCCATTTCCCTCCCCCCCTGGCCCCTTGGTATCTCCCGAGGCGGTGGGCGGGGCTGGCAGGGGGTGCGCATGCGTGCCCCCCTAGGTCTTCCCAGGGCATTCCCGCCTGGCCTCAGAGGGCTGCTGCGCCATCTTAGGCTGCGGTGGTTTTGCCCTCGCACTCCGGCATTTTGGGTTTTGTTTTCTTTGGGCCCAAAGCCTTTGGTTTCTTTCTAGGGTAAAAGAAACCAGGCCTTTCTGCCCGTCCTCAGCACCTGCTCTGCTGGACTGCGTCGTAAGGCAGCTTCTCTCTCTTTCGGCAGGTCTGTGACGGGCGGGCGGGCGGCTGGCTGACGGGCGGGCGGCAGGCGGGAGCGGCTGAGGCCGGTGTAGCCTGCGAGGCCTGCGAGGCCTCGGCCTTGTGCTTGGTGCCTCCTGGCAGGGCTGCCAGAGCTGCGGGTGCCCACGGCTCACAGTGACAGGGCTGCGCGGGCTAGTGTCCTTCCCCTCAGAGGCTCCATTCGTATTTCCTCCCCCCCCCCCTTTTTTTCTTTTTGTCACTGGCAGGGCAAGTCGCTGGCCACAGCTCCGTAGTTAAAAAGCCGCCTGTGGTCCTACCGGTCGCTAGGCCAGTGACAAGTTCTCAGTGGAGGGTTTTTGACTTTTTTTTTTTTTTGGGGGGGGTGTCAGTGGCAGGCCAAGCAGCTGGCCACAGCTCTGTAGTTAAAAAGCCGCCGGTGGCCCTGCTGGTCACTGGCCAGTGACAAGTACTCAGCAGACGCCATTTTGTCAGTGGTCCTGCCAAAGGGGCACTGGCCTGTCTCAGATCCCAGTTATGTCAAGCAGGATGGAGGCCAGCAGCAGTGGGAGCGAAGATGGGGAAGACAGTATTAAACACACGCGGGCAGGGAACTTAAAGCTTAGCGTAAGTGATTTGGGGTCTGATGACTTTAAAAAGGTATGGCTGTCCCTGAAAGCGGTCCATGATAAAGAGCTTCACCGCTTACAGATGAAATTAAGCAATATGAGAAAGGCTCGGGTGACAGAGGGAAGGCGGTTTGGTGGCCTGGTACCAACAGGTACTAAAGCACTAACACAGGCACCAACACAGGCACAAACACAGGCACCAACACAGGCACCAACACAGGCACCAACACAGGCACCAACACAGGCACTAACACAGGCACCAACACAGGCACCAACACAGGCATCCAGAGCCTCCAGTTCAAAAGCGTGTGAGCGCTGTCTGGTGAACGAAACATACAGGAATGTGCTACAGCAAGAATTTAGTAACATGCAACAAAAAAATCTAGTGCAGATTGCTGAGCTCACTGTAGAAAATAACAAATTAAAAGAAGAGAACAGAATGCTTTTGGAGAGGCTAAAACCAACTCCTCCACGTGTTCAGTTGAATTTTTCAGATAGTGATTATGAGGATTTTGTTGCAAGTACTCAAATGAAAATTAAACATATATATACAGTAAAGGACCCTCCCCAAGTGGTACAGATACCATCATATCCTAGGCATATTACAAAACCACATGATGGACAAAAAAAATCTCTAGAAACACCTCTACCACCAGATAAACGAACTCCACAAAACAGTCAGGAAATCCAGGTGGTCTCGGAGACTTCTTTTATGGACTCTCCCTGTCTTGAGAAAAATGGTACCAAAGAGACCAATGTATTATTGTCATGTACAGGTTGTTCTGTAAAAGCTGCATTGGATTCCTCAAAGAAAGATGAATCAGATAATTTCTCAAAACCTTCTGAAGTAAAAATGACTACCTCCACAGAAAAACGTGCAAAGAATGCCTTCAGTTGTAGCTTTTCCAGCAGTTCCTCTGGAGAACCTGTAATAATAGTATCTGAAACTTCAGAGGAAAGTATGCCTTGTAAACCTAGTTTTTCACTGGAATCTTTGGAAAAGAAAAGACAGCAAAGTAGTACACAGGTGTTTCCTGTGGACTACACTTCAAAATATATGCGGAAAAGGAGATTAACACACACTGGTAACAGTCACAGTACTGACATTGCAGTGACATCTAGTCATGCTCCTTTGCTTTCCAAGGGAGAAACTACTCTGAAAAGCACTTGTGAATCTGAAAATATAAGACATTTTGTAAAGAGGTCTAAAAGTGATTCTGAGAGAAATTTTTCAGATACTTGGTTGAAAAGAAAAAGCAAATAGAAAGGAAAAAATTGCAGTTTCCTTCTGGGTTTTCTTCTAAGGAAAATGTGTGTGTGTGTTCAATAAGATAGTGTTCCTGTAAATTCAGACTGCAACTAACAATAAGGCAATAGGACTTAAAACTTTTATTCATGTTACTTAGGGCCCTAAAATAGTGAATTTCTGATAGTAAAATATATAGACAGAGAAGGAAACTTCAAAATCTCCCTGCCACTAGAATGATTGTGTATACATGGAGCAAAATTTGACATTAACGTTACTAATTTTATAACAAAATTTAAAAAAATGAGTTCCTAAAGGATATAAACTCATGAGAGTTCAACATTCAAATGTACATAGAGTAATGAAAATACTATTTCTTAGACAAGGTTACTAGAACTAACACATTAAAAAGGATCTAGAAATAAACACATTGTAGAATAAAGTGAGTATGACTTTATGGGATGCAGTGTGGCTTTAAACATGTATAAGATAAAGAGATTTGATGCAGACAACATATGAGTTACTGAAATTGTCCTCTCTGAAACTATAAAGAATAGAACTACCTAGTTAAAAGGGGAAAAATTATTTGGCAGACTAAGCAAAACCTATATTTGCAAGAGAAACTATTTAGTTCATAAGAAATAAAAGCCATAGCTTTATCTACAGTATCAAAACATGTATCCAGACTTGTCTGGCTAGCAAAGTATGTGGTGACTGTACATGTGTATACAGTGGATTGGAAGGAGAGAAGTAGCCAGACATGTATCTTTTCTCTCCCTCTTTTCTCTGTCCTTCTACTTTCTTTGTGCTCAGAGATACCCATTTTTACATTTCACCCACGTATCTCTTGAATATCTTTTTTATTGTTGGCTCTTGGTATAGGTAAATTAATGGTATTGGAATTTAAACAAGAGTATTCTCATACTATAAATTTTTATTTAAAAACCAACAATACAGTATTTTTTCAACATCACAAAACTATTGAACCTCTAATTTTAAAACTTGTTTTACTTCTTTTCCAAAACATGGAGGCCCATCATAGAGCTTCAATCTTTCACTTTAATATAATTTTGACAGTTTACTCCTAAGTTGTATTTTCAGGAGACCAATGGATTACACAGTTATTTGTATTATTTTTCAACATGAGATGGTAGAATTCCAGCCTTTAGGGGGCCGAGGAAGAAAAACTTTGAATTCAAGGTTAGCCTGTTTCTTCTAGAACAAGCTAGGCTAAAAAGATCCATCTTAAAAAGAAATACTATTTTTGAGTTGTATTAATTTCAGTTTCTTATTCATATGTGGCTAAGGCTTTAATATTTCTGTAGCTAACTGGCTATTATCTAATAATTTGCATTATTTATATTATTTTGTATTATCAAAGAAAAGTAATGTTTGCTTAAAATTGTTAAAGATATCCTGGGTGTGTAGCACCAGAAAAAATTTAAATGAGAAATAGTTGGGTATGCTAGCAGCTACCTCTAGTCCCAGCATTTGGAAGATTGGCAAGAATATTGTGAATCTAAGACTATCATTGACTATGACAAAAAAGACTGTTGTATTGTTGTACTCAAGAATTTGTATTCCTATCTGTTATAATGTCTCTTGGTCACAAAAATATGTATGTATTTTTTTTAAATTTAGGGCATTTTTTATATCCCCTTTCCTAGTAGTTAAGAAAAATGTATAAAATAGGCTGGGAATGTATATCTCATGTGCTAGGCCCTGGGTTCATTTTCCTAGTACCCCCAAAATAAGTATTAAAATATAACCTAGGCATTAGCTTGACAGTGAAGCACTTGCCTAAGCATGTGCAAATTCGAAGCCCTAGGTTTGTCATCTGACATCAGGGCGTGTGTGTGTGTGTGTGTGTGTGTTAAACAGCCAAGTGTGATGGGAAAAAATGAAACAGCCAAGTGTGATGGGAAAAAAATGAAACAGCCAAATGCGGTATGTACCCTTGTAATTCTAGCACTAAAGAGGCTGAAGCAAGAGGATCAAGAGATTGAGCCATCCTTATATATAGTACGACCTTGTCTCCAAAACTTACATAAATTGGGGCTGGAGAGATGACTCAGCAGTTAAGAGTACTTGTTGCTCTTGCAAAGGGCCTGCGTTCAGTTCCCAGCACCCACATGGTGGCTCATAACCATCTCAAACTCCAGGTCCAGAGGTTCTCATGCTCTTTTCTGACCTCTCAGGCACCAGGAATACATGTGGTACATATATACATAAAAAAGTAAAACAAGCAGGCAAGATGGTGCATGCCTTTAATCCCAGCACTTGAACATAAGAGGATAGCCTGGTCTACACATCGAGTTCCAGGCCATTTAAGGTTGTATAATGAGATTCTGATGAAAAAAGAAAAAGCCAAAAAGAGAAATAAAAAATAGTAAATCTAAAACATTTATAAGTAATAGGAAATTTGCACAATATAGTTTCATGAGAATGGTGATTAGAACTCAGGTGCTTTTTTGAATTGATTTAAATTTACCTACTGATTTTTGCAGTGCTGATAGCTACTTTTGTTTTCTATTTTGTAAGTGTGCTAGGAATTGAACCCAGAGTCTCACATATGCCAGCCATGTGTTTTACTATTGAAAACTCACCTTCATTTACATTTACTTTGTTAATTGTCTATATTCATGAGGAAAAATATATGTGTACACTGTATAATGCCTACTTAGGTAGATTTTATGTTCTTTAGACCTACATACTTTTTGAGCAAATATAGAGAAATGTAAGAAGAGGGTGGGAATTTTGTAAATAAATGTGGCATTTGAGGAAAAGGTAATTTTATTTTAACTCCTGAGGATATGAATTTAATCCCTTGTTTATAGATAGTCATATAGTATAAAGAGAAACTTGTAATGCTAGCAGATAATACCATTCTTCTCCAAGAAGAGAAGCAGATTGACAGCCTGACTCCAGACAACATCAGGGATGCTGCAGAGACAATAACTGATGATTCCAGACAATGCCAGTGGTGCTACAGAGATGACGACCGACTCCAGACAATACCAGTGATACTATAGAGACAACAGCTGACTCCAAATAACACTAGTGATGCTATAGAGACGATGACTGACTCCAGACAACACCATTGGTACTGAAAAAGGCAATGGTAGAAACCCCTACCTTCAGAAAGCCCTGGTTTTTTTCTTCTATTACTATGTTTTTCAAATTCTGGTTCAAATAAATGCTAAAATATTAATTTTGTATTGTGATGATTTCCTTCCATTAACTACTTAACATATTTTATGATTTGCCTAAAACCCCTTTAACATTGTTGCATAATTTTTATAAGTTAATAGTTTTAAATTCTTTCAGACATTCAAATCCATAGAAACTAATTTTAATGCTCATCTTAAGGGATATTTTATGACTTAAATCTTTAAAGAATTATTTATAATATATATGTTCTCAATTTACAGGCCTGAACCTATGAGGGGGTATCTACTACAGTTCTTGCTGAATATGCTAGTTTCTCACCTTCAGAAATCATCTTTACTATGTATAAGTAGCACATCAAGAGGTTTCTGATTTCATACTGATCCAGACGATTATACTGGGATACACTACTCCGTGAAGAACTCTGTCGGGTCTGTAAGATAAAAGAGAGGAGACTTAGGAAATAATATGGTAATTTTACACAGCGTTAAACTAAATTATTTTGTAACCACTAGTCCTATTATGGAAAACTATAAATTTTATAGTGTATCTTACAGGTAAATGGGCTGAGTCTTCATTGCTACAGTATCTAATGATATCACTAGAAATTATTTCAGGGTCTTAATAAAGATAGAGCCATTAATGATATACCTATGCTCTACTCCCATATGCTTTGTGTTTGATAACAAAAATCTAAAATACTCAAAAATTTCAGAAAGAATAGCTATTATGTGAAGGAGGGATTTGAGGTATGTAAAAATATAACAAAACTTTTTATGGTTAGAGATAAAGTTGAGAAGTAGACCATTTGCCTATCATATACAAGTTCTGGGTTTAATTCCCCATCACTGCCTAAAAAGTTACACTTTTAAATTTGAATCTCTTCCTAGAATGTATTAATATCCAACCCCCAATCGTCAAATTATCTATTTAAAAATGTGTTGACATAAAATACAGGTACCCTGTTATACTCCACAGACCTAAAGAAGCTTAACAAGAAGGAAGGCCCAAGCAAGGAAGCTTGAATTTCACTTCGAAAAGGGAGGGAATGGGAAGGAAGAGGGGATGGGGGATTCAGGATCAGGTGTGGGGAAGGACAGGAGAGATGGCTGCATGGCCATGAAAATTAATGAAAATCTGCAACTGACTCGGATGAGGACATGGAGGGCATCTCCAGGAAGAAACAGAGACCATGGGATAAGGGAGGCACCCAAGAATCAATGGGAGTGACTTAAGCTGTGACTCAATACACTGGGGATATGAAACCTGAAAAGACCACTTCCAGTATCCAGACAAGAACTCCAGTGGAGTGATAGACATACCAACTCACCCACAAAACTTTTAACCCAAAATGTATCCTGTCTACAAGTAATGCAGGCATGGGGAAGGGAGCAGAGATTGAGGGAATGGCCAACCAATAACTGGCCCAACTTGAGACCCATCCCATGTCCAATCACCAGTCCCTAACACTATTAGTGGTCCTCAGTTATGCTTGCAAACAGGAGCATGTTGTCCTCTGAGAGGCTCCACCCAGCAGCTGACTCAGACAGAGACAGACATCCACAGCCAAACAGTGGATGGAGCTTGGAGACTCTTATGGAAGAATAGGAGGAAGGATTGGGGGCCCCAAAGGGGATAGGAACTCCATAGGAAGATCAACAGAGTCAACTAACCTGGATGCTTGGGGCCCTCAGAGACTGAACCATCAACCAAAGAACATACACGTACCTCCCCACCCATATGTAGTAGAGGAACAGCCTGACCTTCATGTGGGTCCTGAAAAAGGAGCAGGTGCTATCCCAAAAGCTGTTGTCTGATGTGGGGTATGTTCTTCTAGCTGGGCTGCCTTGTCTGGCCTCACAGAGAACTGAAACTCCAGAGTGGGGGGGGGATAGGGCCCCCATCCACTCAGAGGAGAAGGGGAGGAGGGAATGACTGTGGGAGGGGGTGACTGGGATGGGGGCAGTGAGTGGGATATAAAGTGAATTAGTAAAAATTAAAATAAAAATGTGCTGATACAATAATTAAAATAAAGAGGACCAGGTAATATTTCCAAATTAGATCAAAGTAATGTTGTTCCTATTGTTTAATGAGGTCTGTTTAAATACCAAATAATGGCAAGATCTCATTTATTTGAGGATTTATATGAACAGAGTAACAATAATACAAAGTTTTACCATTGCTAATAAAACAATAGAGCAGAGCTAACAGGGTACATACAACTAAGGATTTACTAAGAACTTTGAAATATATTGAAACAAACCTTTGTTCTGATTGCTTGTCAGACATGTAATTACTAGTAAGTTATTTAGTTGCTCTGACCTTATCTATGATGATGTCATCACAATTTAAAATCATGTGAAATAGGAACCTTTGTGAATAAATTACTATTTACCCAAAGGCTCAAAGATGTATATTCCAGTAGTTCTTAAGGGGTGCTTCCCACCAGCAGAATCAGCATCACCTGAGGACTTAGAAATACAAATTAGCAGGCCCTGTTTAAGACCTACTGACCCTCTGAGGGGGAGGTGCAGCCATTTTAAGCCCTCCAGGTGACTGATGCACATCAAGTGTGCCACAAAATAGGAAAAATCTTAGTTATAAACACGCATCCAGGTATGGCTGGCTAAAGTCAAAATTCCAGTTTTACTTAAAAAAATGAGTTGGGGTTTAGCATTTTAAAAAATATTTACAGACCTAAATATATTTCTATGACTTTACCTAGTGTGACAACTTTACTGTCTAGGATGTGGTTTGAAACTCAATGCAGACACATTTTACATTTTAATGTTAGGCTTGAAACAATTTAATGGGAGAGTTGGCATACTCTAAGACCCTAAGTAATGCTGGAACTCTGAGAATATCAACTGGATGACCTAAAGTTTCTCTCAAATTAATGCAATTTTTTTAAAATGAAAGGCTGAATTAGCCCTGCTCTGATATGTTTTAATTAAAGTGCAAGGTGGATTAGAAATTTTAAACTGGAACCACCCCCTCTAGATTACAGTGAACTATAGCAAAAGAAGGTAAGAGACTGCATGGGGATAATTGACTTATTCCCTATAAACAGTTTTAAGACAACCAGCTAAACTGGGCATCATGGTATTTTCCTGTCATTGCAATTACTCAGGACGACGAGACAAGAAGACTGCTAAAAGCCAGAAGTTTGACATCAGCCTGAGCAGTAAATTGGAGGAGGAAGCAGCAGGAGATTCAAGGATTGTCTGGGAGACATCATGAGCTTGAGGCGTGCTTGAACTTTGTTGGAAAAACCCCATCTCAAACTTCCACTAACAATTTCACACTAACTATGCTTAAGGGAGAAAAAGACATCCAAGTTGCAGCTGCAAGGGTAGGAAAGTACGACTAAAATATTCAGGAATCGTGGGGTGCATTTTATAGATCCAGATAAGACTACAAGAGCAGATAGCTGCATGTTTATTTTTTAAAACTGTGGTAGCCTATTATGTCACCAGGTTATTCTATATGTTTAGGTTCTTACGTTTTCACTAGTGCTCCCAGGGTCTGGAAATCCTGTTGCTCCTTCAGGAATAAGGGAACCTCTTGAATCTTCCCTCTTAATTCCATGACCATTTTGAAAAGACCCATAGGCTGGAAAAAAGTCCAAGTCCTTGTTAGCAGCGGGTAGAACCATCAAAAAAAAAATTTTTTTTTTTAAAGATTTATTGTGAGTACACGGTCATTCTCTTCAGACACACCAGAAGAGGGCATCAGATCCCATTACAGATGGTTGTGAGCCACCATGTGGTTGCTGGGAATTGAACTCAGGACCTCTAGAAGAGCAGTCAGTGCTCTTAATCTCTGAGCCATCTCTCCAGCCCCCTTCAAAATATTTTTAAAACTAAGTACTACATTATTTTAAGTACATATATGTTACAGGGAATAGATCCTGGTCTTCTACAAAATGTTAAATTCATATATCAAAATGCTACAAGAAAACAAGTAAATGTGATTTTTCCCCTCTCAAAACAATTTGCTATGTATTACAGTTCCTTGGAAGTTAATGTAATAAAGCCATGTAATCCACAAAACAGCTTATTTACATTATAGATAAGGAAACAAGCTTAGGAAAGTGGCTACCCAATATTAGTGAAAGAAAAGAGGAAAGGAAACCAGTGTCTTTTGTTTTTCTTTATCTTCTAGTTTTCCTACTGTACCTAGCCATCTTGTTCATGTTTAAATAAATTAGAAAACGTGACTGCATGTGAGTCACATTTTATCTAAACGTTAGAAGAGATCAGGATTTGTATATAGATGTATAGATTTATCAAAGAATATTTGAAAAAGAGTAGAGGTTCATTGCTAAACATTTGTGTGATGCATAAGCTTTAAAGTGATTAATTACCTGTGTCTTTGTCACTGGCCAGGCTCCCTCTGTTTGTAGGTGAAACAAAGCCACATGGAAACTCATCTCTGGATGCCTGCAACAGGATACGATGCCTGAGTCATTTAACCATTTTTAAAACTAGCACCAAAAAATATGAATTAGATTGTACCCTGATTTTAAACAAAGCTTACTATGAAAGTTACATCAAGTATTATTAGTAGTTAAGTGACACGCCTCAAAAAATTGGCTGCTAACTTGTTATAATAATCATAAACTCTGACTATATGTATATACACACACATATATACACATATATACATATATATATGTATATACATGTGACAATGCTTGAAATTGAAGTGTAACAAAAAATTTTTAAGTGAATGTGAGCTGCAAAAGAAGTGATAGTGCACATTTCCAACTATGAATGTCAAATGTGTATGTAATGAACATCAGCATGAACTATTATTTGTGAAAGCCAATGTGACACCCAGTGAGGTTACATTTCTTTTTTCTCTCTCTCTCTTTCTTTCTTTCTTTCTTTCTTTCTTTCTTTCTTTCTTTCTTTCTTTCTTTCTTTCTTTCTTTCTTTCTTTCTTCTTCTTCTTTTTTTTTTTTTTTTTTTTTGGTTTTTCAAGACAGGGTTTCTCTGTATAGCCCCGGCTGTCCTGGAACTCACTCTGTAGACCAGGCTAGCCTTGAACTCAGAAATCCGCCTGCATCTGCCTCCCGAGTGCTGAGATTAAAGTTGTGTGCCACCATGCCCGGTGAGGTTACATTTCCATTCCACTCATTAACACAATCCACTGCCACAAGCAAGAATGCTACCAGGAAAGCTTAAAAGTGGCATTTTCAGCTGGTGATGGTGGTGCATGCCAGTAACCCTAGCACTCAGGACATTTGGTCAGGAGAATTGTTCCAAATTCCAAGTCAGCCTGGACTATAGTCATAATGAGACCCTGTCTTCAGTAAACTAATAGGGCTGGAGAGATGGCTCCGCAATTATGAGTGCCTAATTACTCTTGGTCAGAGTTCAGTTCCCAGAACCCATGTGGACTGCCCGTAACCCCAGCTCCAAGGCATCTGTCACTCTCTTCTGGTCTTCACAGGCACATGTATTCATGTACAAACACACACTCTGACACATGCATATACACACAATTTAAAAATAAAAATAAAATTCTTCCTGTGACTGATCTTTAAAAAGTTGTTTCTTGAGAACTGGCAAATTGGAGAGTATCCTGAAGCATTCACCATGAAAATAAGTGGTTTGGGATAGCAAATGTCAAAATGATGATGTATGGTCTGGAGACAAATTTAGAAGGTATATGTGGAAGGGACAAATTATGGAGGTGGAAACAAATATTTTACACATTTCTATAGGCCAAAACTAGGAGCAGTTGACAGAAACCCTTTTAGGTCTAAGGTTGAGGGGGGAATATTTTAATATTATAAGGGCAAGATTGCTTGACAAACAGAAACATTGCTACCCTTTAATTGCCTTCTAAGTCTTAAGGTACTAAGGGGAATAGAGAGAAAACTTACCCATCTGTGATAAACTAAAAGGAACATACCAAGAAATATTAAACAATGACTATCAAGGATAGAGAAAAACAAAGGAATCTTTATCCCCAGTGTCTGATACTCTGGAAGTGAAGAGTCTTTCATTTTGCTCTCAAGATGAATAAAGACACTGAAATGTATTAACACCAGGGATTTTCAGAGGGAAAAATAGGAACGTAGATAACATTTGAAATGTAAATCAAGAAAATACCTAATAATTTTTTTAAAATATGGTAACTGTATAATTTCAAAAAAAAGAACAAAACAATAGTAAAAAGCCATTATTTTGGAACTTCTTAAATGTAGTCTTTGCCTCTGTAGACAGAGGCAGCTAAAGATTGTTAGACACACAGACCCTGTACTTTGGCACTAGGGCCTACTGAATTAAGATTGTGTTCTAAGGCATTCTCCACATTATAGTTTGAGACACATCGCTCTAGGAAAAACAGTAGCAATGTAAATTGGACTAAAAAGTAAATTCATAGGATTCAGATCATATAGCGGATGACATCAATTCCACACGCATCAGATAAATCAAGATACAACTTGAGACAGAAATGCATTAACACACTTACAGAACTAGGCACGGCTGCACAGGAATACAGAGTATCTCGGCCTGCCAGTCGCTGGATATTTTCCAAGAGCAGTCCAACAAATGGGAGGTACAACTGCGCTATTTTGGCTTGCTGGTTCTGAAAAATATCAAAGCGTTATTGATTAATAATATGTATATGCAATAAATGAATGGGGTTGACTTCATAGATCAGATTAAAAGACTAAAAGTGGGCTAATAGCTCCAAAATTCTGAGGTATGAGCTAATAGTTACAAAAATTATCTAAGAACTGGGTTGCAATACAGAGTTCAGTGACAGCTTTCAAACATAACCACATAAAGGAAAGGTTGTTTGCAAGATCAGTATACATGTTATTTATATTTTGGCAAAAATATATCACAAACTACAATAATATAACTTATATCTTAAAATGAAAGATCAATTTACCTCCAGACAGAATCATGAAAAAATCGGCAAGATTTGTAGATTAAAAAAAAAAAAATCTTGGTAAATGAAAAATACAACATGATAAAATGATAGGAAAAAATCCACCTGTTAATCAGTTTTTCAAATTAGTTACAATAACAAATTATATCATAAGTTTGTTTATATTTGAATGTTAAAATTTTGGATGTATTATCAAACAGGAAATACTATGTTTGCTTGAGTTTCTCAATATTAGGAAGTAATTTAGGGTTATTCCAAATCCATTCAGTTTGTAGTTTAATTTTCTACACCCTTAAACTGCAATCTTAATGATTTTTAAATACATATTTAAGTAATAGCAGACAGCAACTAGAGCAATATAGTGTCACACATAAATAATGTTAAATGTATGTAAGATATACAGCCACCTACATGATTTGACAGTTGAATATTATCATAACATTTTTAGTATAAAGAAAAATTCATATTACATATTTTATATATGATATACTTCCTATGACTTATTAAAGCAGTATCAATATCATATTTATTTAGGGATATGTGTATATATTTAAAACATTATATTTGACCGCATATGCATGGTACAATTCTATATGATGTTTTTTATGTGTGTGTGTCCCCATGTGAATGAAGGTGCTTTAGGAGGCCAGAACTACGGGGTCTCCCTGGAACTGAAGTTGCAGGTGGCTACAAGCTGCCAGATGCAGGCACTGGGAACCAAACTGTAGTCCTCTGCAAGAGCAGCAAGCACTCTTAACTCCTGATTCATCCATTTTTCCAATCCCTGGAAGACTTTTCAAAAATCCTAGTTTACAGAATAAATAATGAAAGAGTTTCCGTGGCCCAAATATGTATATTAAATATAAAAAATACATAAAGCAACTTAATCTCATTTTCATTGTCATGTAAATCCAGACCTTTAAATATGTTAATTTAACAATATGATTTGAGAAGCTGGGGATATAGAGCTCAGTGGTAGAATGTGTTCACTATGTGCAGGACCACGGCTTGTTTCTTCCCCAGCATCAAATTATTAAAAGATGGTTTGAGGAGCTAAGACGAAAGGATGGACTATCCAGAGACTACCCCACCCAGGGATCCATCCCATCATCAGCCACCAAACCCAGACACTATTGCACATGCCAGCAAGATGTTGCTGAAGGGANCCTGATATAGCGGCCTCTTGTGAGGCTATGCCAGTGCCTGGCAAACACAGAAGAGGANGCTCACAGTCAGCTATTGGATGGAACACAGGGCCCCCAATGGAGGAGCTAGAGAAAGCACCCAAGGAGCTGTAGGGGGATGCAACCCTGTAGGTGCAACAACAATATGAACTAACCAGTACCCCCAGAGCTCATGTCTCTAGCTGCATATGTAGCAGAGGATGGCCTAGTCAGACATCACTGGGAAGAGAGGCCCCTTGGTCTTGCAAACTTTATATGACCCAGCACAGGGGAATGCCAGGGCCAAGAAGTGGGAGTGGGTGAGTAGGGGAGCAGGGGCAGGGGGAGGGTATAGGGAACTTGCGGGATAGCATTTGAAATGGAAATAAAGAAAATATCTAATTAATAAAAGAATCACCCTGTAAAATGATTGATAATAAAAATAAAAAATAAAAAATAATAAAAAAATGAAGTAAGAAAAAAAAAGATGGTTTGAAACCAACAAACCCAGACACTATGGCAGATGCCAACAAGAGCCTGCTGACAGGAGCCTGATATAGCTGTCTCCTGGGAGGCTCTGCCAGTGCCTGGCAAATACAGAAGTGGATGCTCACTGCTATCCATTGGACAGAGCACAAGGAGCTAGAGAAAGTACCCAAGGAGCTGAAGGGGACTGAAGTCCCATAGGAGGAATATCAATATGAACTGACAAGTACCCCCAGAGCTCCTTGGAACTATACCACCAATCAAAGAAAACACATGGTGGAACTTGTGACTCTAGGTGTATATGTGGCAGAGGATGGCCTAGTCGGTCACCAATGGGAGGAGAGGCTCTTGGTCCTGTGAAGGCTCATGCCTCAGTATAGGGGAATGCCAGGACCACGAATGGGAGTGGGTGGGTTGGAGAGCAAGGGAAGGGGGAGGGGATAGGGGATTTTCAGAGGGGAAACTAGGAAATGGGATAACATTTGAAATGTAAATAAAGAAAATATCTAATTAAAAAAAAGATGGTTTGAGAAAATGTTTTCCTTCAAGTTAATTTGTATGGCATTAAAAAAAAATTAATGGCCTGAAATGGGAAAAAGTTTCTTTGTAAAATTACCTCTTCATCGATACCTCATACTATGCTCCTCACTGTAATCATCTTGATTGAAACATCTTAGTAGAAATTGACTAGTTTGCTACTATACAGACAGCTTTACCTTGTGCTGGTATCTAGTATCAAATGCATGTTTTATCAAAAGATTCTTTATGACTGAGATAGCTGTATATCTGATCTCATAGTTGTCTTGAAGAGCAATGGAGGTTTCTCGCAGAAGTAGACCAACCAAGAAGTGATGCTTGCAATACTCATCTGATAAACTGTATTCAAGATTGGAATCTGCAGTACAATAAAATTTGTAGTTTTTAATGCAAAATAAAAAAATTATTAGACAACTAAAATACTATAATTATTATTTGATCATCTGTGGCCATGCTAGCAAGAACTATAAGATTATATTATTAATCAATGTAAACAATTCCTCTGTAGTATAGAATCAGCATGCAAAATTTTTTCTAATAAGAACACTCTTATTTAGGGATAGATGATTTGTTTTAATTATTATTTCAGTCATCAAGATACTTTCCCCCATAATTATTTCAAGTCTCAGTACAATTACAATAGATTCTAGAATGAAATAATTCTGTATTTGAGCATCTTTTAACATTTCTTGATTATCTGAAGAGATTTTATCTTAACTATAAGCCCAACTTCATAGATTAATGCTTTATTTCCCTATCCATTTAGATTTATAAAGTGGGAAAAGAAGAAAACAGGATTATGCCAACAGTATTAAGTACTGATTATTGTACTGATCATTACATACTGGCCTGAAGATTCATAGTAGATACAATGCTAATACAAAAAGCCACCAGATCTCACATCAGTTCAGCATCACATCTCACATCAATTCACCATCACATAAATACAGACCTTCCATTTCATAAAATCACCACTGCAAACTGTACCTTTCATGCCTTTTTAGTCTTTCTGATCTCCATTAAATCCTCCACATTAATACTGTGGGACTTACAATAAATCAGAGAGGGGCTGGGATCAAGTTTAGTAATTTCTGTAGGAGACTATTTCCATTTATTTTAGATAAAATGCCTTTCATTTCTTTTCTTTCTTTTGTCTGATTCAGAATGTAATGCAGTACAGTATAGGACTTTTAAATGTTGCAAATTCTCCAACTTATTCCTAAATCCCAGTGTCCTATTCACTCCTTTTTCCTACTATTTCATCATTATCAAAAAGACAGGGGCAAGTATGTGAGCTACACATGCTCTTAACTTAGTAATGGGTAGTTAGATAGTAGTACTATGGTCTTAAAATATTTTCCCATTTTGACTGGCTATCATTTCACCACTTCTATACCCACTAACCCTGAGTAGAGACTTCTTAAAGACCAAGGCATATGACTCTCCTGCATTCTCATACTTTTTGTGAATTCCAATCATTTTTGAAATCCAAGGACAGTGTTGAATAACCAAGGTGGACTTATACGGATAGATTTTGCAAATGGCAAGTGTTTTTTTTTTTTTTTTTTTTTTGCTTCAATGACTTGAATAAATTCAGTTTGGTGAAGCACACCTTCAAGACTGGCCAAGTAGCCATTCAACAGGATGATAGAGAAAGCAGCAAGCCTAAGGGAGGTGACAAACACTTAAAACAGACATCCAGCCCTTCCCCTATCCCCAAGCTGATTTGCAGCAGAGGAACTTGCTTTCTATGGACAGGCATTTGAAAGTTGACTCTTCAGACAGTGCTGAAGCTCATTTTTTCAGGGTAAATAAGCACTTGCCTTTAAGAGTTTTAGGTACCAGAAACTGAAGGCTCACTTTGGTTAGGGAGGATTGGAAAAGCAAATAAAGCCCCCATTCATCTTGGCCATTCATCAAATCAATTGTGTTTAAACACAACATACTACTTTAGAGTGAACCGAGTTAAACCTACCTACTGAAGTCAAACGGTCCACCGCAAATGAAAAAAAATCTAATTAATATATGAAAAGAAAAGGGACAAATAAAAAACATAATAACATAAGAATAGTGCTATACAACAAAGCATTCAATAAAACTAGCAATGGAGATTAAAACTGAGGCATTTCATAAATTTACTGCATAAAAATTATCATTTTACTTTTTATATTTATTTTTGATGCTTTCAGCAGAGAGGCATTCACATACTTTCTCATTTCCTCTTAAATAAAATTCAATACACTGTTATTATAGAAAGAAATTTTACTAGTGTCTGACATCTGGGTTTAGTAACAATATATGTAGCATATCCAAATTTTTCATACTAAGACTATTGCCACTGATAGAATGAAGGAAATGCAGAATGCCATTAATGAGCCTATCTTCAGATAGTAACAATTCTCAAGTTACTGTAAAGTTAACTGGTTTCATTAGAAACATTATGCTACACTAGTACTATCACAAAAGGAATAACAATCCCAAACAATGGAAAATACAAATACATACCTTGAACTCTCTGTAATTTAGGTTTTGCAAATGCCATTGGCAAGTTCAGAGGAATATAATGTTCATGATTGCAGATTGTTTGGAGAAATTCAAACTTGTATTCAGCAAGAACCTAAATGGTAAATTATATATCAGGTCTCATTTTGTATGCATTTATTTGTTGATGATTGAAAAATATGACCTTAAGTTTCCTAATAAAAGTGAAGTGTTTATCTTCCAAAGTATACTTGTAGGTGCAATCTATACAGGAAAGAGTTAACATAGCCGGCCCTAGAGTGGTAGATTTAAAAAGGCCTGCTGCAACAGTGATGTTGGGTGTCATTTGTGAAAGGGGATTTTGACATGTTTCCTCTGTGATTAGGTTGTGTTTCTCTCTACCAGTCTACTAGGTCCTTATCACAGAGGGAACATGTCAACTTCTGTCCTCAGGCCAGGGGAAGGCCTTGCTATTCCTATGGATCAGAGTCACCTGGGGTCCTTGACATGGCTGGGCTCAGGTATACAGGGGTATAGTCACTTTCCACAGTTCTTACAGTGGAACTGGTTTTCTGTTAAAGCAGATCAAAAATTCTAGACCATCAGAAAGTAAAGTAGGTGTTCAACATAAATTACTAGTCTAGAATTTTGATTTGCAAAGGTTGACAGTGTGTGCAACCTTCATGACTACATCCTGAAAGTGGTCCCCTAAAGTCACCCCCTACCTCTTCCATCAACTGTATATAATAAGCTTGCATTCCCATTTAGTTGTAGATAATAAACATACTGTGTTTCTAGACTTTTGGTATGTCTCCATCATGGCTCACCCAACCCCAGGTTTTTCTGTATGTTTCTTCATTCCTGGTCTCCACAGTTGGGTCAATCCCAAAGAACCCTAAACTCTAAACAGTAATACTGCAGTCTTTTACTGTATTCTCACCCCTAGTGGGAAAGTATGTCTTCATAAGAGGGAAAAAGCATGAGATGTCTACATGGGGATTACCACAGCCTTCATTTGCTATCTTTTTCTTTCTTGATCCTGCTGGGTATTCATATCCTATCACTCTAATAGATGTTAGGCAGAATTAAAACTATTATGTTGAATTCTGTTAGGAAATTGCTGAATCTGTGGGTAGTCTTGGCAGCTCTCCAAACGCTACTCAACAATCCTTGCTTTTAACAATACTCAAAGTATACAAATGAAAAGAGTCACTTTTGACTTCATGCTTAAATATCCAATAGGCTACTACAACTATGTCCTTAGAACTTACCTTAGGATCCTTGGGGCTAAATCCTGATATATAGTCATTTATCAAATTGAAAACAAATCCTCTGTCCATCAGTGTCAAGCAGCGCTAATAAAGCAAAGAAGGAAGATTAGTTATACAATTCTAAATGTTTCTTATCAAGGTGTTAAAGAATTTAAAAATCTGTTATATACAAGGGGGATATCATTTTTATGGATAATATGAGAATAACTGTCAAGAGTTCTGGGCGACCTTAAAGAAAAAGAGAAAAGTAAACCGTCTATAGAATCAAGACTTACAGGCCTCAACTGTGTAATTTCCAAAACAACACACACATACATTACAATAAAACAAAAAGTAGAGCCAGGCGTGGGGGTGCACGCCTTTAATCCCAGAACTCAGGAGGCAGAGGTATGCGGATTTCTGAGTTCGAGGCCAGCCTGGTCTACAGAGTGAGTTCCAGGGCTATACAGAGAAACCCTGTCTCGAAAAACCAAAAGAAAAAAAAAAGTAAAAAACTGACATCTTTTGTGAGTATAGGGATTTTTGTCACCTCTCAAAGAACCTGACTGAGCAAAACAAATAATTTCTATGTATATGCATTAGCAACATGTACCCTGTGCTGACAAGAGCAAATAGGTAGGTTTCTTTAGTACAAACATTCAAAATTTTGGGCATGAGAAATGGTTCAGGGGGTAAGAGCCCTTGCTCCACAACTAAGAAGTCTTGAGTTAGAATCCAAACAGCTATGTAATGAAGAGCTGGGCATGGCCATATATAATCCTGTACCTCTAGTGCCCAGTGCCATATGGATGGTGAATGGATGGTGAGAGACAGAAAGATTTCTAGGGCTTTAGGGCTGCTAGCCTAGCTCTAGGTTTAGTGACAGGCAGCTGCAAAAGAATATGGCAATAAATGACAGGTGTGCTGCTCCTGTTCTCAGGGCGCATGCAATGGGTACATACACACGCACGCGCGCGCGCACACACACACACACACACACACACACACACATACAGAGAGAGAGAGAGAGAGAGAGAGAGAGAGAGAGAGAGAGAGAGAGAAGACAGACCCAAAAGCCAATCAGACCAGAAAAATAATTTAATTGCATAAAGATGTCAGAGTATGATAAAGACTGATGGGGAATGGCTGAGGCAACAATTGCTCCACCTAACGGCATTCCAATTGAAATGTATTTAAAATGTTTTGTGAAACAAGCATGACCAGTCTTCTGGCTCAGACAGAGCCTTTTCTTTACCTACTTGCATCAGTGGGAGGGAGAGTAAACCTGGATGAACTGATCCATCAGTCTGAAGAGTTATTTCAACAGCCTTGAAAAGACCTAGCAAGGGCCTAGGGATATAGCTAAGGAGTGCAGCATTTGCCCAGCATGCAGAAGACATAGGTTCAATAATCAACAATGGAAAAAAAAATTAAGTCAAACACCCAGCCTTTCCAGGAGAAAAAAGAACTGTTATTCCTTGGTCTTTCCAGACCCTGTCAGTGAAGAAAGCTCCTGAACATGTTTTGGCTTCCTTTAACTCACCTTTAGAAAGCTGGCTAAGCTATAATTCCCATTTCGGGACTCATCAGGAATCTCTGCATAGCGAATGGTGACATGGGGAATTATTGCAAGAAGCAGAGAATGTAAGATGTGATGATATGCCTCAGGAAACCTCTGGCCTCTGGGGAGCTTAAATACAAATAGAAGAAGAGTCAGAAGTTGAAAAAGTCTAAGTAGATCAACTGTCATTTTACTTTCAAACAAATTTCATCATGGAAATGCCTTTAAAAAGTGCATTTTTTTTCTTTCAACTAAAAATGACTTCAGTATTTGTTCAAAGTAAACTTTATTCTAGAGCAGTGGTTCTCAACCTTCTTAATGCTATGACCCTCTAATACAGTAAGTACCCCATGTTGTGGTGACCCCAACCATAAAATTACTTTTGTTGCTACTTCATAACTAATTTTGCTACTGTTAAGAATCATAGTGTAAATATCTCATAGCAGGATATATGATATTTGATGCGAAAGGGTCATTAGATCCCCAACTGGGGTTGTGACCCACATGCTGAGAACCATTATTCTAGACCCTGAACTTACAGGAATGATCTGATTCTCTAATAATATAAGTGTCTGAAATTATTATTAGGCATAGCATGGATCAATATAACCCAGCTCTGGAATCCAAGCTCCTGGGATGCAGGCACAGTTCTTTATTTTATTTTATTTTATATTTTCTGGTACAGAACATAAGCATGTATCCCAATTTCAGTCAACTTATTCTATGAAATTCCTATCAGATGAATTTTCATTTTACATGCCTCACCACTATGATTTCTGTAACCAAGAAAACTTCTTTGTACAGGTTGTTTCTTGTTGAAAAGTCTCAAATCTTAAGTGCTCTCGAAAACCTGAACCTTTCTGAGACCTGACTCTACGCATGGAAAATTCCACACCTGATGGTGTGTTACTGATTGAAGTCAAAACACAGGTGCAAATGTAAAGTAAAGCAAAGCATAAAATTGTCTTCAGGCTATGTGTATAAAGTATCCATGACACATGAATGAGTCTCATGTTTAGACATGCATCCTGTACTCAAGATACCTGTCTCAATATGTATATGCAAATATTCTGAAACCTGAAAATGTCAAAAATCTGAAACCCTTCTCGTTCTAGGCATTTCAGTTCAGGAATTCTCAACATGTATCTTTAAAACAAAATTCAAAACCAAATAAGGGGCCTGTGAGACTGCTCAGTGGGAAAAAAAGTTTGCTGTGCAGTACCTGATGATCTGAGTTTGATACCCAGAACCCACATGTAGTGAAGAAGAGGACAAAGTCTCAAAAATGCTCTGTAGCTCACATGGGGTCCCATCCATTCATTGCATATATATATATATATGTGTATATATATATATATATATATATATATATATATATATAAAACAACAACAACAACAATAATGACAAAGAATATTAAAATAGAAAAAGGCAAGTAAATGTACACACCAAATTTTAGAAATATATTTTATATTATTACACAATGCAGAAATATTACGCATGCAGAAATATACATGATATTAATATTTGTATAAAGTTCTTTTTACCCTTTCTATTATATACCTTAATCTTTTCTAATAGAACATATCCAATTTGCTACTTTTTCCTCACTGAATCTTTTCAACCAACTTTTATTTGTAAAAAAAGTATATTTTATTTATGTGTATATGGGGGGAAGAGTGGAGGTGCCAGTTAGGAGCTACCTGACATGGGTGCTAGGATCCTCTGCAAGAGCAACAAGCACTAAGCCATCTCTCCAGCAATTCAACACTGACATTGTTAAAAAGAAATGCAAACCATCCAAGTCAATGCATTCCGTATAGTAGATAACTGTAGGATATTACCTATATCCTATTATAAGTATTTCTAACTATTTAGGAGATGCTGCAAATTGAACTGTAAGAACACATCAACTGAGGGAGCTTAGATTTGTGCAAACACTCATTGTTTCTATAAGCAAAATTGGAAAAGGGCAAGAATCATTAGGAAAAAAAAGGAGATTTGCATATTATTGCTATGTGTAAAGTTTAGCTTTCTTTATATATGTTACAGGTTATTCTCATAAATATGTACAATTACCATTTATCAATTGAAAAAAGCCTAGTGTGATGGCTCAAGTCTATAATCCAAGCATTTGTGAGGTTGAACGTGGGTTTGAGACCAGCCTGGACAACAGGCTGTCTCAAACATAATTAATTCATTAGTTAATTAATTAAATGATTATTGATCCTACTTACCTTAATTTTATTCTCTTCCAATAAGTATGTGGCCATCGACTTTGCAATTATTTCAAAGAAAAACCATGAGTACTGGAAAAAAAAACCCATACATGCCTTAATATACTCAAATATTTGAGGCTTTGAAACATTGGATAAATTAACAGACATCTTGTCTCTGAAGTTGATAACAATTTCAAGTGACCTCAATTCACTATTAAATTCTTACAGAATATTCCTCAAGTGTTTCAGACAAAGAAAAGAAAGAAAGAAACAACACTGGATACATCAACCATAATCCAGAGCAAGACCCCATTCCCAAGGCATAGTTAGCTTACACAAAATACTCTCAATGTTTCATAAGCATGTACAGTGGGAGAATAGGAGGGTTGCTTTATGGCAGGATTTTTTTTTAATCAGTGATATTGTTTTGGGATGCCCATGGTTAGTGATGAGAGCAAGCCAACTTTTAGTTATTTTTATTACTTCTTCTAAATTCTCTACAATGAACACTTAAATGTTTTTTATTAACGTACATCAATTATACATTAAATGGGTTTAATGATGGTATTTCCATACATGTATATAATATATTTTGATCATATTCACCCCATTGTCCCTCTTTCACAAATAAAGGATAATCAACTTTAGCTGTGGTACAATACTGGCAAAGCCTATATGACCTATATGGTTGGCCATATCATATACTTTGAAAGCTAGCCTCAAGTCTCTAGTTAACTCATCTCAAAAGGCCCATAATAATTCTATCACCAATTAAAGAAATAGTAAAAAAAAAAGAATTAGAATAATAGTTAACTGTTTATTGAGTATCTACTACCTGTTAAGTTAGGCATGAGGTAACACTGGCCCAGAGCTGGTAACTAGGCAGCCCCAGGTCCACAAACTATACACTGTATATAACAAACACAAGATTCTGCCTCATCCAAAATTTATCTTTTACATATTTAATTCAGAGCAGGGGATGTATATGGAGCAGGGAGAAGGCTCTGAAAGATATATGTGTAATATAAGAGAAGGAGGGAAGGTCTGGGACAAAAAGGATAAAGGGGCATAAATTTGAAATGTAAATAAATAAAATAACCAATAAAAAATAGTCCAATACCAAAAAAGGTTATTAAAAAAACAAGGATAAAATAAAATATCACAACCAAGTATGGAGAGACTGGCTTTGTGTCCAGCTGTGTCCCCCATCCTTACCTTTAGAAGTTTATTTATGGCTAAGAAATCTGCAGACTGTTTCAATATTGCTATCATTGTAGTAGCGAGGGTTTCATGTATCAACTGGGCCTGAAGAGTGCTTGGTTTTTCAGGTCTGAAGCTATACTGCAAACAGAACCAAGTAAACCATTAGACACAACTGTCCTGGGAAGCAGGGAAATGATCCAGCAAGAAAGCTTTACTCCACAAACCTTTATGAAGGATCTTAAGTAGCTCTCCAAGCCTTCTTCATGACACTTTGACACAATGTGTAATAGAACCCTGAAACAACATTAATGAAAGTCAGCAGGCCATGCTTCAACTCATGACTTTAGTGTGATTGGCACATGTGAGCAAGTCTAATCCAAGAAAACAAAACAAAGTAAACAAATTGCCTGAATGACAACACGAGGGGTAAGAGGAGAGGTGACAGTGGTTTAGGTCTACAAGAGTCCACTGTCCTTGGTGCCTTGAAAACTGTACTTCCTGGTTCAAAAGGATACTTTACTTTGGCAGCCCGGATGTTTCGTCTCCTTTCTAAATCTGTGTATTCACTTAAAAGTATAGTCACAGCCCTATGTTGTAAAAGAGCTTAAGTAAAGTAAATACTCAAATACCTTCCAGTGAAGATAAAAGGAACAGAAAATGAAGATCAAGTGGCTGGGAAAGGTGGCGTATACCTGTAATCCAAGCACTTGGGAGGCTAAGGCAGGAGGATTGCCATGAGTCTAGTCCTGTCTAGGCTCCAGAATGAGACTGTCTCAACAAAACCAACCAAACAAAAGACAGCATGACAACTGTGTCAAGGGGAAAGGAGAGACAGAGCAAGGAAAATCGGGTGAAAGTTAGAGGTAAACTTAAGAGACTAGCCGTGGCTTTCGAACTTCAGGAAGTATAGGCGTCATCTGGAAGGCGTGTGGCTTGGCTCCTCTCCTAGTATTCTGACTTTTAGGGCTCAGATCAAAGTTCAATGATAAACATTTTTGATAAATTTCCTGGGCACAGTGCTTCTCTGGGCCATGCATGTTGAGAACCATTATATTAGAATAATGCTCCTTAAACTTTCAAGAGGACTGTCCCTGACACCAGATATGGGCACACAGCAAGGACGTGTTTGTAGACTGGGGTCTATGGGAAAAGGCAGTAAGGGCAGCAGAGCCAAAGATATCCAGCACTGAGCACAGCAGTTTTTCAAGTCAACTATTTTCATTTTGAAATGCGAGTGTATTTTAACCCCTACCTTACAATGTACCTTTGTTTTCATACAGACATAGCTTATTCTTCCAAGTCAAAACTCATGGTTTTAATGACATATTCTGCTCAGTATGAAAAACACAGGTTATAGGTGAGTGACTATATTTGTTAAAACTAAAATGAACTGCAATTCAATATTCATTCCTTAGAAGAACTAGCCACACCTGCGAAATGTGCTAAGTGGCTACCGTATTGTACAACTCAAATAGAACATGACTGGAGAAAGGGCAATTGAAATGTATGTTTGTCTTATAAATAGCACAGACTAGTAAACACCACAAGAATAGTGTAGGATTTCAATATGTCATTTTCAACAATGGATGGATCAACCAGACATAAAATCAGGAAGCAAATATTTGACTTTAACTATACTTTAACGAACTATATACGTATACAGAACACATTTCATTCAACAGTAAAATAAGACACATTCTGCTTGTGTGCACACAAATACTCTTCAGGATTGAACATACATTAGGTTTTTTTTTTAAAGTCTTAATAAGATTTAAGAAGACTGGAATCATTCCTGAGTTTTCAACCACAGTATGGTGAAGTTAAAAATCAGTAAGAGAAGAACTGTAGAAAATGAAAACAACAGTGGAAAGGAAATGCCATGCTTCTGAACAAGCAGTCAGAAAGAAAGCAAAATAACAGACAGAACTAAAAGTTGCAGGAAAATGAATGGATTCAGAATGAATCCTATTCAGTAAGGTCACATAATCTCAGAAAGAGAATAGCCATGGCTCTGTCACATGTTGAACCTAGCCAACATCATGTGTATGCATGTAAAGAAATCTGCCTGTGGGCTCAGTATAACATGTATGAAAGAACAAGAAAGGCTGACTGTTAGAGGATTAGAAAGGACCAAACAAGGGGAATAATGCACATCATCAAGGAGGCTAGACAGCTAGCTAATTTTTCTAGTTCTGATTCTGCTATGGAGTTGTTGGTTTTGGTGATGTGTAAGTGCATAGAAATATGATAAACAGGGAATTCCCACAGCTTCCATTCTGTACGGCATTCTGACTGCCTAGAAGTTCGCTGAGATGCACAAGCGTTGGATTTGGTTCATTTAGGTGTATGTTGTTTATTTTAGTTGCAAGTTGCTTTTTAAAAAAAACAACAACAATAAAGTTAATTTAAAATTCTTTAAAAGAAAGAGAAATCAAGAGGAAAATTAAAAAAAAAAATCTTTCAGACAAGTGACAGTGAGACAATATGACCAAACCAATGGAATAGAACAAACACAGTTTTAAGAGCGAAGTTTATAGTCATGAAAAAAAGTAAGAAAGAAAAACCGGAAGCAAATAGCTTCTTTCATTATAACACCGAAACTCACATGGTGCAGTTGATGGGAACGTCATCTTCATGGGTCATGTTTGTGAGAACTCGGAAGAGTTGCATAAGAATTACAGGTAGAAACTGTATCATGACTTGGATCTCCATGGCATGCAAACACTAAAATAAGTCATTATTAGTTATGGAAACAAACAGAAATATGATCTAATTTGCAAATGTGAAACAATAAGAAAATTAAGTAATGAGCGATATACTGGCTTGACTATATGCTTCTTGAAATGTGTACTTTCAAGACAGGAGACTTGCTAAGGACTCAATTCACCCCATTGTTTTGCTATTTGGATTCTGCAAGTTAATTAGACATGAATGCCTAACTAAAGATATCAAGTACAATTTATTTATGGGCTTGGTACGAAGACAACTGGCCTTTGGTAAATCTATACTCACTGTGGGCTGGGGGCTGGAAGATCGGCCTTCAGGTACCATGCATTCTATATGTTTTCTAAGACAATCTTAGCCTCCAGCCAGCCTGATGGTAAGTTAAGTGAGCTTCAGTAAAGAACATGTCTGTACATAATTTATCCCACAGCATCTATCAAACTGAGATAGTTTTACATTTTAACATTATTTTAAAGTTTTTATGTTTTACTTACTTTGTGTGTGTGTGTGTGTGTGTGTGTGTGTGTGTGTATGTGTGTGTGTGACCATATATATAGATGCATGTTGGAGCCTATGTGCCACAGTGCGTGTGTGTGGTCAGATGACAACTTGCAAGAATCAGTTCTCTCTTCTATTACATGGGTCCTAGAAATCAAACTCAGTGGTCAGGCTTGCCACCTTTACCCATTGGGTCATCTGCCCAGTCCTCTAACATTCTTTGAATATATTCATTCCACATGCTTACACTCTGACTCTAATAGTGGTATTACATACATCCAAATGTAGTGCTGATATATATTATATATTCATGTATACATAGAAATGTTACAGTCCTGCTTGCTACATTCCTTTTTTCTTTCCATATTCACTCATTCCATCACTCCATCAGCCAAGCAAAAAGAAAATCTAACTTTGCTGAGAAATTTTTTTACATCTCTACACAGTTGTCTTTTCTGCTGCCCCTTTCAGGATATCCCCTTGACATTTGTCTAGAACATCTACAGTTTCTCTTCATTCTCAATGTATCCAGTACATATTTCCAAATTGATGCCCACCCACCATAGATGCGGATTACATTAGACTACTTTCTACCAACATGGTTTTCATCTTTTTTCTATTAGTGCTGAAGATGTGACAGTTTCCCACATGCTAAGTAAGCACTTTCCTACTGATCTACATCCTCAGCCATCTAGAATGTGATGTCTTCCTGTTACTGTAAGTAGTGGTCCTCATTCATGAGTCACATGGTCTCTGTGGGAGATTTGGCTATCACAACTTGTGTATGCATGTATGTGCTCCTGGTTTCTACTAGGTAGAGGCCTAGAGCTTTGCTAAACATTCCACAACAAAGAACTATCTTCTCTTAAATGTCACTAGTGCTGAACTTGAGAAATCCTGAGCTATGGAATTAAGTTGAATATACTGAAGACCTAGTCCGCATTTTTGAATCTTTAAATCGACTACTGTTCTTCAGAAAGCCAAACTAGCATCACCATTGCTCTTTAAATATACCATATGCTTTCCTTCATTTTGTTTTGTTCGCAGGTTTTAGCCAATTCCCAATTATTCATCCAGGGCCAATTCAAATCCGCATTTCAGTGAACCCATTTCACCTTCTCATCCAATGGAGCTGTACTGGATTTACTTATAATAGCCAAACAACAGAGAGCAAACCAAGCAACATGAACACAGCTTGTACTATTAGAGAGGTCACTGGTGAAAGGGCAAAACCATGGAACTAAATCACTGCGGTACAAACAGCAAATAGGAGGACAGGTATGTGCATCACATGTACAAAAGAAGTGGCAATAGAGCCACAAGCAAATGTGAGCTAAACACCAGGCAGACAAGGCAAATGTGCATCCCATGTAGGATGGAGCTCCCTGCTACCACTATATAGCTATTATCTTCTACAATTTATTCTCAACAGTAGCCAGAGTGTCCTTTTGACATGCTAATTAGTTAATGCCATCTTTCTCTTGTTAAACACAAACCAAACAAAATCACTACAAAGGCCATCACGGGCCTCCGTGACCCATACAATCTTCAGGCTGAGCTCCCAGCAACCTCGGGCCCCGTCCCCCACTCCCTGTGTTCGAGCTATGCTATCTTTTGCCTCCCTGTAAACACACCAGTATAGGGCACACACCTGCTGCAACAGTCTCTTCTCACTTATGGGGCTGTCAGCCTTCCTTCAGTTCCTCTTTAACCTGGAATTGGTATTTCCACAGACAAGCCTCTCCTAACAACTCTACCTAGAATGTTCTCATTAACCTGTTCTTTTCTTCACAGCACACATTTTTTCTAAAGTTTATAATCTCCCTACCCACACAAAACTAGTTCTGTTCACATTTCCCCCAGTGACATTCCCAGCATCCAGGACAGTGCCTTGCCTATACAAGATGCTTAATAAATTTTTGGTGAATGGCTGAATAAATAAATAAGGCAACAGACAGCAGGGCAAAATAGGAGTCCTTGCTCTCCACGGGCTTCTCAATGATCTGAATCTTTAATACCTGCAATTCTGCATCAAACATGTAACACTTAATCACATCTGTCTTCTGACAGTTCTCACTATTATGAAGAAGTTGCTAGCTAACTTTCTTTTTTATTTTATTTTTTTTTGCTTTTTGAATCTTTTCTTTATTATTATTATTTTCTTTATTTACATTTCAAATGCTATCCGAAAGTTCTCTATACCCCCCCTGCCCCTGCTCCCCTGCCCACCCACTCCCACTACTTGGCCCAGGCCTTCCCTTGTGATGGGTCATATAAAGTTTGCAAGACCAAGGGGCCTCTCTTCCCAGTGATGGCCGATTAGGTCATCTTCTGCTACATATGCAGCTAGAGACACAAGCTCAGGGGGTACTGGTTAGTTCATATTGTTGTTCCACCTACAGGGTTGCAGCCCCCTTCAGGTCCTTGGGTACTTTCTCTAGCTCCTCCATTGGGGACCCTGTGTTCCATCCAATAGCTGACTGTGAGCATCCACTTCTGTGTTTGCCAGGCACTGGCATAGCCTCACAAGAGGCTGCTATATCAGGGTTCCTTCAGCAGTATCTTGCTGGCATGAGCATTAGTATCTATGTTTGGTGGCTGATGATGGGATGGATTCCCGGATGGGGTAGTCTCTGGATAGTCCATCCTTTCATCTTAGCTCTAAATTTTGTCTCTGTACCTATATCCTTTCATGAGTATTTTGTTCCTTATTCTAAGGAGGAATGAAGTATCCACACAATGGTCATCCTTCTTGGTTTTCTTCTGTTTTTACATAATGTATCTTCGGTATTCTAAGTTTCTGGGCTAATATCCGCTTATCAGTGAGTGCATATCTAGTGACTTCTTTTGTGATTGGGTTACCTCACTAAGGATGATATCCTCCAGATACATCCATTTGCCCAAGAATTTCATAAATTCATTGTTTTTAATAGCTGAGTAGTACTCCATTGTGTAAATGTACCACAGTTTCTGTATCCATTCCTCTATTGAGGGACATCTGGGTTCTTTCCAGCTTCTGGCTATTATAAATAAAGCTAGCTAACTTTCTTTTAGCTCTGTCTTTGATTAGGCTGTAATATCCATACTGACTATGTCTCTAAGTCATCCTTCTGTGCAAACTCTATAGATACTACATACATAACACAGCTCAACTGCCATTTACAGGGATGATAGATACAAAAGTTTTCTGGGACGTTCATAGGACTAGGCATAAAGAGATGTGTCACAGACTCGGGTCAGCTAACAAGTAGCTGGAGCTCTGTAGGCAAATCACCTCTACTTAAGACTTCTGTGTTCCCATTCTCAAAAAGATAGTTCTGCATAACCCTTTTCTGCATTATTTCTGCAATTGCATGCCATTTCACTTATGGCCACCAGAGAGCGCATGTGCATTGTATAATTCTGACATTACACACCCTCAAAAGCAAATACATTTTGTTCCATTTGAAGAATACCAGTATTTGAAAATGATGTATCTAACACCACTCTGAAAATTCTCACAGAGATCCCTCCAAAAGGAAAATCAATGAGTTTAACAGATAAACTGTCCATCCATATAGCTGGAGTATTCCTAGATAGTACTAAGGGCTGGATTTAAAAGTTACATAATTATTATAATTCTTAATGCTGAGGCCCACTACTGATTGGCTATCTCTCTTGAATGAAAATTAAACATTTTTTAATGTGGTAGGCAGAATAGTACTATAAAAATTAAAGTCAAGCCTGATCTAGTATCTCTGATTTATAATCACAGTCCAGTCTGGTTCAGTGCAGTCTGGGAGGATAGAGCAGGACTACTGGCAGTTCAGTGAGTGAGTTAAACACCAGCCGGGGCAACTTAACAAAAATATCTTTAGAAAAATAAAATACAGGGCCGGGGAGATAGCTCAGCGGGTAAGTTGCTTGCCAGTCAAGCGTAAGGACCTGATTTTGATCCCCAGCACCAGGATTAAAAATCTAAGTATGGTGTTGCTAGCTTGTAATTCCACTGATAGAGAAGAGGCAGCGATAGGCAGACCCCTGGGGCTCTCTGGCCTACACTAGCCTACTTGGTGAGCTCAAGACCAGTGAGAGAGTCTGTCTTAAAAACCAAGGTAGACAGCTCCTGAGAAACAGAACCTAAGATGGACCTCTGGCCTTCACATCCATGTACATACATGTGCACGCTCATGCTTACACACACAGGTACCCCCACACATGAACAAACACACACATATACAAAATACCAGAAAGTGAGGCTGTAGCTGCACGGGAGGGTGTTTAAGTACCTGGCGTGCATGAGGCCCTGGGTTTAATGCCCCATAAAACAGCACAAGAATCAAAGGAAAACCATGCCTCTGTCCAACTCCTGCAAGCCTTGCTATTTGACTTGCAAAAACCATAACTCTCCTCACTACCCTCAGCGGCTCCCCCAGATTCCCAGAGGGCATGCCTTCCCAACCTCATACACCAGCCATATTCAGTCCTTCCTGCTGCCCAATACATCAAACCAAGCTCCGCGGGGTTTCTGTACTGACTGCTCCCAGCTCTTCCCCACCCTGAACCTTGGCTGGCTGCCATTGTTCTTTAAGTAGCTGGTCAAATATCACTTTGCCAGAGGCATCCTCTCTAGTAAGACAGAAAGTCTACCACATTCCTGTCTCACTAATGCTGTGACCTTCCTAATGCTGTGACCCTTTAATACAGTTCCTCATGCTGTGGTGGCCCCCAGCCTGAAATTTTTTTTTTTTTTGTAATTTTCAAAACTACTTCATAACTGTAATTTTGCTACTGTTATGAGTCGTAATGTCAATATCTGATATGTAGGGTATCTGTTGTGTGACCCACCCCCAAAGGGCTCGCAGCCCACAGGTTAAGAACTGCTGCTCTATATTTGTCTGAGGTGGCATCTCTACTTGCTCATTTCTATGTTCATTCCCTTCACAATGCATGAAGCTCTTTAGTAAGATTCTGTTTTCTTTGCTTAGATCACTGATGTGGGCTTCCCAGGAAGCACTCCGAAGTTAGTGTGTCAGGAACAATCAGGACCCAGAAGATGAGGTGTCTTCTTCAAGCCTCACAAGCAGTGGGCATTAATTACTCTTATCGCAATGTGACAGCTGAGAGAAGTTCCGTGACTTGGTACAGGTTAATTATAGACCTAGTAAATGACAGACCTACAGCGCAAAATCAGATTATGATTCCAGACCCATAGGCTCTATCTCACATCATACTATCTCTCTGCAAGACAGGGTTTCCTGAGATCACTGTTAGGCAGCAGCCAATAGGTAAAGGGAAATCCTATAGGCATCAAATAAAAGTGCCTCATATTCTCCAAAGCTAACCTTACTGAGTAATGGAAAGAAACAACTGTTGCCAGGCAGGTCCTAGGATGCACACCACAGTCCCCACACAGAGGGAATAAGCCTAACATTAGGTTCTCTGACTGTTACAGTATGGTACCCTTAAGACTCCTTAAGACTCCCTCCCCTGCGCTACATGCATGTAGACAATGTTTTCAGCTTTAGTGGGCCCTTATGACAGTCTAGTCTCCCACTAATGGACACAGAGCCATTTCACATTTTATTATAAGGAAACCTGTTTTTATTCTTTCTGGCCTTTCCCCCACCACAACATGCTCTTCTTTTAGTGGTAGTTAGCAGGAAGAGCTGAGATACCCCCTACCGCTAAAGCCATTTCTACAACTGAAATGAGAGGTTTCTAAACCATGATGTCAAATTTTGGCTCTAACATTTCCCCCCCCTAAAGCAGCCGTGCTGTTGCCTGCTTCTGAACAGCCAGTTGATGGAAAAGTACAAAGGAGAAAGTGCCCTCCTAAGGCCCAAAGTGTTTTCAGGTGTTTGCCTGGTACTTGTATCCCATGTCAAAAATGTAGCAGCAGAAAGGCACACACACACACACACACACACACACACACACACACACACAAATAAACCTTTTGCAGAACCTGTTCATTTACCTTTAAATATTTAATGAGTTCCCCTGGAACTTCTTTTGAGCCCGACTGAATCAGCTGGCAATGATGGAAGAATTTGTGCACATGCAGATCCTAGAACACAGATGGAAACAGCCTTGTGAAATTTGGTTCATTATCCTGAAGCACAGGCTCCCCAGCTCTCCCTGATCCAGCACCATGAAGGCCTATCTCTCTAGGTATTCTACCACCTGGACCCTGGAGCCATCTCTGCCAACTTATGCCCTTGACGTCCTCTTGACCTTCATATAAAGCACTACAGCCAGGTGAACATGGTGTGTACCTGAACACACAGGAAATTGCCAAACGTGCCCAACCAGCTAAGCACTTATTTAAGGCTTTCAAACAAAACAAAACAAAACAGAAATAATGTATTCTATCAAATTGAGTTGCTTCTGTATATCAATGAAATGACCAGGAACAGAGCTCTGAAATGACAGGTGAAGAAAATGTAGCACCAGGAAGTTCCCTGGCCAGTCATTTCTGGTATTCAGTACCCAGTTTTACCATGACATTCTGCTGGGAAATCCAGTTGTCTCATGAAGTCTGTACAACATGGGTGACATCAGGAAGTGGAAAAAGTGCAATATGTATTTTGAACTCATTATTATTATTTTGTGTCTCAGGGAAGCTATTTCTCCTAACTTAGGCTTAGTTTTTTTTTTTTTTTTCATGTTTAAAATGATGATGATAGCTTTTATGTGCCCTTTAAAGTACAATTTCTCCAAGGCAGTGGGAGATTAAAAATAGTCCAGTTTAATGAGGAAACATATTCCAGTACTCAGATCAGAAATTTGGGTGCTACCACGTACCTGAGTATAAATGGTTGATTCTAAGTGGGTCTTAATCTTCAGCAAAGGCTTTGCACCATCTACCCACTTGATATCTGCATTCGATTGCTGGAGAAAATACAGCCATGAGCATGTATATTACAGCGAGAGATACATGAACAACCTATAATACCACCCATGCATTTTAAGAGATTTCAGAATGGAATGTATTAGGTTCATCCAAAGGAAATACTGGAGAAAATAAGTGCCCTTTAGAATAAACATTTCCTAAATAATTTCGGATTTCCAATCCTCCCCAGATTTATATAATTATCATAAAATGAAATAGTTAAATATATGATGTTTTTAAAGTCATACCCCAAGTCCAGTTTTAAAAGATACTGAAATCATCAACTGTAAATACAGAGCAGTCTTTCCTGCTAAACTTGATAGTGAAGGAGGCCCAGCCTTCAGACCATACTTTGAGCATTCCTTTCCCATCTGATACCAACAGAATTCTACTTTTAAATTTATAAAACAGGACTGCTTCCCCAAATACAGATATCCCCCTACCCTTCTTGATTCAGCATCATTCACATTCAAGTAGCCTGGGGGAAGATTGGCTGAGACTGGCAGCTGCTGCTCCAATGTGATGACTCTCCCATCCTTCAGCAAAGGTACCCAGGCAAATCCAACTGCCAAGACAATAATCAACCATAAGAAATGAAATTGCAAATACAGTTAGCTACACAAATGTCTGCAAGCTGGGGAGGCAGGCAGGATGGGGATGGTTCCAGGGATCTGTATGTGGGAACCCAGGTGTCAGGCAACTGTGGTGCAGGGAAGGAACAATGCATTTGGATCATTTCCAAAGCCCAGCCTACCCACTAAAAAGTTATTAGCTCTATATCTTTGGCAATAAACATGGGAGCAACATAGGCCTTTCAGTTAGAATTGAGGGACCGGCCTAAGATAATCGATGAAAATCTTTTACTGCCTCAAATATGCCTCAATGTCACTGTTGGGGGCTGTTTGGGTAGATTCATGTTTTAGAAGGTTCAAATCCCCCTTATCTATCCTTCTATTTAGAGTTGACACAACCTCCGACAGCAATCATGTCTTCTAAAACTTCTTACGCGAATCCTGGGGTATTGGAGGATGGAAAATTAAGTTCATAAATCAAGGTTACAGTCTACATTTGATACAAAGTAATAAAAGAGTCGATCATTTAGATAGGCAGAGGTTTCCTGCCTGGAGGTCAAGGAGTAGAATGAGAACACAGCCAGGCTACAGTGTTTATGACTTCAGTCCACTAAGAGATTTCCTGCCATCTCTACATTTCTTAACACTTCTACCCCCAAAGGGGGATCTTGGCTTTCTGTTAGAAAACTCATTAGGTTTTGCTATACTAACCAGAGCCATCTGTGTTGCTCAAGTTCCGTCATATCCTGTCAGTCTTTCCATTATACAGATTACTCTGGGCTTTGAGTGTTTATAACTTAGCTATAAAATATAAAAGAATTAAAAAAAAAACCCAACCTTGCTCTTGATGGACTTCTGGCAAATGAAACGGGGTGTTGGCTGAAGAGCACTGCCTTCTAAGTCTTTAAAATTCTTTGCATGGATGCCTATGCACGTATGTGCATGTGTGTGCATATGTGTGTTTATACTGTGAACTCAGAAGTCAACACAAATCTGGCTACAATGCTTTCATGTACATGTCTAATTTGGCAAATGCTTTTTGCTCTTAGAAGACAACCACAACATGGCCTTCTCTCAGTAGACTGAATGGCTTTCACAGACACTGTATCATGTCCGAAGAGCATCTTCTCCGGCGCCACTTCAAAAATGCTTTCAGAAAAAGCAGGAAAGTGATGTGTGCAGAAGCACCACTAGCAATGACAATGTCAGGAAGCCCAGGAGGCCCCAGTCCTACACAAAGGACTGTAGCCTTTAGCAGCTAAGGAATGCTGAGAGAGGAAGAAATAGTCTTCCCCAGCGAACAAAGCACAACAAGTGGTTATTAAATACCAAATGGTCAGCCCTTAAGATATGTGCGTGCACGCGTGCGTGCACAAACACACACACAAATTTTATGTATATATATATACACATAAGTAACATTATGGGACTGAGCAGGCTATATTTAGGAATGTATATACATATATACATGTAACAACAATTGATAAAAAAAGAGGCCATGAATCTGAAAGATAGAGAGAGAGAGTACAGGGGACAATTTAGAAGGAATAAAGGGAAGGGGGAAATGATGTAATTATCATCCCCCAAATAAAAGAAAATTTAAAATATGAGAAACAATGAGATGACGCTGTTGATGCTATGAAAGTGAAAATTTGAGCAATGGGGGTGGGGTGTCGCGGACTTCCAAACTAGAAACGAGAAAAACCTATTACTTGTTCTTAGACAACATTTCTCCTCATGGAGTTTTTATGAGGTATAATTTATGTAAGCTTTTTCATGTATTTGCAGTTGCTTCATTAAAAGGAATTACAGAAATTTTTCATTGCTCCAAAAAAGAAACTCTAACATGTCACTCCAAGTGTCCTTTTCTTCCTACCCCAAGAAACTATCGATCCACTTCCTGTTTGCATGATTCTGCTTAGGTAACACTTCTGCACATAGATCCACTTCCTGTCTGCATGGTTCTGCTTAGGTGACACTTCTGCACATAGATCCACTTCCTGTCTGCATGGTTCTACTTAGGTGACACTTCTGCACATCGATCCACTTCCTGTCTGCATGGTTCTGCTTAGGTGACATTTCTGCACATCGATCCACTTCCTGTCTGCATGATTCTGCTTAGGTGACATTTCTGCACTGTGAATTATCAGAGCATGGCCAAGTGTTTCCCTTAGTCGAAACTCAGAGGCAGCACTTGGAAGCTGTAAAGGTGTGCTATCAAGCATGCCATCTGGCTCAAAGGTAGGAAGCCACTTAAAGGGAGGACAGTTAGAATTGATGAGTGACATGAAGAATCACCACCTTATGCTTCACTGAACACCTTGCCCATTTCTATCTAAAATTTGGATGAGAAAACTGCAATTTATCATTCAGGTGGAAAGTACTTGCATGGATTCTTACAGTTCTGTCTGGTTTCATCTCATTTCTCCAGGCTCCTACTCTAACTGTAGTTTTAGTGAGCCCTGCTGCCTGATGGTATCCTGCCATGATCTCACTAGCTCCTCAAACACATCAGTCCTGAGTCTGCCACATACTGTTGTATCTTCTTTGCGATCACCTGATTTTGAAACATACATCAATGGTTACTCTCAATCATCTAGCAATTAGCTATGTGCCAGGTACAATATACTGTCATCCCTGGGAATTCATCTCAGAGACACTAAAATTTGTGTATGTTTAATTTACCTATAAAAATGGCATAGTATTCACAACATGTACACTACATACATCCTCCTGTATATTTCAAATACTCCTTGATTACATATAATATCTGCTGGAATGTAAATGCTATGTAAATGTTTTATTTCATTAGTTAGGGGACAAAAACAAGAGGGAAAAGCATATATGCACTTAGTATTTTTCATTTTTATATTTATATCTATCTATCTATCTATCTATCTATCTATCTATCTATCTATCTATCTATTTATATTTGTCTGTCTCCAGAGTCCTGGCTATCCTGGAATTAGCTAGTAGACCAAGCTGATCTCAAACTCACAAGAGATCCACTTGCCTCTGTCTCCCAAGTGTTGGGATTAAAAGCATATGCCACCACATTCAGCTTCAGATGCAATTTTTAAGAATAACATTTACAGGGGCTGGTGAGGGAGCTCAAGGTCATGAGTTCAAACTTCAGCAAAAACTTTTAAAAAGGCAAGTGTGGTGTGATGTGCAATTCTCAGCTCAGGGCGCTTGTGGAGACAGATAAATCCTTAGGACTTGCTCAGCAGCTAGCCCAGCCTACTTGCCAAATTCCAGATCACTAAGAGACCCTGTCTCAATAAGACTGGGCGGCACCTAAAGACAACACTGGAGACTGCCTTGTGGCTTGATGCATGTATGTGTTCATACAGAGTGAACATATACACACATACAAAATAATATTCTAATCTGCTTTTGGTTGAATATATTCATAAGGAACCCACACATGTTTTTACTGAGAAGACATACACCTTAAAATTTTTCTTTCCTTTTATTAAAGACAAGTTCATACTATAGCATAGCCTAGCATTGAGCTCATGGCAATCCTCCTGCCACAGACTCCTGAGTGCTGCAGTTACAGATATAAGCCTTCAAACTTGTCTTTCCTTTTCTGTATTCTTCCTTCCTGATATGGTCATAGTTTACCCCTTTCCTTTATATAACCTTTTAAATAGGTCTCTGACTGGAATCCTTCTGTCCTTCCTTCCTTCTTCCTGCTTTACCTCACACTGCCCTTTACTTTACTTCCTGGCCCATTTTCCTCCAAAAGAGCTCACACTGGTGTTAGTAACCTTTAAATAGTCCCACACTAGTAATAAAACAAAGTTAGATCCATAGCCTAGCATTCAAGAGTTTTCCACAATGCTTTTCAACCACATCCTATGGTTCCCTGCCCAGCATCCCGGGCTCTTACGTTTGTCCATATCCCCTTAATACTCTGACTCTGTAAAAGCTGCTTCTTCATCTCAGAATACCCCACCTTCCTACCATCATAGCACTCCAAGCTCAATCCCTTCCTTTAAGACTTCATTCAGTGCCATCTCCTGAAAGTCTTGCCTGAGTCCCAACCACTTGTCCCTCTACTAGCGGAATCACTTATTCATCTGTGTTCACATGTCACAACCTTTCCAGTGCTCACAAAAGTTTTAAATCCCCACAACGTAGGAGGATAGTACGGTCAGACTGAAACTGACCAGAAAAATATCTGAAGTACATTGAAATGATTTATTTATCTTATATTAGAGAGACTTATCTACATAGGACCCATGAAGTTAACTAGATTATATGCTCAATGATGATGACCTCTGACCTGGTTGTTTGTTTCTTTTTTTCTGTCAACTTGACATAAGATAGAGACATTTGGGAAGGACTCACTGTCAATTGTAAGAATGCCTCCATAAGCCGCCGGGCGGTGGTGGTGCACACCTTTAATCCCAGCAGTTGGGGGGCAGAGGCAGGCAAATTTCTGAGTTCGAGGCCAGCCTGGTCTACAGAGTGAGTTCCAGGACAGCCAGGGCTATACAGAGAAACCCTGCCTGAAAAAAAAAAAAACTGAAAAAAAAAAAAAAAAAGAATGCCTCCATAAGACTGACCTATAGGCATGTCTATTGAACTTTTTTTTGATTAATGATTGATGGGGGAGGGTTCAGGTCACTGTGGGTGGTGCCATCCCTTGGCTGGTGGTACTGAGTGCTATAAGAAAGCAGGTTGAGCAAGCCATGAGGAACAAGCCAGTAAGCAGTCCCCTTTTGTGGCCTTCGCTTCAGTTTCTGCCTCCAGTACCCCTCTGTGATCTTTGCTTCAGTTCCTACCTCCGGGTTCCCACTCTCAGTTCCTGCTCTGCCTTCCCTTCAAGAAGGACTACAAGCTACAAACTGAAATAAGCCCTTTCTTCCTCAAGTCGCTTTTGTGATCACAGTATTTTATCATATCAATATTAACTCTAAGACAAGCTCTATAGTGCATTTTTTACTATATTCTCCATAGTATCTACTAATATAGTTCACAAAAATATGCATAAATATTTGCTGAATGAATACATCCTGAGGTGGATAACAGTTGTAAAGTGGAAGTGACACAAGCTATGTTCACAGTCCTTGGATGGTCTCCTAAAGCTCTCTTCTACTGGTTTATTTAAAGCTTTCATGACACGGGATCAGAACTGGTGCTTCACTGCTAAAGCTTATTCAACTTCATTAAATCTGTTCTCATTAGCAACAGGCAGTCCCCAGTCTCCCTCCAGCTCACAGATGTCCCTGGCTCCAGGCTTACTTTTCTCTTCCTCAATAAGCAGAACTGGAAAATTCTAGTTGTTGGGCAATTCTCCATAAAATAAATAACAATACTGTATTGTAATATGTGTTTCTCCCCAAGAACAGCATTATTACTTGATGTTGCTTAAAGAACTTTGGCTGCACTGGTGAGCATCTATCTGGACAAAGATATTTGAAATGCATGATAATACAATCAATGTATAGTTTGTCTTTTGTCAATGAACTGATTTCAGATGAAGCTTGTTTTGCTGCCCCAGCTGGTCTTCAACTCCTGGGCTCCAACAATACTTTACTTTTAGCCTCTTAAGTAGTTGTGACTACAGGTATACACCAATGTGTTTGGCTTAGCAATGAACTATATAACTCAGAAATATAATTTGTGGTCAAAGAGTGGAGCAGTTGACAACTTGGTGAAATGATTTTATAGCCTAGAGAAAGATTATATGACCTGGGGATCTGATCCCCAATAACACACACACGCACACACACACACACACACACACACACACACACACACACACACACACACACACAAAGAAGCAGCCCACATACCTGGAGTTTCCACTGTGTCTTGCTTTTTGGTTGTTCCTTTTGTGTTGATTTCACAACTCACATGATAAAAAGTAAAAAGCAAGTGATGCTTCTGGTGCAGGTGAATGGGAAGCTCAAGTTTGATCTGAAATGGCAGAGACAGTACATACAACATTTTGTTTTGCTTTGTTTTAACTTTTAGGTTGGGCTGTCAAACATGCAGCCCAGTTTCACTATACTGTTCCAAAAATACCCACTGAAGGATAAGCCAAGTGGCCAAATAGCAGGAATCATTTCAATGTACTTCAGATATTTTTCTGGTCAGTTTCAGTCTGACCGTACTATCCTCCTATGTTGTGGGGACTTAAAACTTGTTGATTTAATACTTCTTTCTGTGTAGTTCAATGGATTCTGCCAGCTTCCACTCTAAAGCAGAATTTTATAAAACAGTACATTAAAAACCACATCCTCATGTCCAGAGATGACATAACCCAGTGCAATCTATTTAAAATGAACATTGAATTTGAAAAGCTCTATTACCTAAGTTGTTGTTCCTCTGTGCATGGAAAAAATGAAAATCTTACAAATATGCAAACATTCACCATTGCATTTGGTACCCTCAAAATCAAAGTCATAAAACTTTCTCTAGAAAAAAAAATGGAACTTTGTTCTTGAACAGACAAAAAGGTATCACATATGACTCCAAAAAATAGGTTCAAAAGATGCTTATAAGACTCAATCTCAAGTAATTTTCTAATTAGAAACCAACTGTATGCTTATGTCTCCTATTAGCAGGTAAAAACCAAAAATTTAAATTTGATACACATGCCCATATCCATACAGATACACATGAAAATAACTGTTCTCTGTCTTTCCTAGTCAATATACAGTGAATGAATTAAAAAAATCTATTATTTCAGACACTCTGAAAATAATCATGTCTCATTTATTATATTCAGATCGCTGCACTGGTTGGTCCTGGCTATAGAGAGGCATATAAGAAACAGTATGTCGATGGACATTTGGTCCAATTATCGTGCATACAAGGCCATGGTTGGGAGTATTATCACCAAGGTCTGTTATAGGTATATTCATTACCGAATACGCCTGCTCACAGCATCAAGACCATCTGGGCATCTAATGCTCTATTGCACATAAACATGGGCATACTCTCCCCCCTGGGTAGCAAAAATGCAAGACATTATTAATTCCTTCTCCACCCCCCAAGAAACCAGGGGAAGTGCATTAAAAAAAGAATGCATGAGGCCCAGAGCTGGGGCAGGAGGGTCTTTACAAGAGCAGGTGGATCAAGAGAAATCCTGACAGCAGGAGGGATGGTTTCAGACCTAGCCAAGAATGGAGACTTCAGGGCCTAGGCAGAACCAGCAGAGCATCTGGCTCAGGATGCTCATTCAGGCCACATGCAAATACTAAGAATCAAAAGAGTTGGATAAGCAAATACACAGAGGCTAGATGAGGTTGTGACTAGGCACACTGGGCAATACAAAGAGATATAGAGATAGAGAATAAGCAAGCAAGAAAGAACCAGTGAGACTAGAAGGGAACACCAGGCCACAGCACTCCCCTTTATATCCCCCCTTTATATCCCTTCTAACAAGGTGGACAGGGCAGCAAGTGGGACTGTGACACCCAGCTGTACAGCTATCTCCCTCCAGTGCTTCACTTATAAACAAGCTGCCCATTACCAGTTAAAATCATAGGAGGGAAGAGCTGGCTGTGCCTTCAGAAAAGCTAGTCTGGATGTAGTGAACTTTATTTGTTTGTGTTTTAAAATTAGCAACCCTTTGAAGTATTAAGTTTCACTATGGCATTTTCAAAGACAAATTTTGTATAGCTCCCCGTGTCCGCCACTATGTCGCTGCTGCGCCTTCTATCTTTCGATCATCACCCCTATCCCATTAGCCTCATTTTGACTTCATTCACAGGTATTCACTATTGCCCACCCCCCTTCCCTCCTCCTCAACACCTCATTCCTTTCTCCTGGTAGTTTTTTTTTCTAATTTCATTGGCCACACCCACATTTATGTGGTTAATTATTTAATTTCTTGCCCTGGGACTTGATCCTAGGGCCTTGTGTATACTAGAGAAATTCACTACCTGAGAACTACATCTCCAGATCTGTTTTCAATAAGTTTTGAGACACATTTTCATATAGCCCAGGCCAGTCTCAAGCTTGCTATGCCACTGAGAATGACCCTGAACTTTGGACCCTACTGTTTCATCATTTCAAATGTTGGGATTGCAGATGAATAACCACGATTAGCTTGTATTTCCCTTTCAATGCTCATTTTGAGATACCCCCAATAAGTTGCGCAGGCAAGCCTTGAACTTATAATCCTCCAGACCAGCCAGGATTCCAGGCCTACTGCACCAGGCCTGGCTCTGGATTTATTTGAATGCTGAAGAAATGGTGACCCCCCCAAAAGCAACAGTGACTTCCTCATTGAAACAGAGCCAGTCTGAGAAAAATGTAGAGGGCCAGAGTTGCAGATTTGTGTACTATCTGTGTGTTTGAGATTTGTGTGTTTGTGAGATTTGTGTGTTTGTGAGATTTGTGTGTTTGTGAGATTTGTGTGTTTGAGATTTGTGTACTATCATCTTAACCAGCGAAAGTCTTTCACATTGTAAGTAAATCTCTCCCTGTCATCATAGGATATCACGAAGGCATGAGCCCTTTCTTTCGATGTGACATTTTCAATTTTCATGCGACAAAACATTCAGGGCAAATAAATGGCTTGAAGAAAAAAAAAAAACTAAAATGAAAGGAATTAGCAAGCACTGAATTTTGTAAATACTGAAATGTCAGGGTTTTACCTCATCATAGAACTCCGGATTTTGGTTGTGATGTGAGACCACAGCATAAGCATTTGTGGTAAAAACAGACCCTGCTGGTTTTCCATAAATGCACTGTAAAAGATAGGAAACAGAGTCACCACTCCTAACCCAGGTCTTTAAACAAGATGCTACTGACCCACATACATTTAGAAGCAGTGAGCGTAGGGGGTGTGGCTGAGTCCACTCAGCTGCTATCAAAAGCCTGTAAGAGCCCAGAGCACAGTTGCTGCAGACAGCACTCCAGAGAGTTCCTAACTCAGCTGGCTACAGAACACTTTCCAACATCTGGCCACCACAAGGATGCTCTCCTAACTAGCTGAGGGTGGGAAGCTGCAGATATTTTCTCCTTTAGGAGAGAGATGCTCTCTGAAATCTTCTAGCTCTTCAGATCCAGGATAGCTGGACCTTAGCAAGAGTTTTCTTTTCAGATGTTCCTGGTTGAAAGGTTTTTGTTTTGTTTTGCTTTGCTTTGCTTTGTTTTTTTAAAGGTGTGTTTAAAAAAACAACAAACAACCTAAAAATTTTTAAAAAATCAAATGTGTATTAAGCTACAGACAGATAAGCTTACTGTTCTCTTACATCATAACGCTTGGCTTGTTTGTTTGCTTCTTGAGACAGAGTTTCACTATGTAGTCCTGGCTGACCTGGAACTCACTATCAAAACCAGGCTCACTACCAATTCAGAAATCTGCAAGCATACCTGCCTCTGTCTTTCAGGTGCTGACATTAAAGGTGTGCCCAGCTTCTCTTACCTTTTTTAACCGACCACTTTATAAGACACTTAAAAAAAAAAATCCCTCGTTTTCTGGCATCACATGTAAGGCTTTCTGTGGTTCCATGGAATGCTCCCATTTCATGACCACTCTGATTTACTTCTACTTCCATTGGCCCAATAAGCTCAGGGATGAATACAGAGCCAGCATGCCAAGTTACTAACTGCTCCACTGTTACTGTGGAGTGAGCCTCTAGGCAGCTAAGAAAGGAAATGGAGACTCCACAAGTCCACAGCCAATTCTCCTGAAATACAGTTGTCAAGGCTCTTTTTTTTTTCAAGAACTGCTGAGAAGTAACCTAAGGGTTTCTACATGATACTCAGAAGATATTTTAGGGAGGAAAGGGAACTGGTTGTTCTCATCCCTACTGAAGAGACAAGCAGCGGGAGGAAAAATTCCACTGTATTTGAGCCAGCTAATCCTTAATTGAATTTAATGTTCTCTTTGGGAGAAAGGGAGCTCCTTTCAAACATAGGGGCAGTGCAATATTCAACAATTTAGTTGGGAGTGCTGGGGTATCTTTCTCTAGTGGGTTACAGTATGACTGCCATTTGACTGCTTTAGATTCAAGTTAGAAGCAAGGAACCATATCCACACGTGGTTAGGGCTTCTGTCTTAGGTTTCTAATCACTGGGCTTAAGAAGAAGAAGTTTATAGTAAAACCATAAAGGCAGGGCATCGTAATGGGTATTCATGGCTGCACTGCATGCTACTGGGACTCTGACTTGAAGAGCTCACAGCATTAAGTTTGGAGGCACTGTTTGGCCAGTTGTGGAGCAGAAGTCCTAGCTCAGATCAAAGCCCTCATGCTGTGCTCCTGTCAGCTCAACAAGCCTGTTCAGGTTTCAAAGAGAAAGGAGTTGAAGGTCTCCTAATAGTAATACTATAAGGCCCCCTGAAGGAAACATTATAAACTATCTAGTCATTAAAAAATGACCTTGTGATTGGGCCTCTAAGCAATGCAAATTCAAGTGGAATAAATGTCAAAAGGGAATAAAAAAAACCTCATCCACTTTCTCATTTTCAAGATGGAACCCAGGACCTTCTGTATGCTAGGCAAATACTACAGAGCAGGACCATCATATAGATAAACATCCCCAGCCCATATTTACCCATCTTCTCAGCTGCATATCCACCCTGCCTTGTAATAGAGATCATTTAAACAAACTCTTTAGTTCACATGTAATAGTAGGAAATGAAATATTACCTTTCTTGTTGAACTATAAAGACATTAAACTTACAGCATGACACCATCTCCACAATCTCTTCCAAAAGTACACACAGATCATCCATAAACAAACCTTTAGTGCAGATGCATCACTTTCATCCGAATCCCGGAATTCCACACAGACAGCAATGTTCCTAGCCTAAAATCATTAATCACCCAAAGTGAGTCACGCAGTGAGCAGATGATCAATAATATTGCACGCTCCAAGAATGTATAGTTCCCTTACCTTGGCAAACGATTTCTGGCTGTCATATTTTAATTGCAAGGGATATACATACAGATGGTTTTTGTAAATAGTGAATGGATAACAATATTTTGTCATTTCTGGAACAAACTCTTCAACCTCCACAGTAATATTCTGACAATTCTTTTCAAAAGGCTTCAGGGGCACATATGAAGAGGTAATACAATCTATGGTAGGACACAAATAAGCATGTAACTTAACAGTCATTAACACGTTCCTGCATTTGTAGACATACATGGGCTGTGTTTTGCAAAGATTGATTTCAAAACAGAATTCTTAGTTGGTGACAAAAAGTTAAACAACTTTAAGAACCCAAAAAGGACATAGTGAGTGCTGATTTTATCCATTATACCAGACATGGGTTGTGATTTCATTCTCAACACTGAATGATTTGCCAAATATAACACATCATAATTTTGACAAATTCAAACTCTGCAAAGAAACCCACTGCATTTTCCCTCCTGTCGCTGCAATTTTAGCTTTCGCTGCAAGTTTTTATTGGTATCGGGGAAAGCAATGAGAGTAAATTTATGCTTCCAATTAGCTCATGGCAAATCACTTTAAAAAAAAAGTTAACTTGGTGCAGGTGCAAATTTTCACTACAAAATAATGGAAGTTTCTTTTGAAATTATAGACCTTATGATGTGTTACCAATAATAAAATAAAACACACAAAATGTCTGAGCAATTGAACCATATGTGTTTCTGAAGCCACCATTGTAGGAGAGGTCAAGAGCCATACGACCCTTTCTTTATTGTCCAGCCATGTGGGCGGACGAAGACCCAGGCTAAACTGAGCCTAAGGACACAGCATTTTTTGTTATAGTTTTTTTTTCTGATTACTAAAACAATGCATGCTAATAATAGAACATCTGGAGGCACAAATTAAAGATTTACAATGGCAACCAGTTATTGCATTGTACCACCACAGATAACTAGCATAAGTATTTGCCTGTGTTGTCTTCTAGTCTTCTCTCTATGCACATTTTTACACAGCAAAGTTGAGGTTCCACGGTGTGTACACAACTCAATTTTGATAGTTTATCTGATATCTCATTGAACAAATTATAAACACCAATTTCAATCATTGCATCAAGTTTTATGGTAATGCTGTGCAATAAGTCCTTGAAGCACACTGACAATCTTGATTCTGTTAGCTTCCAAGTTCCCTCTAAGGTAAAGAACATTGTAAAAAAAAATCTGCGTGCATATGCCTATATTTCAATTATCTTATTAAAGATTTCCTTGACTGTGTGTTTGACACACACACACACACACACACACACACACACACACACACACTGTGTGTGTTTAGGTGCCTGCAGAGGTTAGGTTGTCAGATTACCTAAAGCTGGAGTTTCAAGTGGTTGTGAGCAGTCAAATATAGGTGGTGGGACCTGAATTTGGGTCCTCTGGAAGAGCAGTAACTACTGGGCCATTTCTCTATTCCCTTCAATGATTCTTTTTATGAAACAAAATCTATTTCACTCTTGCATATTTTTAAGTGGACATTGGGTATTGTTCCCTGTGTGTAATCCTTTAGTGGTTTCTCAGTGTGCTTAAAATAAAATACAGATCTAAGGGGTTACCAGTCTATACAATTCTGTATATTCTTTTTCTACTACCATTTCCTGTTCCATTGTTACCACCACATCCTACCATGGAGCCACACCAACTTCCTCTCTATTCATACAAATTAAGAATGCTTCTATCTCAAGGTTTTTACAATATATAGGATGCCCTCAGTCTGGAGCATATGACCCCAAACATCCTTGGCTAGCTAGCCCCTTCCCTTGTTGGTTCGCAAAGCTCTAGGAAATTAAGACTCTGTGCAAACCTGCAGTAAACTATTGATAGATACTCAAGCTCTGATTACAATTGTCAATTGTATTGTTTGCAATAAATCCTTACTTGGTAAATCTACAGGAACACATTCCACTGTGATATTCAGCTGTCCAGGGATAATCTGCAATTTTGTCTTTTCTGGCCTAGGTAGAAATCAAGAATAGTTTAGAGGTAAAATATGATGACTGTTACGTGCATTGGTTATCTGAATTCCAATCTCAAATTTTTAAGTATTCAATTTTGCTGATATATAACTCATATTTATTTCTTCAGAAATTTGATAATTTATCCATTCCTTTCATTTAGTATAACAATGTCACACACTTACTTTTTGTATTCTGAGAGCAACTTGAGAATATCTTCATTTGAAAGCTTGCTACTGTCTTGTTTATAAAAAGGGGAAAATCTCCCATCCAGATCCAGAGAGCCCTGAATATCTTTGAAAATGGGTCTAGAACAGCAACAGAAAGACTTTTAAGACAAATTTTGAAGTACCAATAAACTCAACTTGTACCGGGGTGAATACAAAACTGTAAACATGCATGACAGTGCTCTGGTGGGCTCTCACAAAGTGAAGCACACAGCACCTACCCTACAGCAATGCCATTGTACTTCTTGGCATGATTCCACAAGCTACCTGGATGCTCACAGCAAATTTACTCCAAACTGGTAATACATCAGAAATTGATCCAGTAAATGAACGAACAAACTGGCATATTATGCAGTGGAATGCCACCCAAAAGGAATTCTACAAAACAGGAACGAATCTCAAAAGCATACTGAGCACACATAGCCAATCCCAGGAACACATGCAGCAGGATTCCACGTCTAGGATGAGTTCAGGACAGACAAAATTTTATCCAATGACAATCAGGTGGATGATTGCCTGGGTGGCTAGACAGGGCCATGAGGAACCTTTCTGGAAGGAAACATTCCTTCTATCTATATTGAACCAGTCATTGTTAAACTGGTCCTTATATTTGTGAAAATTTATTAATGTGGATCCATATATTCATATGTGTGTGTATGATTCATTTTATTACCATAAAACTGATGAAAATTACATTGTCTCCTAAACATAATTTTATATAAAGTTTACTAAATATATAGTCATATGATTTTGAGAGGCTCTCCCCAGCTTTTTTTTTTTTTTTTTTTTTAAGACAGGGTTTCACTTGGTAGCCTTGGCTGGTCTTTAACAGCCTGGCCTTGAACTTACAAAGATCTGTCTGCCTCCCCTTACTTCCTAAGTGCTGGTATTAAAGATGTGTGCACCACCACACCCAGCCTCCTCTACCATTTTAAGCATCTATTTTGCTGCTAAAATGCAAAGTAATATATGAGCATAATGCATTGAAAGTAGCAATAGCCAGAAACCCAACACTCCTCAGCAAAGCCCATTGCTCCTGCTCTAAAATACCTACTTCTAGTAACAGGAGCTTATCATACACTTTTTATTTTTTTTCAACTTTTTTATTAGATATTTTCTTTTTTTTTCTTTTTTTTATTATTATTATTTTCTTTATTTACATTTCAAATGCTCTCCCGAAAGTTTCCCATACCCCTCCCCCCACCTCTGTTCCCCTACCCACCCACTCCCACTACTTGGCCCAGGCCTTGCCTTGTGCTAGGTCATATAGAGTTTGGAAGACCAAGGAGCCTCTATTCCCACTGATGGCCGATTAGGTCATCTTCTGCTACATATGCAGCTAGAAACACAAACCCCGGGGGTACTGGTTAGTTCNTNTTGTTGTTCCACCTANAGNGTTGCAGCCCCCTTCAGNTNCTTGGGTACTTTCTNTAGNTCCTCCATTGGGGNCCCTGTGTTCCATCCANTAGCTGNCTGTGAGCATCCANTTCNGTGTTNNCCAGGCACTGGCATAGCCTCACAAGAGGCTGCAATATCAGGGTCCCTTCAGCAGAATCTTTCTGGCATGTGCAATAATAGTATCTGGGTTTGGTGGCTGATTATGGGATGGATCCCTGGGTGGGGTAGTCACTGGATAGTCCATCCATTCATCTTAGCTCCAAACTTTGTCTGTGTAACTCCTTTCATGGATATTTTGTTCCCTATTCTAAGGAGAAATGAAGTATCCACACGTTGGTCTTCCTTCTTCTTGGTTTTCTTGTGTTTTGCAAATTGTATCTTGGGAATAATCCACTTTTTAAATATCCTGGACAAAATTTAGTAATTCCCGATATTGCAGCTGATGGAAAAAAATCCAGGAAGGGGAAAACAGCATAATGCCTCAGTAGAACTGGGGGTCAGAGTTTCTCTCTGAAGTTTTCATCATTAATTATCTCACCTGGCAAAAGAGCAACAGGCAGTTCCTGTAACTGCCTAAGAGCAGGAGAATGCCACAGTGGTGTAGAGTCAGTGCTAATGCAGGGTAGCCCATATCCTGATCTCCACTCTGCTACATGGTCTACAGTTTAGACGTGGGTTCCATTTTCTTTATCCTTTCCTTCTGTGTCTCCATTTCCTTATCTCAAAGATGGGTCAGTGGTACCCATCTCTTAAATATATATTTATACATTAGGCCCAGCATAGGAGTGCATGGCTGTGATCACAGCACTCTCAAGGCAAAGGCATGAAATTGCTGCAAGTTCAAAGACAGCCTGGTCGACATAATAGTAAGCTCTAGACTAAGTAGAGTTACAAGGCAAAAAATGTATTTAATAAAATAAGTAAACAAAATATGCATTAAGTACTTAGATAAGTGAGTATTCTGGACAGAGTTAAACTTAATTATTATGAATAATAAAGAAGTAGCAGTAGCAGAAATGGACTTCTAAGGTAGATACATTACAAGTAAGTATATGTGTATATTTATAAGCCACAATTTCCCTTCTAAAATACCAACCTGCATTAGGTTTTGCCAGTCACCTATCCTAGGCAATCATTTGTTTTACTAGTATGAGAAACAAGGAAAATAGTGCCTCTATATCTATTAGCACACGATATATTTTGAGAGCCTTACCCCAAATGAAATGGTTATAAATAGTGACAGAAGGGTTGATTCACTCCAAATCTCCTACCCTGTGCTATTCCCTAGCACCCAGTGAACATAATTGATTGAATTATTCAGAACATGCTGCCCTTTCCCAAGAACTTCCAGTCAGTTGTACAGGCGGTACCACAAACAAGCTGATGAATTTACACTTCAAAATGGGGATAAACAAGAAACAGATTTCAAATCCTCATTGCCTGTAGATTTGCAAGATGTGGATTAAACACTTTCATAAGCTACTATAACATAAGAAACATAGAACATGTATAAATGTATGTTTCCAAATACATGATTCCCAAAGGGTTCACCAGAAAATCTATTAATTATAAGTTTGTACTTCATGACTGTATTCTTTGCCATCAAAATTTTTAGGACATTTTCCAAGAATGATTCTGATATATTTTTGTTTTTTTTTTGTTTTGTTTTTCAAGACAGGGGTTCTCTGTGTAGCCCTGGCTGTCCTGGAACTCATTCTGTAGACCAGGCTATCCTTGAACTCAGAAATCCACCTACCTCTGCCTCCCAAGTGCTGGGATTAAAGGCGTGCGCCACCACTGCCTGGCTGATTCTGATAGGTTTTAAAGTCATAAACTCAGCCAACTCTGAAAAACTGGACATATTGTATATAATTTGTTATATAATCTAGTCCTCTAGGGAAAATTCTATCACTTTAGCGATGAGCTGTGTTAAAATACAAGATTAAATAGTGTCCATCAGCTATATCAGGGTCCTTTCAGCAAAATCTTGCTGGTGTATGCAACAGTGTATGTGTTTGGTGGCTGATTATGGAATGGACCCCTTGTGAGGCTATGCCAGTGCCTGGCAAACACAGAAGTGGATGCTCACAGTCAGCTATTGGATGGAACACAGGGCCCCCAATGGAGGAGCTAGAGAAA
>NC_034613.1:27842568-27871267 GCF_900095145.1 Mus pahari | reverse complement strand
TCTGTCTCTGTCTCTGTCTCTGTCTCTCTCTCTCTCTCTCTCTCTCTCTCTCTCTCTCTCTCTCTCTCTCTGTGTGTGTGTGTGTGTGTGTGTGTGTATTTTATGCTGAAAATCAAATCAACAGCCTTATACTCTACCACTGAGCCACATCCCTAGCCAAAACAGTAATTCTTAAAGGTATGTTGTTTTCTCCCTAACAACTCTTTTCTTCATTTCAGAAGACAGACTAATGAGATATTGGACTCCTTTGTACCACAGACTTCTGCTAGGAACACTTTGAGTTGTGTTAACGTGTATTTCCTTCCACACTGCTGGCAGATACTCATTATTCATAGGGGAAGTTTGTTCTAGATACAGTTGACCTTCTACTCCCAAGATAAGGCACAAGTGACAAGAGTCAATGCAATTAGTCTCATGTGGGCAGCAGCTGCTGTTTGAACAGGCAATGAAAGATGACAAAGAGGATAAGCTGCTTATAAGGCCTAAATAAGCGTCGAAGCACTGGCTAGATGCTTATCCCTGGGGATACAAAATGCTAAAGGCTTCTGTGTACACTGCAAATACAGTTCCCCCACCTATTAGTCATGCCTCCTCAGCATCTTCCACTTAATAAATATTACGTGAGCACAGTAAAATCTAACATTCAATAGATTGATGACTCTTAAACTGCACAATAACTACGGTGATATGAATTAATTGTTCCACAAATCCTTCCCTTTCCTAGGTCTCAGATTTCTCATTTATTACACAAGAGGACAGGATTCCGTTTCTAACGAGTCAGATGTCATGATTTAAGGATTTGATAATGATAAAAATGGCAAACTTTTAATTTTGCCACTTAAGAACATTCAGGGGAAAAAAAAACAATGGAAAATCCCCACCATGTACTATGTGAACACATCATGAAAGAAATCACACTGAGAAATTATAAAGGGTGAGATGGACCACAGTGAACAGCAGCCCTTTGAAGTCAATACATTGATAATAAACTCCTTGGAGTGAATATAGGTACAGTTTTCCATAGTAGACAATGTAAAAAAGTCCTCAGAGAAGATCATTTTTCATCACAAAGGTCTCTGATAACGCCATTTTAAAATACCAGAAAAAGGTGAGTTCTCTACTGAGCAGAATATAGTTACCAATTTTGAATTACCTTTATCGGATCTGAGTTTTTGATGTAGGGTTCTGCACAGTGTGTGATGTTTCCCTGCAGCACCTTTTCAATTCTCACAACAAGAAAAATTTCAGGATGTGGGTTCGTCACTGAGAAGATTCCCTAGGGGGAAAATGACTTCTGTTAGATATTTTTATGTAACATACATATGGCTGTTTGGCAACCGATATCTTGTAGTGTGGAGAGTACAGAATGTTGATATTCAACATAGGATCATGTCCAGGATTCCAGGAATAGGTAGAACATTTGTGTTGTTTGGGGTGCTTTCTGCTTTTGAGACAGTCTAGCTCTACATAGCCCAGGCTAGGTTGGAAGTTGAAGCAACCATCCTGCCCCTGCCACCTGAATGCTGGGGCACTAGTACCCTAGGTCTGCCCCCACCCTATCCACAGGGTAGTGGTGGCTGCTTTTGCTACAGATTCCAAAGCTTCCAAAGAATGTTATCTTTCCAAATGCAGTTACTATTTTGTTACTAGTGTCACCATATGCATCCAAGCTCCTTCTCCTTGGCTGTTTTGCAAGGTGAGTTCTTAGACCTAATGAATACAATAGGCAGTGTTTGGTTTGATTGGTATATACTAAAGATACTGTGTCTCCCAAGTAGCTAGATCTACCAAGCAATTCCCTCACAATTCATACTGAATACAGTGAAGAAGGAAGACCCGCCTTCCACTGCTTGTCTAACATAAAAACTCACCATCTGGGGCGGAGAAAATTGGCTAGGTGATAAAGCATTTGACACACAAGCATGAGCACGTGAGTTTGGCAGTCACAGAAAGCCAGCAGTCGGCATGTAATCCCAGTGCTGAGGAGAAAACGGGTAAATCCCTGGAGTTTACTGACTAACCAGTCCAGCTGAATGGAAGGGATCCAGATACACCGAGAGATGCTGACTCAAACAAAAAAAAAAGTGGAGGAACTAGAAAAGTTGCCTTTTGCAAAGGCCAAGCGTTCAGTTCTCAGTTCCCAGCACCCATGTTGGGGGTGGGGCTCACAAACACCTGTATCTCCAGGTCTAGGAGCCTAACCGTCTTCTGGCCTCTGTAGACATTCACATACATTTGTCCATATATGCATACATCAACGACACACACATGATTAAAGCCAAATAAATACATAAATAAGAAATTAAAATTCTTTTTGAAAAAAAGAAAATAACACGGTAAAGAGTGACCGAGGGAGATACTATTGTTGAACTCTGCCCTCCACACATGCATGCACATTTATATACATATACTCACATGGACCCATACAGGCAATACACACACACCCAAAAACCATCTTATGGAAAACTCTGCAGTTTAAAAGCTTTGGTGCTGTCAAAGTAAACGGAGGCAGCAGAGGCTTTCGAACTTGCCTAGTGTCTCCATCCTTTGTTTAAGGCCACGAATGTGGATACAGCCAAAAGGACATCATTTTATTTGAACGTGTGTAGAATAACCATACCATCTTTTGTCTTTCCGAGAGAGAGACAGAGAGAGAGAGAGAGAGAGAGAGAGAGAGAGAGAGAGAGAGAGAGAGAGAGAGAGAGAGAGAGAGAGAGAGAGAGAGAGAGAGAGAGAGATCTAAATATTGTGTCAGTGGTTTTTGTCTCTTACTTGAAGGAACATCAAATGAATTTGAATAAAATAACCCATCAGTGGGTCTTTACCAAGTTTTGTTTTCCTACTTGGTATATTACTAACTTTGTTAAATATTGCTTTCTAGTTTTCAAAGCATTGCAGACATACTAGTATTATCTCATGAGTTCCAACTTGAAGCTTCGAAGTTTGACAAAGCACGGCATAAAACAGTGTGAGGGGTTAGCAGTGTCTCCTCCCCAGCCAATTCAAAGAATTTGTGGAAAGTCTGGATGATGGATTACCAAGCAGCAAGCACAAACAAACATGGAACAACTTAAAATATGGTTGAGGAGTTAGACTCCCTGGGTTCATTTCTGGCTTGGCCATTTACCAGCTTCAGCAATTCACATCTTTCTTACATCTCAGGGTTCTACATCTCAGGTCCTATGAAGTGATGGGACTGAGAATAATATTGTTATCAGAAGTTTCTTACATGGGGTAATGCAATAACACACATTAGGTGTCTGGTTATTACTAGGGTGGCCTATAAACTATATCATAGTCACAGAACCTGGTTTCTGGTATTGCTGGAACGATGCTTGATCTTTAGCTGGGCTAATAGACTGCTGCACTTGCAGAAGGTGTATGCTCTGAAACTTGCATTCAGTCCTTTCTATTTTGATTATTATTTTTATTTTAAGGGGATAAGAGACAGTTGATTTTGAAGTCAAATATGGGCAACCATGGCCTGGTAACAGAGATTCAGGTTACCCAAAATCCCATGTTCCAATGTGGTAACTGTGTGGAGAAGTTTTCACAGAACTGGAACAAAGGAATTTATAAATCAAGGCACTTTTCAAATCCATCCGTGAAGTAGACAAGGGCTACAATGCAGGGGTAGGGCAAACTCTTTGGGAATTCTGCATCCGATCCCATAACTTCCTAGCATCTCCCTATTCCTTGATGTAGAAAGTGACTAAATAAAGCCCATTGTTGGCTGAGACTTTGGTCCTATGTGCCAAAGGCTCTGGTCTAATTCCTTTTCACCAGGGTGACTCTTACCCATTTCACTGTCACCTTCTTCTAAAGAATATATCAACATCCTCACTCCACTCCTAATTTCAGTCCTCAGGATCCAGCAGTGCTTGTGGTGTTGGTACACATCATACATCTTAGTTACATGGCATTCTTTCTAGTATTGTTGATTGCAATCTTTCAGATATAGGTTCAAATCCTATCTTTACCACTCTTAGTTATGTCATGATGGACAGCTTACCCAACCCCCAATCATCAATTTGCTTGCTGGTGAAGGAATAACACTTATGTCATTCCACAAAACTATTTTGATTACGTAAGACCCCAGTGGAAATGTTAGCACAAAAAGGACAGTTTTTTTTAAGTGTTGAGATTAGGTATGGTGACCTAAACCTGTAGGTCCAGCTACTCAGAAGGCTAAGGCGGGAAGATATCTTCAGTCCAGATATTCCAGACCAGCCTGGATCATATAATACAACCGCATCTCAAAACCAAAATAACAACAATGATGACTTTCTTCTTGATGTAGATTACTGAATGACACCTGATCATCAATCACCTGATCCGCTGAAGTTCCTATCCCAATATACAATATGTTGAAAGAATACAATAAACAGACTTAAGAATACTTATTTGGCATTATGTCAGAAACTAGAAACATAGAATTCAATATTGGGTTCTCACATACTAATTAATAATGCTGTACTTTGTCAATTTATCTTTTGTGAGCTTTTCCCATTGTTGGTGAATGTTCCTGCATGTGGCAACTATTATCTAAAGAACAAGTGAAGAGGCTACAAGGATTTTAATCTATGGAAAAGCTATCACAGACCCAGAGTCCTTAAAAAACCTATAGCAATGAGCATAATATTTGACCCCCAAATTCCTAATATTTTGGCACCTATTCAGAGGAGGTATGTGTGTCTACATGTGTACATGCACTAACATGTGTATATCTGTCTCTAAATTTGCATTGGACTTCCCAAAATATTCCCATTGAATTTCCTATCATGGTTCCACCTAAAAATGTCACTCTACCAAAATGTTACTAACATGTTCATTGCTTTTCATTTCCCATTGCCAACCTCAGGCAGCAAAAGGCCCTTTGTAGACAGACCTTCTCAAATGTGGAATGCTGTGAGAAAATTGCCTGAAACCAGGAAATAAGGAAAGATGCTTCTCTCTCTTGTTCTGAAGGGGCTGCAAAATGATCAACACTCACCTGCTTTATGTAGCATAACTGAGACTCAGCAATTCCATGGATAAGAGACTCAGGAGAATAGCTCTTTGCATTCCCATCATTGGTCAGTTGTGTCGAGGTACCCCACAGCATTTCACGGACAGAGGGTGGGTTCAAATCTACATGAAAGTCTGCTGAAATTTTACAATTGTTCTTTACATCAAATAAGGCAAGGTTGATGAAAAAGGGCTCAACCTAGGAATGAAGACAGTTGGCACTTTAAAACTAAGACTTTGGGAGACAAGTTGCAAAATGAGTTTTTTTTCCTTCAAGTTTGAGTTTATTGCATTATCTTCTGAGTTTAATATTTAGTTAATTAAAAGTACATTATGAGTGTTATGCATCGAATAACAGGAGAGGCATTCAGAAATAAAAGACTCTTCATTTCATTTTTTTAAATTAAGATAAAAAGTTAATTTTGTCAGGTATAAATTTCCAAGGTAAGAATTCACAAAATATTAACAAGTTATAGTTTTAAAAAGATGAACAGAATTCATAAGTTTCACCTAAAGAAAAATCGATCTGTGAATAAAACTTACATCTCTATAATTTACTGACATGGCTCCAAAAATTGCTAACTTATAGATTATAAAAAAATTACTTTCTGGTATACTGCAATGTACTAGACTATACAATTCAAAAGAGCCAGCATCAGTCAACAGTAAATTACTCAAAAAATGCTCTGCCCCATCAGCAAATTTGGAAGACATTATTCCTCCTTACAGATGGCACTTGAAAGCTGGTCACAAAGAGAAATTTCATGCCAGATGGCATAAAGATTAACCCTTTGCTGGCAGGAAAGTGCTCTGATGTATTTTAGGTACTTTGTGAAAGAATCTATCTTTACTTGATATTTTTGAAACTAGAAACCCGAAATAAAGATGAACATTAAATAGTTTCTCTGAAGATTTGAAATTTACAGTGGCAAGTATTTCAGACCACATCAACTCATGATACCCAATATATACACAGACCAAGAACAAATTGCATTCTATAGGATAATGAGTGAGCCTAGCAGACTGGAAGGCAACTATGTCTCACTAAGGCTTGGGGAAACTAATTAATTTCTATGAACCAATTTTCTAAAAGAAATCTTATTCCTTAGTCAAATCCATTGTGAAGGCAGATTTTTTTCCAGCTTCTAGGGCCATTCCAGTCCTTAAAAGAGAGCACATTCTCTGTCTGCTACTCTACGTGGGTAAGATTTGAAGGAATCCTCTCTCTCTCTCTCTCTCTCTCTCTCTCTCTCTCTCTCTCTCTCTCTCTCTCTCTCTCTCTCTCTCTCTCTCTCTCTCTCTCTCTCTCTCTCTCTCTCTCTCTCTCTCTCATTGTTATTTTCAAGACAGGGTTTCTCTGTGTAGCCCTGGCTGTCCTGGAACTCACTTTTGTAGACCAGGCTGGCCTCGAACTCAGAAATCCGCCTGCCTCTGCCTCCCAAGTGCTGGGATTAAAGGCGTGCGCCACCACCACCCGGCTAGGAATCCTCTCAAGATGAGAAAACATTTGTATTTTGGCCAAAAGAAAGAGATGAAAATTTTCATATCAAATTTATCATAATATCTAACACTAGAATTTTCATCCTGCCAATTAGTCCTTACTTATAAAAAAAGAAAGGTATTCCTTTAATACTCTGGGTCCAGCACAGTAGAAGAAAGGATCATACGTACATTTGTGGGTGGTCCTTTTGCATTGTCTCCAATGTGACCTAAGATATTGAAAGTTAAATCATGGCAATTTACCATGAAACGCTTGTTGCACTTTTCTTCAAATGGCTTTACATCAGGCTCAATTCCTGAAAAGTCTAACCTCTGCAAAAAACAAAACAAAACAAAACAAAACAGATAGTATGAGCTGTTTAAGAAGATAGTATTCATAATAACACTGATAGATACAGATTCAGATCAGCATATTAGAATTGGCAGCAGAACCCAACAGCTCTGTCCATTTGAACCCCCTTTAATGCCTTCATTCAACAAGATTTTTTTTTTTTTTTGGTTTTTCGAGACAGGGTTTCTCTGTGTAGCCCTGGCTGTCCTGTAACTCACTCTGTAGACCAGGCTGGCCTCGAACTCAGAAATCCACCTGCCTCTGCCTCCCGGGTGCTGGGATTAAAGGCGTGCTATAGCGACTTTTGAGAGCTGACAGAGAACTCTTGGAAAGAGATGGTGAGAACCTGACCTAAGGCAATGAACACATCAGAAATCCACATCTGGGCATACAAAGCCCTACCCTACACAGCATGACTCCTGACTCTCATTTCCCATGTTTGTGACCCTGTCCTTTACTCATGTTGCCTTTCCCCATCATTTTACTGCTCCAAATCACAGGTCAATCCTTGGTTATTTTTCTAGTACATCTAACACCTCTCTCACCACAGGGTCTTTGTGCTTGCTTACTCTTTCAGGAACCCTACCCCCAGAGAATTGTCTGGCTTGCTCTCTCTTTTCTTTCATTCAAGTCTCTCTGATCAATTTGCACTTCTGAAGAAAAATGTTTCTCCAACTCCCTGTAAACAAACAAACAAACAAACAAACAAAAAAACTGCATACATCATCCTGACAGTCTATATGTCCGCTCTTAGATTTATCTAACATTATTGTTTAGTGTTATTTAATTGGTTCTTCTTCTCCTGCTCCTCCTGCTCCTCCTGCTACTGCCTCCTCCTCTTCTTCTTATTCATAAAATATATCCTCAAAGCCAGTAGGATTTGTTTCCTTTACAAACTCTTTAGGAGGTCAGACTAACAAGAAAAGGTTTGAAAGGCAACAAGAACAACAAAGCGGTGTCAGACCCAGGAGATCACAGAGACACGGAAGTAAAAAACTTCATTGTGTCATACAAATGAGTGATAGATTTGGGGGGAAAGGTGAGTAGAAATGAGCAATTCATTAGGGATGTTTGGAGTTTGAGGTAATTACACGGCTGGAAAGCTGAGAGGTCTAGGTTGTTGATAAGGATTGGAAAGTCATTGGCATCTAGAGAGGCAGCCAAGGCTGGAACCCAGGGTAACCACCTACATTTAAATGATGGAAGGGGGGGAAGACAGGGAGAGGGGGAGGGGGAGAGGAAGAGGGAAACAGGGAGAGGGGGAGGGGAGAGGAAGAGGGAGACAGGGAAAGGGGGAGGGGGAGAAGAAGAGGGAAAGGGGGAGGGGGAGAGGGAGAAGGAGGAGAGGGAGAGAGAGGTTTCTGTCTAGAAGATAGATAAACTTATAACAGAACTGAGGAATGTGCCCTAATCACCACAAAGGATACAGTTTTTTTTAAAGTACTTGTATTTCAAGATAAATACAATTTTTTAAACAGAAGATACTGGGAATCAGTTCTGAGTATAAGGTAGGCATCTGTGTTTCCTCAGAGAAAACTTTAGCGAACTCTCCAGTTCCCAAGGCTCACACATTCTAAGTACCTTTGTCCATTCTAGCTGCAAACAGAAAGCCAAGTGTAGATTATGCAACAACTTACATTTTCATTAAGGCCATAGCATGGTAGGGGAGAAATGACTCGAAATGAATTTGATCAAAGACTGTTCCCAAGAAGGAACGGTCAAACCAAGAACTGTAAGAATTTTTCCTCAGTTACTTCATCAAAACAAGTATTATACCTGAAGAATCTAAATAATTATAGCTGTTTTGACCTGTGTCTATAATAAAAGCCCTACGTAAAGAGCCTAATGTGTAAAATTTGTATCTGAATGTATGGTTTTCTCATTCTGGCTCTATCTACAAAACTAATGCAAGTGTAGGACTAGGCAGAGCCCTTTTAAACACTTAATCTATGGGGCCAGCAGAGGCATTGCCATGGAGAGCAATTCTAATTCCTGCCCATTTATCTGCTCTATTTTCTGTCTTCAGAATGTGGATATTGGAATGTGAAGAGTAAATGGCCCAAAGCACCTCATCCCCCAAATCCTTTTCTTTCTATGGGCCCTAAGTATAAACGTTGAGCTATAAGGCCTTCCCCACAGTTTAAAGTTTGATCCATATCCCTTCAGTCAAAATAGCATTTCTTTATTCCCTTAAGGTCACAGGCAAAAATCTTCTCTCTCTCTACATTGAAATGTGACCAGAAAAGGAAGTTGAAATTAGGGGATTGCATTTCACCTTTTTCCTTAACACAATATTACTCGGTGGTGAGACGACCTTCTACAGTCAACACTAAATTCTTAAAGATGGTGCTTAAAGATTCATCACATTTGTGGCTTTTCTCTCACTGGAGCTCACTGATAAACACAAAATCCATTCAGTTTCATGACCACAAAAACACTACACCATAAGTTTTTAAAAATACTAGATTTAGTTTCACCCACCATCAATTGCCTCCTTTGTCCAGTCAAAGAGCCTGACATGTCCAATTACAGCCCAGTCACTGAGGGCAATCAAAGGCTCAGTCATGCTTGCAACAAGTAGTTTTCTGAGTGAGTATCCCAGAGCTGCCATCTCTGAAACGCACTGTTCTATGTTTTATTACATTTACTTACTTAGTATGTGTGCGGTCGGTGTGTGTGTGTGTTGGTATGTATACAATAGCACATGCACAAGGGTCAGATGACAATTTTCTAGAATTATTTCCTTCCGCCTTTAAAGGGGGTTTTAGGAATTTAAGTCATCAGGCATTTTTACTAACTAGACCATCTCATCCACATCTATATATGCATATGTATGTATCACATAATTGACATTAAAACAATATATAAAATTTCTATGGGCAAAATAGAAGTTGGTTTTTAAAAAATAATTCGCTCGCATTAAGGTCACTGGCTGAAGTGCCTACTGTGCAAGTATGGGGACCTCATTGGGAGCCTTCCATATCCACGGGAAATCCTGGCATAACACTGTACACCTGCAAGCCCAGATCTGGAGAAGAACATGACAAGAGACAGGTGGATCTCAGGGGCTTGCTGACAAGTCTAGCTAAAACAGTGAGCTCCAGGTTCAGTGAGAGATCCATTTTAAAGTATAAGGAGAGTGATAGGAAACAATGTTTCAAGTTACATTCTGGCCTTCACAGGTACACAGAAAGGTGTGTACATACCCTCCCCACATACACATGCAGGAACCACACATGATATCAATTTTACATGGGAATTTCATCAAAGTATACATTATACATACACACTATGTCAATATCAAGCCAAATTTAAAACTCAATTACAGAACTCTATGAAGCATAAAAGAAATAATGAAATCAGTTTTTTTCTCAAATTATTTTATATTTTCTTCATGTTTTCACTGAGCTAAATCCTGCTGTGCCCATATAATAATTCTTTAATTTAAACCAAAATCAAGATGACTCAGCAGCTAAAGGCACTGCCATATAAGCTAGAAATTCTTTTTTTTTTTTTTTTTTTTTTTTCGAGACAGGGTTTCTCTGGGTAGTCCTGGCTGTCCTGGAACTCACTCTGTAGACCAGGCTGGCCTCGAACTCAGAAATCCGCCTGCCTCTGCCTCCCAAGTGCTGGGATTAAAGGCATGTGCCACCACGCCCGGATGCAAGCTAGAAATTCTAAATTCAATCCCCAGTGCACATTAAGGGGTAAAGGAGTGGACAAAATCCACCTCCACATGTGTGCCATGGGATACAAATAACACACACACACACACACACACACACACACACACACACACACTAACAACACCAACAATAATAAACTGTTCAACGAGGTTTCATATAGAAAAGGGGGAAAGAAAACAAAGAATTCACTCCTCCAAGTAATTTTGTGAAATATTCTTTATGAGGGAAACTCTAAGAGTCATACACTACACACTCTTCCTGTTCTTGATACCAATATCAAATGGAGAAAATCCTTAGTTCATTAAATCCAGCACTCTTTATATTGTGGATATTCATTACCACTAGATCACAGGTGTACTTAATGGATCCAGAGAATACTGAAATTATTGCTAGGCATTATTTAATTTATCCATGGTGAGCAGCAAGTTGAAAGAACTGAGGAAAAGATATATAAAAAGATATATATATATATATATATATATATATATATATTCAGCCCCATGCTATTAACAGTCTTATTAAATGAAGAATCAGTCAACATACACGTTCAAAGTGAATAAGACAAATCTAAAACAATCTGTTTTCCCCGCTGGTGATCAAAACTCAGTGATTTCAACATTTCAATCAAGTTTGAATTAGAAATAGATCAATACCTGAACCTCTGAGTCGAAAGAAAAGAGATTCTGTCTTCCGTCTCCTCTACTGAGTTTGTTCAGCTGTTCTGTTTCTCTGCCATACTAAAATGTAAAAAAATCCATAATGTTGCTACATTTCCTTCAACACAATGCTAAATACCAGTTAACCATGTCGTTTATACAGCTTCCTCGCCACTGTATCACATCACTGAGAGTCATAATAAGAAACAGATCTGATCTTTCTATATTTCCATAAGACCTAAAATATTCTACATTTAGTACTCAGTGTGAACATGGAAGTCAAAGATTTTGGATGCAAACAAGAAATAAAAGAGACCAATACTGTATCTGACATTTCCATACAGATACAGTTCTTAGGGAAGATAATGAACTGCACAGTCTATCATGACTAAAACATATAAAAAGTATTCGACTAAAATCCACTAAATCATAGACAGCACATGAGGTCACAGATACAGTGTAGTAATTTAAAGACGTTTTAAAAATTTTTAAGAGAGGGTTAAATAGAAAAGAGAAAAACAGAAATAAGTTTGTATCACCTGGCCAGGGAAATGAATAAAGTAAAAATGTAAGTAGACTCAGCAAAGATTCAAACAAATTATAACATAGAACAGAGAGCAAGATACACATGGTAATAACTGTCTACTTTCAAAATTTGTTCATTTCAAACTCCACAAAGAAGGGTAAAATAATACAAACAATAGCTGTTCACCGAAGTCTTTATCTGAATAAATTATTTGCATAATTTACAAAAGAAATTAGCATGTGTCTTTGGGCTGAATATCATTTGCATGAACTGCATCATTAGCCCATTGAAAGATGAATATTTATTTAATTATATATCAAATCAAACTGAATAAAAATAGACAAAATAGGTGTTACAAAAGCTTAGAATGCTTTTTTCTTCTTTTCTCTTGTGTCTATAAAAAGAAAGAAAGAAAGAAAGAGAGAGAGAAAGAGAAAAAAGATTTTCCACACTGTGAGTGGACACTCTCTATTTAGACTGCATCTTTTCTCTCTACCTGTTTAACAAATTTGGTGGGGTTTTGAACTTGAAAGTGACATTTCCAAATGAAATCCAGCACTAAAACCTTACTAGCTTGCCCTGCCTTATGTCAGTGGAAGGCAAGCTGCCATAAGAAAGATATACCTTCATCAGTTCCGGATGCATGCTCCTTTCCAAACTGGCCATGATGTTCTCGGCTTTTCCTTGGCTGCTAGTTTCCTCCTCTGCAAATTCATTAAAAGCAGATGTTCCAAGCCATACAGACCGTTACTAATTACCTAAGAGGACTCTCCTTGCTCCCACTCCATCCTTTCCTACTAGATTTATGGCAAAGAATTGGGATTATGAAAGCACAGGGGAAGCTCGAATGGACTTTTGAAAATCTGCTGCAAATTTCTTATGAGTGTGTTTTAAGTGTCAGGTCCCTTGCAGTACCAACTCTTTGAAAAGGCTCTTCTGAAGCCACTCTTCATAAAGAAGCAGGTTAGCCTGCGATATTAAGGTTCTATCTTCATCTAACACAAAGGATGTGTCTATGGATTAGAAGTGAGGGCTTTACCTCAAGAGCAAATCATTTCAAAATCCTTACCTTGTATTGCCTCGACTGTGTCTTTTTTCTCTTGCACTAAACTGTCAGTATTGATCTGAATAATCTTTTTCAACGTTATCAACCATTCCTCCATTTCCTGCTCAGTTTCAGCTGCCAGATAATGGCTATACTTATCTAACATCTTGAGTTCAAAAGCATGACGGCGCATTTTGGGGCACTAGAGAAGGGGAGAAAGGAAAGCACTTGGTCAATTTGATCAGCTGCCCTTTTTAATATTAAATGCATTCATTTGTACGTTACTTTTACCTCAGCTCAGCCTATATGTACACCAATACTTTCACAAAATCATTGCTTCTTTCAATAAGGTATACACACTCCCAGACCACATTAAACCTATCTTTGATGCTCCTCCCAGTTTGGAACAGAATGGAGTAAGGGTGAAGTTGGCGTCAATCATTTAAGGTCTTTAGGATACTTTACATTTAGAAAACCAAACCACCACCATTCAAACAAGAATGCATTTTGCTATCTTCACTCAAAATTTTTTTCTTGCTTTATTTATAGACTTTCAAAACTCGGTGATAGAAGCAAGTGAAAATGTGACCTGAAACAAATAAAATGCTTCCTTTATATTTTCTCATTATTACAGATATCAAATACATCACTAGGGTAAAAGAAGGGCATACGCGTTTCACATTAAACTGTGAGTCTAATTAAAATATGTGAAGTGGCCCACACTGCATATTAGAATAGAAGAGGAAAAGCCCATCCTGTCTTCAAACCTAATAACACTTTTTTTTTTCTTTTATCACTTCTCTGCCATGACAAATGAAGTGGCATAGTATCCCCTCCAGAGCCTCCGCAATCATGTCAAGACTCATTGGCCCATGAATCAATAATTCTCTACTGCATGGTCATTATTCAAGAAGAAACCAATGAAGGTCCTCCTTTTCTGGCTTCAGAACATAGGAAAGGATGAAATTAAACTGGCGTAGCAAGTTGTAAAGGTTTATGCATTGGAAAATACTAGGAAGAGGGAATCATAAATGGATGTCTGTGGGAACAATACAAAGAAAGGGCACTAGATCAGGGCTGATTGCGAAAATCTAGAAATCATGTGTGCCTTTTTTCTCTCGAGTAAAATTCAAAGGTGTGATTATTTTGTATTTTAAAAAAAGCACCTTTGGGGTGGGGCTGATGCTCAGAGGGAGAGCACTTGCTAAGTGGACTTAAGACCTGAGGTTCCAGCCTCGGCACCGTGCACACTAAACAAAACTTGGTAAAAACATGTTGAATTTACACAAATGCTCACAGGTTGAATTTCTTTGCATTTGCACCTCATGGAACCGTATTGGATAGAGTACATGGACATCATTAATCTAATACTACAGTTTTGAAAATAAGGATTCATATAAACTAAAGTTATTGAACTAATCAGCACTCCCTCTTTGGCAGCTCAAGGCTCCTTCCCGCTGTCAATTGACTTACATTCAAATACTTCCTCTGCACATCTCTTTCCCACCTGACCTTTGTCTATAGCTCCAGAAATCCAAATCAATAAACATTTGCTAACTCCCTAGGGTGTGCACAGTCTTATTAATTATTGTAGGAGATACAGGAATGAGTAAGACAGGGGTTTTGCCACACAACTCTAAAAGAGAACAAAACACAATTTAAAGTACGATTTTTGATAAAGGTAAGAGCCAAATGATAGCCCAGGGGACATAGAACTGGATTCGACCTCTGGATATGAGAGTGAGGAAGGAAACAGAAAGCACTTTAAGGTTGAAATGGAATTTAAACCAAATTTTAAAAGATAAGGGCAATTTAGCAAGGTTTTGTGTCAACATAAAACATTGGCTACAAATATTGCCTAGCATGCACAAAGCTAAATTCAATTCTAAGCATCACAAAAATAAATAATAAATAAGGAAGCCACACACATGCCTTAACTCTATGGAATACACTGTGTGTTGTGGCCAGAACATGGATCTATATAGGAATGAAAAGGGATGAAATTAGACTATAGGCTAAGGGAAAATCCCCATGGGCCTTGAATTCCATGGTATGAGCTTTAAATCTTCCTCCGTGGGACAGGAAATCAAGAACCAAAGATTTTGAAAATACAGTTGAATGATCCACTCTATGTCTCTGGAAGGAAGATGGACTCACATAAAACTCCAAATTGGGAAGTAGGAAGGCAAGACTTAGGGGTAGAGAGATGGCTCAGTGTTTAGTAGTAGCTACTGTTCATACATAGGGCCTGAGTCCAGTTCTCAGTACCTACCTTAAGTCGGGTATAAGTGCCTGTAACTCCAGCTTCAGGGGAATCCAATGCCCTCTCCTCGCTTCCACAGGTACCTGCACTCATGTGCACATACCCACATACACAAGTACTCATAATAAAAATAATGATAATAATAGAAATCTCAAAACAAAAAAGAAGGCAGGACTCTAGGACAGGCAATACAAGGGATACCCACAGAAAAAGCTAAGAATTAAAAGTTAATATGTATCAAGAAGTACTTTGGATTGAGACTCAAATGGGTTTGATAGACCTTTAAATACTGGCACTGAATGAAGGTGGTGTAATGAGAAGATTTGGAAATTTCTAATATAGGTGTTTGGGCATCAACCAAGAAGGAAAGGATGCTTAGGTTTTTAATCATTCATCAAGAACCTGCTTGGAGAAAGAAAAAGAATGATTACTGCAATAGCCTTACCTGAACAACATCAATGCAGGCATCCAAGTAGATGCAACCTTTAGACTCTTTGGAATTTTTCTCATCTTTATAAGAATTGAGAATATATGAACCATCAGGAAGTTGAGTCAAATAAAAATACCGTCTCTTGAACACCTATAATGAGAAATGCAGCAAAGACCCACTTGTAACATAAACTCATAACAGTAGGAATGTTTATTTGAACTAAAAATTTTAAATGTTTTGCCAGCTACCATATCTGAACAACAGTCAGACAATCTCCAGAAATGTTTAAGAATCAGGTTTCTGAGCAGGTGAGAAGACTCAGGTTAAGGGACTTGACACCAAGCTTGTTGAACAGATTTTGATACCCAGGACTCAAGCGGTGGAAGGAGAGAACAAACTGTTGTACATAGTCCTCTGACCTCTACACATATGCTGTTGCAAGCCTGTACTCATACTACACTGAAGCGCACGCATGCACACACACACACACACACACACACACACACACACACACACACACAGAGAGAGAGAGAGAGATATCGATAGATAAGTTTAATTTTGATTTTTTTTCCTTGTTTCTTTAAAGGTAGTATGTAATTTACCCTCAGATAATGAAACATAAGAAATGGTGAGTGCTCGCTTCGGCAGCACATATACTAAAATTGGAACGATACAGAGAAGATTAGCATGGCCCCTGCGCAAGGATGACACGCAAATTCGTGAAGCGTTCCATATTTAAAAAAAAAAAGAAATGGTGAGTATTTAACACCTTAATATGTATGAAGTACTTTTACATATGAATCACCGGCCTCTTCAGCCATCATCTCTTTTCATCTAATCGCAAGCTACAATTGGGTCCTTTCCAACTTTGTTTTATCTCCATCAATCCAAGGATAAAAAGGCATATGCATTTACATTACCTTTACATCATATGACATGTATAGTGGATCAGGGCTCTTGCTCTCCAAAACCCTACATACAGCTTCCTCCCAGGGAAGCAGAGAGAACCACGAGCTGTCAGACAAGTTGTTGGATGCCTGCAATGCTGAAGTCTGGATCAATAGGCCCAAGGGGACTGTGCCATGAAACCAGAGATGGGAGTAGTCTTTTGCTACAACTCAAAGCAAAGCCCACAGGGATGAGGTAAAAGAGAAAGACTGCCTGAATTCCTTCATGCTGTCCCTTTCTTTCTCCCTCAAAACACTCCCATAGAGCACAATGAAAGGAGTGAGCAAAGGGTATTTAGGAACACTTTGAGATTTGTATGTGTTTTTTTTAAAAATAGGTCAGAAACAACAGGCTGTGTCAAGTATTTATCATAGTGAAAGGAAAACTTACTCCAGTCATAATTTCCCAGGATAGTGTGTCTAAAACCACTGCAGAATGAGAATGGTAACAGAGATAGGAAAAAAAAACAGACTCCAAGTAATCTCAGAGGAAATACATGCCTATGTGTAATGTCTTACTCATAAAAGCTGGCCTTAAGATTTAATCTTGCCATTTGCAGATGATCCACTGTGATCTGTGATCTGGTATTTAAAGGACTTTAATTATGAAAAGAACATCATTTGGCTGGACCATTCCTGCCAACTACTTAAGCTTTTGGCAAAGAATTTCGAAACACAAACTATTTCTCTATAGCATGAACCAGTAAAATTATACAGATTTGTTATGGGCTGTTTCATTTTAGAAATAAAAAGCAGTAGGATAATAATAATACTTTAAGACATTTTGGACTTAAGTGCCATCTACTTGTGAATGAATACATAAATAAACCAGTATTAAGAGCCCCTTACCAAGTTATACGGATAAATGTGGCAGCTTCTATTTCAGGTAGTAGCCATATGGAATATATTGTATCAACAGAAGGGAGACCAAGCAGAAAACACCAGCTTGTTTTTTAGTGCTTCAAGTAAATGTTACTTTATTGAGACTGAGAAATACAGAAAATATGCTTGTATGTGCATTTATGGTTTTCATACACTTATATACAAGTTGAATACCCTTTAACTAAAGTGCTTGGGGCCAGTGAAGCATTTTAAAAGAATACATCCTTAATCCAAAAATCTGAATTCAGTGAATATGGGATTTTTTAGATGGGAGGTACTCAAGTATTTCATTATATATGAGTGCATATTTAACAAGTAATGATTATACCATTTTACATGTAACATTATATATTTACATATATGTATCTATACATATATTACATATACATATACATATAATATGAAAAATGTTAAACTAAACAAAAATGGCTACTATAGCTGCGCAGATTGGCACATGCACATAAACCGTCAGGAAGCAGAAGGATCAGGAGTTTAAGGACTTTCTTGGCTACACAGCAAGTTCAAAGCCAGTCTGGGCAATATGACATCCTGTCTCAAAAACAAACAACAAAACTGGTGATGATATTCTTTCCATTTAAGGATTTTTCATGACAATGGTTCACATTTCTTAATAAAATCATGGAACCAGAAAACTCTAAAATTATATACCGTTATATACCGAGCTTGTTTTTAGTGAATAATTTACCGAGCAGTGAGATTTGGTGTAAATATGACTTTTTAAAAAGTTATGACATTGATCTCATGACAAAAAAATCAGAATATAAAAAAAACTTGCAACCTAATTAAAATTTAAATGTTACCAAATGTAAAACTCAAGGTATATAGATTTAGTGATGCAGCTGGCCAAATCTGCTTGCAGGGCCCACAGTCAATCATAGAGAGGCCAGAGAAGGAAGAACAAAGAGCAAACTATGTGTAGTCTAGAGTCAAATTACAGTCTGCACAAACGCTTTCACACACAGCTGTCTCACCCAGCAAAGACATTCTGCAGCAGCCACCACCTTCCAAGATTAGCAACAGGATATGAAATTGTAGGAAATAACTCCCTGTAACTTAGCAATTACCCCTCACAGTAATGCTGGAGGTAGCTCACAAATCAGAGAGAGCATGTGCCTAAAAGAGCAGTTGGAACACAGATCTGTCAAAGTCTTTGGATCTTGCCCATCATTCAGGGCCTCCCGTGACAATGTCTTTCTTAAAGTCTCCTGGCTTGTAACATGGTTGGACCACATCAGATGATTTAGAAAAACATTTTGTCAAACTCCACAATCATTTCACTGAACATGAGTAAGTTACACATTAGCTTTCCTAGTGACAGCTATCTCCCTACCCCTGCCAACACAAACACATACTTGCAGGTGAGATGCTCTATAGCATTAAAAAAAAAAGTTCACTGAACAAGTTACATATTAACTTTCCTGGGCTGAAAGTTACACCCACAATACACACAAACACTTGTGAGTCCACACATTAGAAGCACAATATTTGCACAGCAAGGAATTATTTAGTTTGCTTTTTTTTTTTTTTTTTTTTTTTTTTTTTAGGGTTTTTCTGTGTAGCTCAGGATAACCTTTCACTCCTGGGTCAACTGATCCTCTTGCCTCAGATACCAAAGTAGCAATGAATACATGGATGTGGATTAGGATTGTTTTTAAGCCATCCTTGTGTAGACAATAGTTTGTGAGTGAACAACAGATTGGGAGAGGGCTATGATCTCTTCTCACTCTAAAATCCAAATTCAAGGATGTACCTATTTTTGAAAATAATTATTTAAATCATTTTTATGTGTATGGGTGTTTTGCCTCCTTGTATGTATGTATGTGCACCACTTGCATGACCACTGCCAATGGAGGCCAACAGAGGGCATCAGATCCCCTGCAACCATCGTTGCAGATGGTTATAAGCTGCCATGTGGATGGTGAGAATGAAACCTGAGTCCTCTGCAAGATTAGCCAGTGCTCTTAACCACTGAAGCATCTCTATAGCACTGCTCTATGTTAGGGTTTTTCCTTCCATCTTTCAAAGAAGAAAGGAAGATCCTAACTCAAACCTACAGAAACAAGAAGAAATCAGAAGCACAAAATCTTAAAATTTTCCAAGATGTAAATATTTAGTTCACAGGTAAATACAGATAAATACTTTTGTACATTTCAGAAAGAAGATAGATGTTAAAATAATAATTCTACATCATAGCATTCATTGAAAGGTCTCTAGTCCTTGATATCGATAAATAATTATTTTACAGGATATATATCCACCCACCTTGCCTAACAGAGGGAATAAGAACATATTTAAGTTCACAGTGGTTACTACTTAAATTGGAGTGAGAATCCTGTGACATCCACAAAGAGAGTGTTTCTCAAACTTTGCAATGGCTTCCCACTAATGTTAGAGCAAATGCCAAGCTGTGGAAGGTGCAGAGGAAAGGCAGTGGGGGAGGGGTCATCAGTGACAGCCAGAGAGGAAGAAGCAGCTCTGGGGTGCTATTACGTAATCGTGTTATTATGAAATGTCCTGCAAAAGCATTGTCTTTCTGGAGAACCCCTTCCAGAAGGCTGGTACCCTATCACTCATCTCTCTCTATATCATCTTACACTCCAGTCACATTTTAATAGATTTCATAATTCTACACTATGGGAACCTGGGTTGAAAATAAAGTAATTTTTCTCTTTTCCTGAATAATTCTACCATAGCTGAGCACTGGAGATGTTTTTAAAATGAATTTGAAGCAAACCACGAAAGAAGCAGCTACAATCCTCCCTTGTCATTGTGGACATATTACTTTCTCAGACTTATTTCAACGATGGTCTTCCTCAACTTCCTGCTGTCCTTGCCTCCTGTTTCTTCCTCCTTCTCCCTTCTTCCTTCCCTCCTTTCTTCCTTCCTTTCTTTCTTCCTTCCTTCCTTCCTTGGAGACAGAATCTCACTCTACAGCCTAGACTGGCCTACAGGGAAGAGCCTGCATACCCAACTTTTTTTTTCTTGCTTAAATTTTTGATGGTGCCCATGCTCATGGAGTTGCTATTGGGGCACCCATCAAATAACTATTTTTATTCTGTGTCTCACATCTCCCAAGAGGTCCTAAGCCATAAGAGTCACATGTGATACTTCTATCTTCCAGAATGTATAATAAAGTATTCCTTGTATATATGGTGATGAATTTAATGATTCCTAAGAGTGTCTGGCATATAGGAAGCATCAAATAAGTGGATTTTGAGCCGTAGTCAGCAAATGAGTGGAAATTAAACAGAAAAGCAAATTAGTGAGAAACCCCCTCCCTATGATAAACTAGTATTAATCCATTTTGTTTACTGTAAGGTGCAGTCTAGTAGACTGGAGCATTCAAATGGAGTAGCAAATCAAAGTAATAGATCTTATCCCCCTTTTGTTCCAATACACACAGTGACCTTGAACTCCTAGCAATTACTTTCATATTGGATGTGCTTTCTTGGATGAAATCCTCTTTTGATTTTCTGTTTTCCCCCTACCAAGAACAGAATTATCCTTCGGCAGTCAAAGAGTAATAAAGACTTCTGGACTCTGGATGTAAAACAAATGGCTCTCTTTTGTAGGGGAAAAAAAAGGAAGGGCACCCGAAATGAGTCATACATCAGACAGTTGAACTTGCAACCCCGATAACACAGCAAGGCACTTCAACATTTAATTGCTGAGAATGGGGAGTAGAGAGCCTAAGGAATGTGATCAAACTGAGCCAAGAAGATGCACAAAGGTGGGTGTCCCAAGGCTTAGCCAAGAATATGCAACTCTTTTAAACTAAAAAAACACCCTCAAGATCAAAATTTTTCCTTATTCCATATATCATTATGCTTCTTAGGAAAAATAGTTCTAAATACCAGGGGAAGGTCATGCCCGATAGCGCAGCTATCTAGTCCACATTAATTTTACTCAGTGATAGGGAACAAGCTGAATAAAGCAGATGTCTCTAGCAGCTACTTAGGAAAGATAGTCCAACCAAATAGGCTTCTCTTGGGACTGCAGTTTCTGCCTAAGTGATCATGGATTCTCTATGATTATCTTCAGCATCTCTCCAGGCCTTTTCCAGGAATTGAAATGGGGTGGTTTCTCACTAACTAGAAAGCACAAACTGAGGAAATTGCTCACTGTAATAAAGCGTGTCCTGTCTTAACATGACTGCTCACAACAAGGCAATTTACAAGTGCTGGAAATTAGAGAAAAAAAAAGTCACTGTGTCCAGACAACAATAAACGCCTTTGCCTTTGCCTTTGCAAGAGCTGTGTGAGGCCAGCATCCTCTTTAAGGAGAGGAAATGCTTGGGCACTGTGACTCTGTAGAGTGACTGTGTCTCACTGTGAAGCTAGAGACATCATTAGCAGCTCTTACACTGCCTGTATGTCTCCATGATATTTTGTTGGCAGATAATGAGGTTACCCAGAAAGCACTTGGGGGAAGATAATGACAATTGCAGTGAATGGTATTGACTAAACTTAACTGTTCTGGGCTGGTGTGGGGGAACGATACACTGGGGAAAATATAATTTTTATTCCAGCATTAAGAACTCAGCAAAGTCTATGTGCCAGCCCTTCTTTTCTGAAGGGTCCATCACAATCAACTTGAACATTGTGACAGAGTTCTGGCAGTCACAACAGGAGCTTTAATTTTTGAAAGTAGTCCAGGCATAATTTGCATTGGCTGTGTTGTTGATGTTGCATAAGCCTGCATGGTTGCTTTCTCAAATGATCACATAAATCACTAGTCTTCTGATTCCTTTTGTAAATCAACTGAACTATGCTGGGTATCTTCTGATCTTTTTGTATTTTCCTCTTACACCTTTATTCATGATTCTCTTATTTGTGACAGCTCAAAGGTCTTAGGAGATCTTTTATCCTAGGGTTTGGGACAGAGAGACAAGTGGATCTCTGAGTTTGAGGCCAGCCTGACCTACAGTATGAGTTCCAGAACTACATAGAGAAACCCTGTCTCAGAAAAAAGCTGAAGTTATTGTGTATAATTTCAGACATCCTAAAGAACTGATTCTACATAGTGCTGTTCCTGATTTGGTTGTATGAAACATCATTTCCCTTTCTATTCCAGTCTGGCCTTGAGATCTATCCACCTGCAGCCATCTTACAAGTGCTGGGATTATAGACCTGTAATTTTTTTTCTTTTTTTTTAGATTCAGAATTTTTTGTGTGCATGTTTTAAAATGAATTTGAAAACTTTTGAGTACATAACTTGCCAGATGAAGCACAATCGCCAGCCTCAAGCACAATCGCCAGCAATGCAGGCTGCTGTGAGGCCACAGCCCATCATAGAGACTCAGATAAAACACAAAGACAGAAGCTTGGCTTCTGTGGGCTGTTATTTGCCACTGAGTCATGATGAATACCTAGGCCCTTCTGCAGCAGTTTCCTGGCTTGCTGGGAGTTAGTGAGGGCTCTCAAAGCATGGAGGTCAGTTCTGTGGTGCTGGTTGCTAAACCTTCCATTGCTTCTCATCAGTACAGAAAGAGGCCCCCAGCGTGCAGGAAACTCCGGCTGCACCCAGGCTAAACCTGCCTCCAGTACAGGAAAAATGTATTCAGTTAACAGTACACTGGAATAATCTTTCCATTTGCTTACTGTGATTGACTAGTAGTCTTTATTTGGAAGAGTCACATACTAGAAGCAAACAGAAGCTTTCCTCCCAGCACACCTCGAATTCTGTGAGCCTCTGGCTTTAGTTATACCTCTGCCCGCCCTGACTGCAAGAGCTGGGCTGGCTGCCCTCCTGAGCTGGGAGCACTTAGCTTCTCATTAAGACTTCAGAAGAGCTTCTTCCCACCCTGTGACAGGACACCTATGGTTGTGAGGGCAATGTCCTCAGGCTGGGGGCTTTAAGAAGAAACAACCTATTTGGGGGTGCAACTCATTGGGGAGAGTACATGACTGGTATGCATGAAGCCCTGGGTTCTATCTACAGAGATAGAGGTAGGAGGACCAGAAATTCAAGTTCATCCTCAGCTACATAGCAAGTAGATGGAAATAAAAAGAGACAAAGCAAAGAACTTAGCTCAATGGGACAAGGTCATGGTTAGTTGGCAAAAAGTAGCAGCTGGCCTCTTCACCTCACCCATGAGGTCCCCAGGTTACCTCAGACTTACGCTTCTACACCATGAATTTATGGATCCTCCCTTGTCGCTGTAAGTGTGGGAGTTTTCAACCTCAGAGATAGATAACAGACAAGCGGAACAATCAATCTTTGGCTGACTGTATTAGTTTTCTAGTGCTATAATAAATTACTCCAAACTTGGTGGCTTAAAACAACACAGATTTACTACCTCATAGTTCAGTAGGTTAGAAGTGGGACTGGTCTCACTAGATTAAAATATAGGTAGGAGAAGGTCCATTTCCACTCCCTTGCTTTCTTTTTTTTGCTTCAAGAGGATGCCCATCATCTTTGGGCTTGTGACTCCTTTCTCCATCTCCAAAATTAGCCACATAGCATGTCTCTGCGACCCTGCTTCTGTTCACATCTTTTCCTCTGACTCTCCTTCCCTGCCTCCCTCCATCTTCCATGTATCAGGAGCTTTGTACTTATTCTGGGCCTGCCTGGGTAATTCCAAATCGTCTCCCTATTGGCTTATTAGCAACTTGAATTCCCTTTTGTCATGTAAGCAAACATTTACAGGTTCTAGGGATTAGGACATGGGCATCTTTGGGGATTCATTAATCTTGCTACCACATCGATGTGTATTTTAAAAATTATGAAAAAAAAAGATATAAACCATGAACTGTTTTACAGGCAACTGGAGATTTTTTAACCTAAAATAATGTCTTCTTGAGAAATTGAAAAGTTGTTAGTAAAGCCAATGGTAATTCAGTGGTATTTGAGAAATAATTTAAAAGTTTTCTGAACTGCTTAGTAAATATTAATTTCTTACTAATATCTTATGAATCCAGTTTGCTATTACAGCATATTTCCTTAGCTCTGTGCTAACCCTAAAGTACAGGCAAAACAGTTTAATATTTTGAGAATGTTAGGGGAAAGGAATGGAGTCTAATCTATAGCACACAAGGGTATATAGTCAGATGGTGAGAATAATTTCTACAGCTTAGTATAGTACAGATGGCAAGCATTAATCATCTATTTCAAAAGAGCTAGTAAAGATTATTTCAAATGTTTCCCCCTTCCTTCCACAAGCACATGCAGGAGCACACTCATGCATGAACATACACATGCATTCATGAAATGGTGATACATATTTAGGCTGATGAATGTACTAATTACATGAATCTATTCATTATTTATTATGTATTATATATGTATTGGGAACTTACATTATAACCTATAAATATGTACATTGTGCATCTTTTAAAAAGTGCAAAAACCCAGACCCATTTTCTGTCCATCTACACAGAGCTATAACCTCCACACGTGTGTTTCTGAAGACAGGACATGTGGCATTCAGCGACTGGGGATGACAAAATACTGGCCAAGAGAATAGATTGCATAGGATCAAATCCTACTCCTGAAAATTGGGAGCTCTGTTTATTTAGTTTTTATATATGTGTGGTGTACACACACATGCATGTGAAGATGTGTGTTCTGGTGTATTCACCTGAGCATTCACACGCAGAAGCTAGAGGATGACGTTGTCTTCAGTTATCATTTTACACCTTATTTTCCATGACAAGGTCTCTTGGTAAAGATGGAACTCCCTTTTCATTTACCTTGCTGGCCTGCCAGCCCCTTCAATCCACCCGTCTCAGCATACCAAGTGCTGTGACTACAGATGAAGGTAATGTTACCCAGTGTTTTTCTTTATGTGGCTATTAGGGATCTAAACTGAGGTCTCCATGCTTGCATAGCAAGCATCTTATTCTCTAAGCCATATCCCCCAGCCTTGGAACTCTGTTTAGCCATCAGATTTCTCTATGCCTATTTTACCATATCTGGAAATTAGGAATAATAATAACAGTGCTCACTTCATGGGACTGCTATTCAGATTAAATGCAGAATATAAATATGAGATGTAAAATAAACTTGGTATGATGCTTAGAATACATTGATACCCGAGTGAATGGATTTGAAACAATTCTCTTATTATCTCACATGTGTAAAAATCCCATGCTTTGATATAACAGATACATAGGAAACATCCTACAACTTGGATTCATTATCTTAGGGGCTGGAAAATGAAAGTGAGAACAGGATATGGCCACTAAAGGAAAAGCAGCAGGCAAACTATTAAATTAATATAGAATTTGAGTCTTCCTTTGGTAGACATCCATGGTTTCTGCTTTCAGGCTATTTGAAAGCTAGAATGACCTTCAATACTTAATGGAACTGTGAATCATACTCAGGAAGCCACATGATCTTATAGTGAGTATCTGAAAGAACAGTTATATTTGGTATCAAGGAATAATTTCTCTGCAATGAATCTTCAAGAAGCTCATTTATGCTTCCTCTAGATTTTAATGGCTCTTCGCTGCCTCCCAAACAAAAGCCTTTCAGTGTTCTTGGTTTTATCTCCTACAAGTCCCTTACATAAATTCACTATCCAGTTAAGCTGCTTCATTTTCCAAATAGGCCTGACCACCCTAAGGCACTATTTTATGTAGGACTTAATGTGGTATGTTTCTAACATAATTATGAAGCTACTGGACACAACGGACTTCCTCATCTTAGATGTCAATATAGTTCCCCACAGTCACTAGTATTTAATAAGCGCCAAATACATTCATTAAATCCATTTCCATATAGGAACCTCTGATGCCTGGTTTTGCAAAGCTATTTCCTTCATTCATCTGGCAGCTTCTGTCAGACATTAAGAGCTTCATTATCTGTCTTTAAAAGGTAACATTTCTAAATTTGTTCTGAGGTTGGAGCTTTAAAATTCCATGCATCTGTTAAGATTCTTTAATTAAAAACTTTTTGGTAGGGGAACAAATGAGAACAAAGTATTATGACATATGTGTTTAAATAATCCATAATGAAACCAACTATTCTACATTCTAACTTAAAACAAAAGATTTTTGAGGATTCATTAGAAAACAAACATTTCTCCAGATTCATTATATATGTTAATATACTTCAAATGATAGACTAATATAACTACTTCCTACCTTCATGGTTACTGTGATGGTGCTATTTACATTTGCTTTATGCAACCAACCTTGTTTTATCACACCACCCTTCTGAGAACATAAAGAAGATGAATCCTGAAATAGAATAAAAACCATCAGTAGAATAGCAGTCATCTAACTATTTATTTATTTAGTCAATGCTTAGCAGACACAGAACTAGACCTGTTCCCATTTCCTAATTAAACATGAAGTTATCACTTTTCATAAATATTTAAAATATTAACCATATGTAGAATGAAATGCCCAATGGTATAAACACAGTAGGCACTCAAGAGTTATTGAAGTGTAACCATTTTTTAACTAAAAAACATTCATTGTTTAAAAAGGTGGCCACAGGTACTCAAAGCCACTTGTTCCAGCATCACTCATCTTTCCTTAAGGAATTCCCTTTCAGCTGAAAAAAGGCATACAGCTAGCCCCATCCTTACCTCATCTTTCTCGCAGTCTTCATCAATCTCAAACACATGATTAGGAATCTTTTCGGGTCTCAAAGACTTGCTGAAAGTGCAAGAAAATTAATTTAGACTCTGAAACATAGCCTATAAGCATCACCAACAAAGAAAACCTGAAGTCGACCTCATTCTCTGAAAAACAAGAAAATGCAAGGCAAGAGATGGAAAAGTACTCTCTTCTTTTTCAAACATAGGCCTTATTCCTGAATAAACATGCAAAGCTTCTTCGGTTTGCTTGTTTGATTTCTGCTAAGCAAAAACTCCTGACTAAGCTACCTCCTCGAGCCTGCCTTATTTGTATAGAAGGACTCCCACATATGCAGCCAGCTGCAAAGATAAAACAGAGACCAGATAGGAGTCAAGCAGAGCAGAAGTTGCTAAGGAACTTCTGCCAGGGCTGTCAGCAGTGGCAGAACTTTACCTTTTTACGGGTCAGAAGGCAACACTGCGTCATTTTGGCTCTCTGTTTTGTTTGCTTTGGGAACCTGGACTGCTAATGTTAGTAGCTTCTTTCCTGGGAAAATGTTTTGAAAGCTACAGAGGGCTTCACAAATGTCTCCCCCCCCAACCCCCATATTTCTCAGATGAGATGCTGTGAGACCAGCAGTCATGCAGTAGAGAAATGGGATTGACAGGAGAGCTCAAACAGGTTGACTGGGTGGTTCGAACCTAACCCGCTAAGAAAGAGCAGAAAGATAACTTGGACCATTACTACTGGGTCAGTAGTTCTCATGACAGTTCTTCAACTTCACTGAGATTATCCCCAAATTTCATCCAAGGGATATCAGCAGGTATCAAACTGATTTAAATAGCTGCCAAGTTCTTCACCGACACCACTGGGAAAACCGTCCCTATAGTTTTCAGAATAAACTAAAGATTATTCGGTAGTCAATATGGATGTGTCAAACTAAGTGAGCTCACACTTGCTGGGAAGAGTATCAATGAGCACACTCAAAACACACTCAACTGTTCAAAATACTGCATGAGCCAAGTATGCTACTGTTTGAGGTCTGACTTATTATAAATTATAACAGGAGTTTCAGAAGAGTTTTCTAAAAAGCTAAGTAATAACCATAATAATGATGGTGATGACAATAATAACAGAATTCTCCTATTTCCCCTAACTTCTAAACTTACCATGGTAACATCCGAAAGTCCCCAGAGAAATCCTCATACTTATAGTTCACCACATGCCAATCTGTGCTGTAGGTCTTAATACACTGAAAGAAAGTAGGAATATCCATATCCATTTCAAGCATAGAAAAAGAAAACAAAGAAATATATTTTTAAAAGACTGGTAGAGCTGGCCAGGGTGGTACACACCTGTAACCCCTAGCATTCAGAGAGCTGAGAAAGATCATGAACTTAAGGCCAGCCTCAAGTCCAAGTCTCAAACACATAAGCCAAAGTCTGGTGAAATACCCACAGAAATTGTTAATTAATTGAGAAATGTTGGTATAGCTTTCTTGACTTGGGGATCAAGTATGATGGTGTCAAATGACCCTCTCACAGGGTCACCTAAAACCATCAGAAAACACAGATGTTTACATTACAATTCATAACAGTAGCAAAATTATAGTTGTGGAGTAGCAACAAAAATAATTTTATGGTTGGGGATCACCACAGCATGAGGAATTGTATTAAAAGATCACAGCATTAGGAAGGTTGAGAACAAGTGATACAGTCCAACTGACAAGACCAGACCCTAATTCACATGTCCTTCTAAAAACTGTTACTTCAAGTACATGACAAAGTATTCAAATCTAAAAGAAAAATACAACAAACAACAACAAAAACACATATAGTAATGGCTAAGATCAAAAATTCAGGTGACAGCAGATGCTGG
>NC_034613.1:27836830-27841089 GCF_900095145.1 Mus pahari | reverse complement strand
AGAGAGAGAGAGAGAGAGAGAGAGAGAGAGAGAGAAAGTTTGGAGCTAAGACAAAAGGATGGTCCAGAGGCTGCCCCACCCGGGAATCCATCCCATAATCAGCCACCAAGTGCAGACACCATTGCATATGCCAGCAAGATTTTGCTGAAAGGACCCTGATATAGCTGTCTCGTGTGCCTGGCAAATACAGAAGTGGATGCTCACAGTCAGCTATTGGATGGAACACAGGGCCCCCAATGGAGGAGCTAGAAAAAGTACCCTTCGGTGTATATATATGTACCAAAATCATATAGCAGGTGGCTAGAGAGATGACTTGACAGTTAGGAGCATGTATTGCTATTGCAGAAGATGTAGGTTTTTGTCTTAGAATCAATATCAAGTGGTTTACAACTGCCTGTAACTCTAGTTACACACACACACACACACACACACACACACACACACATAAAAAAATTTTAAAAAATGGAAAAAAAAGGTTCTTTGGTTATTGAGCCCCTTACCTCTTTGACAAATAAGCTCTGGGCCCTCTTTTCAGCATCTTCTGGTACAGTAGACTGCACTGTTCTGCGCTGACGACCAATCACTGAAATCTAGAAATCACATCACACTCTTATTCTAAGAACTGGCTTGGAAAATAAAATGTTTATTCCTTTGAAAAGCACATGTGCACTCACAGATATGTCTTCCATGGGGAACATAAGCAGATCTCTGAGGGGATCGCTGTAGATCTGGGTTTTCCGTTGGGTGATAACATTTTCATAGTCCAGGGGTTCAACTAACTTGGCCTTTTCCTTTGTAAGAGACAAAAAAATGTTACTGTCAGACTCCCAGAAGAGGAAAATTCCATTCTATGTAGTGAAGGTTCACTATTTCACAAAATGGGAATTGATCCAGCGGTATTGGCTCATGTCTTTAATCCCTGCACTCCAGAGGCAGAGGCAGAGGCAGAGGCAGAGGCAGAGGCAGAGGCAGACAGATCTCTGTGAGTTCAAGGCCAGCCTGGTCTACAGAGTGAGTTCCAGGACAGTCAGGGCTACACAGAGAAACCCTGTTTCAAAAACAAATAAAAACGCAAAAAGGGGGGGTGTTAAACTAATAAGAACATAAAGCTGCTTTAATAAGAGAAACCTTTTCCATATATATGTATGCATCTAGCCATATATCAAACACATGTGAACACCAAGCGCATGAACCTGACAAACCCCTCCTTGCTGTAGATAAGAATTTTTTAAAAAGCAGTACCACATTGTTTATATCTTCCAAAAAATTCCCTGAATTTTAAGTGAAACAAAAACAGTATATTTAAAATCCTATGAGAGATTTAGTGAATGTGCTCTATTTGCTGGGTAACTAAAGTGGAGAAAATATGAACATTCATGTGTCCTCCCTGTGCCAAATACACAACAAAGACTGTATTATAATTCCAGCTTTGCTATGGAAAGCATATGTCCTGGAGATGCTTAATTCTGCCGACATGGCATGAAGCGTGAGGTTTCAGGAGGTTTACAAACTCTGTAGACTCCTGTTGGACAGTTAAGTGAGCTGACCATTGATAGAAGGGCCCCAGCCTAAGGGGCATGTTATAAGGAACAGGGCCAATAAAGATGAGAAATCAAAAGATGTTATGGGAAGAGGAGTAATACTACTAATAATGATAGCATCAAATGGGTTCTTTTAAAGTACTGTATTTACTACTTATTCATGCATATAAGGTGTTTTGATGAAGTCCACACCCATTCTCTCCTTTCCAATTCTTCTCCCATCTCCCCGACTTCATCTCTTAACTTCTTGTTTAAAATTCCACTGAGTCCACTTAGTACTGCCTAGTATGTGCATGGGTGGGGGACCATCTTCTAAAAGCATGAAATGGCTTCTCAGGGCCTATGTCTCTGAAAATAAAAAAAAAAAAAACAACTCTCCCTTGCTCAGCAGCCATCAACTTTGCTAAGTACTTTCTGTATATGTTCCAATGCAATGCTCTAACAACCTATGAACTAGGCATAGTCATTTGTCCCATATTAGAGTTGAGGAAGTGGACTTAACTAAGATTAAATCAATCTTCAGAGTCAAAAGTCAACCCTAGGCCTGTGCCTGTAAAAGACTAATTCTTTTTCTCTCATGCAGTCTCTCCCCCACTCAGAAATACAAAAGGATATTAATATGCAAGAACTTGAATGTGGATTATTCCACTACGTACCTGCCTATCATTTTCTTTCACTGAACATACCATAATCTATTTTTACTTCTCTGACTATTCAAAGACAGGGAGCCTCCTACAATAGAAGACCTAAACCTGTGAATCAAATTTCATCTCTATGATTAGTAAAGGGAGAAACCTTTCCCTTCCAGCAAGATTTAGTTATGAAGTGCTAGCATCAGAAACCAAGGAAAAACTGTAATTTGTTCACTGCGCATGGTAAACATCCAAGCATTCATCATATAATGAGCTTTGAGATATTCAGACTCACTTAGAACTATGCCTTGACATGCTATTTTAACTAATTACATGTTAGTTGTTTAAACAGTATTTGTTAATAATTTCTACTAAGGATGTTTTATTTAAATGAAATTATTTAACTTGTATTAATAGAAACTGAATACAGATTTAAAATGTAGTAAATTAAAGCTAGATAGTTGGCTCAGTGGTGAACAGTATTTGTTCTTGCAAAGGACCCAGCACATTCATAGATGCTCACCAGTTCTTCAGGCACCAGACTTCATGTGATACAAAACACTTATATAAAAAAATAATAAAATAAATCTAAAAATATTAAAGATAGATTAAATCTTCACCACAAAGAAATGACATTTGAAGAGATAAATATGATTAACATGGTTTAAACACATATATACATTTTTAAATATTACATGTACCCATTAGTATGTACAATTTCTATGGTTTTGTGTGTGAGCTGGGTGTGATGGTGCATGCCTTTAATCCCAGAACTCAGAAGGCAAAATTAGGCAGAATTCTGGGTTCAAGGCCAGCCTGATCTGCAGAGTGAATTCCAGGTTACTCCAGGCTATATACTAAGACCCTGGGGGGAAAAAAGCTGAAAAGGAAGTTTGCGATATATATGTCAATGACAGAGCATTTGCCTACTATGTAAATGGCCCTCGATTCAATCCTTAATTACTACAAAACTAATTAAAATAAGATATATTAAAACTAGTCCAAATTCAATGTGTAACCTGTTGAATTAACATCTATTAACTTCTCTGTATAGTAATTTCATACACACCTGCTTCAAGCAACTTATTAGCAAAATGACAAAAAAAAAACTTTTGGCTTTTTCATGTCATGTTAATATAAAAAAACCCTATGACAAAAATGAATCATGTGTTTAGATGTAAACTATATGCCTTGTAGAAATGAAAGCAACAGGTTCCCTCCACTTTAAAGGACACTTTTAAAAAAGGGTTTTACTTTTCATTTCAAACTGATTCAACCTAAGGTTCTGAGTTGTCATTTCTATTTCCTCTGTCACGAGATGCAGGATATTAGGAAAATTAGAGTAACTATTCTGAGAACCACAATGCTTACCCCAACATAATGGTTCTCAATTTGGGGATTGCATCCCCTTTGGGATATTTACATTATAATTCACAAAAGTAGCAAAGTTATAGTTATGAAGTAGCAACAAAGATAATTTTAGGGCTGAGTGTCACCAGAACATGAGGAACTGTATTAAAGGGCTGCAGCGTTAGGAAGGTTGAGAACCAGTGCTCTAACAGACTAGGCCTTTGAGAAAAAAAAAAAAAGGAGAGGCAACTGAAACCCTATATTTCCCTTTCCAGTGGGATTAAGTCATCAGAGGGAAGGAAAAGTTTGGATTTATGGGTTGAATAATAGTTCTCCCCAGCAATCATAACCTTTATTGAGTTTGATTTTTATTTTTTTCAATCATTCTATCATTAGACTTCTATGGTTACCAAAGAAAAACGTCTAACTACACTTACAGACTTTTCATGGGGGTGGGTTTCATCAAAACACATTGTATATATGTATGGATATTCATAAAATATTTTCAATTAAATATTTTTAAAAAATGAAAGCTGAGTAGGCCCTTAATCCCAGCAGTAGTAAGGGAGAGGCAAATGGATCTCTGAGTTTGAGGCCAGCCTGGTCCATCATGAGTTCCAGGCCAGCCAGGGCTCCTGTCTCAAAAAAAAAAAAAAAAAAAAAAAAAAAAAAAAAAAAAAAGGAAAAAAAAGAAGAGGAAAAGAAAGAAAAAGAAACAAAAGAAGGAAAGGAAAGA
>NC_034613.1:27816086-27836809 GCF_900095145.1 Mus pahari | reverse complement strand
AAAATGAAAGCTGAGTAGGCCCTTAATCCCAGCAGTAGTAAGGGAGAGGCAAATGGATCTCTGAGTTTGAGGCCAGCCTGGTCCATCATGAGTTCTAGGGCAGCCAGGGCTATACAGAGAAAACCTGTCTCAGAAAAAAAAAAAAAAAAAAAAAAAAAGGAAAAAAAAGAAGAGGAGAGGAAAGAAAAAGAAACAAAAGAAGGAAAGGAAAGAAAATGAACTTTCTGTCATGTTTGTGATTTTTTTTCTTTTAGTTTAGTTTGTATAATAATTAGCCTACAAAGACTTTTTTTATAACCCCAGAAACCTGCATTATAATGAACAAAGCCACACTAATCCTTCAAATAACAGCAAGGCCCCACTGCATGCTCCTCTACAGTTCTGGAACAGTGTTAAACAAAAGGCAAAGCCATTTATTTATACAATCTGGAGTGAAGTGAGCACATGTTTCTGGTCTTGCCTTCCTGAGGAGTGACAAGAAAAAGTGCAGCCTAAATCTGGAACCTACTCAGTTTTCACCAGGGAAAAATAAAGCGATCTGTCTGTCAAAGCCCTTATTCTCCGAGCCATACGTTCCCTTGAAATAACTTGGTGGTAGTAGTCTTGTTTTGTTTTGTTTTCCTTCTGTTTATTTAAGGATCACTTTGCATCATTAAGAAAGCACTTGAATCTGCATCCCACTGACCTGACAGAATGCCCATCATACATACATAAATTACTATCATTTTAACTTGATATGTGAGGGAAGTGGCTGAGAGGCTCATCTGTCAATAGCAGCAGAATCACCATTATAACCAGGCAAGCTCACACTCCTTCTGCTTGCCAGGCTGGAAATGAGACCTTGTTTGTGGCAGGCAAGTGCTCTAGGACTGAGCTACACTGCAGCCCCAAACCATACCTTCTAACTTATGATCCTGGTCCTTTTCTTGTCAGTGTTGCACAAACTGGATGTATCTGTATGCAATCCTCAAATCAAATATGTTCATTGAGACTGGAACTGTAGCTCGGTGATACAGATATACAGATAGAATGCGGCATTATGTGAGACCCTGGACTCAATCGCCACTCTAAAAACATCTCCAATTGAGATGCATTTATTTACTAAAAAGCCTTCTGAGACTTCTGTAAAAGAGAATAAATCATTTACTTAATTCTAGTATTTAAAAAAAAAAAACTTTCAATAATCATTTTGGAACCATGGCTTGAGATGTATGTAGTTCATGGGTTTCATGCATATTTAAGCTGCCTAAGTGGAATTCTTGAAGCTGCCTAAGTGGAATTCTTGATGGCCTTCCGTGTGTAAATCCTAAAACTAGGAAGAAATGCACAATTCTACAAATTGAGACAATCTTATCATTGTTAGTATGGGAGAAACAGGGAAGTCATCAGTATAGATTCAGCTGCGGTCTTGGTAAAAAGATTGGAAAGAATGGACCCCAACCGAGGGTCTCTCTACAGCATCACAACTTGGACATTCTTCTTTGTGGCAGCTCTAACACATCCAATGTGCTTATGTTTCATCATTTTAACTATACATGTGCAAAACCCCAAATCTGTAATCCCAAAATGAGTAAATACACACATGTTAGCATTATAGTAGACCCTGTGACTCCTGATATTGACAACTCACTCACTGAATGTTGCGCAAAAGTACACATGACTAGTTAAGTCTATATAGTTTACCATTAGAAACAGAAGTACAGATCCGACCATTTAACACACAATAAAGTGGCCTCAGAAATGGCTCAGCAAGTGAAGCACGTGACACACAAGCTTGACTACCTCAGATGTGGGAACCCATTCAAGGTGGAAGGAAACAACTAAATCCTACTCTATGGAGCTGTTCTCTGACCTGCACATGCACACCATAGCACATATGAACAATTAGCCACACATACACCATACATATATGCAATAATCACAATAAACAAGAATAAAATTTAAAAACAACTAATCTCGTATTTCTCTGCATGCAACACAAAATCAGCCAGACTTACTTCTGCTTAGGTATTATACTAAAGGTCATGAGTTTACCAGTAAATCTTCTATTTTAGAAACCAGTTGTCTTGAAGAATTCAGAGAATGTGTCTTCGGCAAGTCTAAAGTGAGCACTGGCTGCAGAGATTGCCTTCTTTATCAAACACTGGGAGGGAGAGCATAACGCTTAGAAATGAGGGTGGAATGGGACCAATTTCAAACCTTCACCACCAACAAGCCATGCTCCACACTAGGTTTCAGTATAATAAAGACCACGGCAACAACTGGCTTAAAACAATGATTTCTGTCCCTACTAAGGGCCAGACCCTGTGCTAGCTGCTAGTGATGTGGACACAAAAAGAATTGGACCTTACCCTCTAGAATCCTCTTAACTTAATGTGGAAGGCAGATAAACCTAGACATCTGACTTGATCCCGGAAGCTGTCTTAAAGCCACACTTGGTTTCTGCATACCTTCCGATGTCTAGTGTCTCTTCTAGCAAAGTGCTGGCACAAATCACGTTACACACATAAATATGGGACTCTATCTATTACCATTTATTTCAATGAAAAGCCTTCATCACGTGAGAGTATTTAGTATAGGATCACTTTTTGCATTTCTACTTTTGTTCATAAACTCTAGGAGAAAGCCAGGTGTAATGGCATCCCTGGCGTCTTAGCACTCAGGTGGCTGAGGCAAGAAGATGCATTTGAGGCCAGGTAGTAAGTCCTTATCAGGAAGTTTGCGCACGCGCGCGCGCACACACACACACACACACACACAAGGAAAATACATACCCAACCCCAGAAAAATCAGATTTTATCAATTTGTTACTCTTATGCATGTGTATTCATTTGTATATGCTTGTCCACATGTGTGGACACACTTGTGTGTGGTGGTACAGGTGCACATTCATGTAGAGGCCCAATGTGACATCAGGTGTCTTTCTTGATTATTCTCCACTTTATTTATTGGACCAATTCAGCAAGTCTGGACAGCTAGACCCTGGGGAATCCCAGGTCTTGACCTACTGACAGGGCTGAGATAACAGACAGGTCACTAGACTGCCTAGCTTTTATGTGGGTGCTAGGGATCCCAACTCAAGTCCTCATGGCTGTGTGGCAAGTGCTTTGCCTACTGAGCCATCTCCCCAGGCCTTACTATTTTTGAGCTCGCCTAGCCTGCCTCTTCTCTAACCCACAGTACTTTCCCCATTGATTGTGGCATGCACTTAGACACAGCTTTGCTTTGGCACTCAACTACTTTGCCGTTCAGTTTGCTCAGAAGAATCTTCTGAGCAGAGATGATGCCTTGCACTTTGCTTCATAGACTCGGCACCATTATGCAAACTGTTAAGCACTACATGACTCTTCTTTTAACTCCCTGAAAAAAAAATCCCAGGAGGTTTTCTTCTTTTTTATGTACATTTTACATATGAGGAAAGTGAGGTTTAGTGCAACACTGATCTTAATCATAACATGTACCCATAAGCCTGTGTGCTCTAAACTCAGCAGATACTTCGTATTTCTTCATTCCTGATCCTACCTACCATGTTTTGTTTTGCTCAATGAACTTTGCATTTTAGAATTTTCTAAAACTTGGAAGCATGGGATTTGGGGGATTGTTCTGATTTTATGTTTTTGTTTTTTGTTTTTTTGTTTTGTTTTTGTTTTTTGAGACAGGGTATATCTGTGTAGCCCTGGCAATCCTGGAACTTGCTCTGTAGACCAGGCTTCTCTCAAAGTCACAAAGACCTGTGTGTGTCTGGCTCCAGAGTGCTGGCATTAAAGGCATGTGCTACCGTGAGATCTTCCCTTCTGACCCTGATGATGCTGAGCATGGCTGACTGGGAGAGCATGTATTGTAATTGGATAAGGAGTTTTGCATTTCTAGGCTGTTGCTTCCAATTTAGCATTTGCCTTCAATGAGTAGGGATTAACACCTTGGATCTTTTACTTTGAGGAAAGGAGCTGGCAGATTCAAGTGGGGGAGAATCAAATTACAAAAAAAAAAAAAAAAAAGTAAGATATTGTCAAGGGACTTGTATCTAATTCATCTCAATATCCTCCACAGAACCTAACAGAGTGGTGAGAACTCCAAAGCCAGAGGCTTTTGTGGTTCCTGGGGATAGCCAGCTGCATAACACAAAGAGGCTGGTCTTCTGTCCAGGCTTTCCACGCCAGAGGGGTCACCCAAGAGGACAGGAGAGCCAAGAGTCTTCAGAACTGATTCTCAGTTCCCAGCTTTAAGGAAGTACTTACAACTCTAAAAATCAACAAAATGAGTTTTTAAAGGTACTTAAGCCGGTCAGTGGTGGCGCACACCTTTAATCCCAGCACTTGGGAGGCAGAGGCAGGCAGATTTCCGAGTTCTAGATCAGCCTGGTCTACAGAGTGAGTTCCAGGACAGCCAGGGTTACACAGAGAAACCCTGTCTCAGAAAACCAAAACCAAACCAAACCAAAACAAAACAAACAAACAAACAAAAACAGGTACTTAAAACTGAACATAAAGACAACTGGGGAAAAATAGTCTTACCTATCCCTCCCCACTTTTTCCCAATTTTAGAACTTTAACACAGGAAATTTTTAATGCAAGCGTATTTCCTCTTTCCAAGTCTACTTGCTATTTGTTTTGAGAACTAGTCTGAAAACGTCAAAAAGATTTTATTGTAATGAGACAGCATGCTCTATGAGAGGCTTAGCTTGCTTTACAAATGTTTTCTTTACTGCCAACTCAGATATTATGCAAATAGCCCATATTCTCTCCACAGGGGTAAGCAGAATGCTGATGAACTCTCTACCCCAAACTTCACTGTAGCCAATAATTATACCTTAACTCAACCCACTGGCTCTCAGGCAAGAACTGATTTGGATTCAGTTCCTCCTGGCTTGGTATTCACTTTGTGCTAATAAGTTTTAAATGACTCAAAAGCCAGACAGGAAGAGGGGGGAATGAACAGAAGGGTTTGAGGGAACGAAGAGGATGTCAATATGAATAATACTATTTTTATTTAACACTATTGTTGGTAGGAGAAAAATGCACCTTGGTAAGACATAACAACTTTCTGGAAAAATCAAAAAATAAGTTCTCAAGACATTCCCAATTATGACAGTCTATTCAGTGCTTATCAACTAATTTTAACCTGCCTTGATGTCTGTGATCACCACAGAGTTACTAGGAGCAGGGAGACACCACCAACAGTCCTGACTAGTTGAGAAACTGAGACAGAACTATGTAAGCCCTGAAGTTCAAGGTCAGTTTTGGCCTTAAAAAATGTTCTCACTAGCCATGTGGTGGTAGCACATACCCTTGATCCTAACACTTGGGAGGCAGAGACAGGTAGACCTCTGTGATTTGGAGTCCAGTGTGGCATACAGTGTTCCAGGACAGCTGGGGCTACACAGAGAGACCCTGTCTGAAAAAACAAAGCAAAACCCAAAACAACAAAATAGAATTCCCCCTGACCTTCCCCTTACTTTTTAAAGAGAGTCATCACATACTTTGCATTCTTCCGTAGGGAAAAAAAAAATCCAAATGTACAAATGTTCCATAGATTTCCTGTCAGTGAAAAAGCGAGCACCTGAACATCGTCTGAACCCTTTAGAGCATGCAGCCACATGTCATCTCCTACATGACATTGCACCAGAGGTCTGTCAACAAATAAAGAAAACTGACAGGTCCCAGTTTGAAAATGAATCTCAAAAGGGAGGAAAACGGCATCTTGTAGCAAATCTTTTAGTCTTTCCTATATTGGTCATCTTGGATCTTACTTACCCACCTTTTTCCTTTTCGTGAGCCCCTACAAATACCAGAAGTCTGTACCACTACATGAGGTAGTACACAGTAAAAGCTTCTTAGAGGAATAAAGGCAAAGTTTACATCTGTAAAAAGTTAGGAACTTCTCTATTTCTTACTATTACAGGACACAGTGAGCCAGTCCATGTTAATCCTATCTCTTCTACTATAACTCAATAGGCACACCTGCCTCGGTTTGGCTCTGCATTTCACTAACCAATTGACCTGCACACACCCTGGGCAGATTTATAATCATACCCACACTGCTTTAGCCTAAATTAAGTACTTCCCTACTAACATGTTTGATTTGATTCATCTTACAGATAATAGCCCATCATGGAGAAGTCAAGACAGAAACTCAAGCAGGACCATGGAGGAATGCTGCTTAGTGACTTGCTTCCCATGTGGCACATTCAGCTTGCTTTCTCACACACCCCAAGGCCACTTCCCCAGGGGTGGCTCCACAAACAATGGGCCAAGCCCTTCTAGATCAATTATTAATCAAGAAAATGCTCCACAGACTTTCTTATAGGCCATTTTGATAGGAACAGTTCTCAACTGAGGGCCCCTCTTCTCAGTTGATTCTTGCTTGTGTCGAGATAGCAAAGCTAAACCAACACACAGAGAAAGGAGATGTGGAATATTATGAGTCAGGACCTATGAAGCACTTTTTAAATACCTAAAGTATACTGTGGGATGATGAAGCCCAATTACTATGTATGCCAAGATTAACAAAACCTAAAAAGAAAGCTAAAAAAAAATCACTTACCCAGTTTCACTTCCTTGTACATACAGAAAGGTAAAAACCTTCCAGGGTCTCCTAAGAGATAGGTTCCCTGTACAGAAACCTAGTTGCTCATTAGCACAGTTAGATTTTGTTGTGTGAGGTGATCCTACATTTTGTTGACCAACCTGTTACAAAAGTGAGGCTCCCTGGTCAGTCATCCCCTGAGAATTCTTCTAGGGCACTTATAAAACAAAATGCAAAATATTTAACTTAGTCACATGTACTAACGGAGCATCAGCCATGGGCCAGGCAGTGAATTACAAAGTGCTGAAAGATGGACAAGACACAGATGGGGCTCTTAGTGACCTCATGAACTAGAGGGGCAGACAGCCATGCTTTCCCACAGAAATCATGGCAAGGGCTGTGATAGTAGCATATTAACTTTTCCTGGGCGGAAATAAATATGTATTTATTTCAAGTAGAACACCAATGACAGAACAGAAAACTGATACCACTAAAGTCAAGCTTGGTGAATCAAATGAAATCAGTTTGAGTTACCTACAGGAGGGTGGGCAAAAAAGCCCAGTGCCTGGCAATGTTTAACTAGTTACATACCCTGGAGAAGGAAAGCAGGGCCTTGGGACCCTCTCCTGTACAGCCACAGGAGCCCTCCTGCCACTCAGTGAGGGAAGATTAGCTCCTGACAGTCTCATGTAGGTAATCCCAGCTGTTCAGATTTTAATACAGCAAGGGCCATGTTATGGTTGGAAGGTGGGGTTCTGCAACAGATAGAGTTATACAGAGAGTAGTAAAGGAGAGATTCATTCTGCTGGTAAGGGAGATTTAAAAAAAAAAAGCAGTTGAGCTGATCCCTGAATGACGGGAGATCATCATCCCAGAGCAGGCAAGGTGAATACAGGTAGGATTTGGAAAGCAGTAAACGAAATTACATTGAGTACAGAGAGAGCTTAGAGGGCTGTGTTTGTGAGTCTACTAATGTCTGGTAAAGAGGAAGATGGATGAGATGAGCTAGAGAGGTCTGTTCATGGAGAGCCACATTCATCAAGAAAATATTCTGGGACTAGTTCCTCATGGAGAAGTGTGGAGCCAGCAATCAGTTGTTTGTTTGTTTGTTTGGTTGTTTTTTTTTTAAATTGTTTGTTTGTTTTGCTGCTGCTGCTGTTTTTAGCAAGAGAATGACGTGGACAGATGTTTTGCTCATATTTATGTACTGAAAGCCTGAAAGTCCGCAGTAGTGGAAATTAATCCATAAAATGACAACAGAGCCTGAACATGTGCCCTACTGTCTCTTATTTTTCAGGAGCAATACACTGAATTATGGAAAACTGTTTATTAGAGCTGCATACACAACTCTAGAGGGAAGCAAGTAGGAACTTGGCATGAAGAATCATTCTTTTCAAAGGACACCAAGAGAGCTCTTGCACCTATCTCCCCTGTGACAGACTAAATTAATCCAAACATTTTATTTTGAAAAGATCACCTACCAATCTGTGACTTCATTTGTTCCCAGTACCTATTTGTTGGCTAATTTGGTCCAAATCTGTTCAACTTTTCCCGAGATGAAGGTTGGTTCACAGCATTGCTTTCTTTACATCCCTTCCCAGAACCTACAGAACAAGACCCAAACTGCCAAGAAGTGTGCTAAGACACTTCATGATCTGGCCTCTAGCTCCATTCTCTAGCCTATGCCCTCTAACTACAGTGGACAAAGCTCTCAGTAGCTCACAGGATCTCATTTTTGCTAATCATATTTCCTCTGTTCAATTTTTTCCTCCACTACACTGGGAAACCTGGTAAAGATAACTGATGTATCCAGGTACATGTGGCCAGCCTCAAATACCAATGGTACTCACTGGATCTAATGATACCTCCTAAAGCATAGAAGAAGTGCTTCCTTTCCCATCTTAGCCCATCATTTAAAGGTTAAGATGCAGTTAGTACTCATCAATTTTATCCCTTTCCCTCCCCACCAAAAGAAACCTTTGTGATTGTAGGTTGTTGGCCTTGGTCACTGCTGGGTTCCAAATCCCCCCACGTTATATCCTGAATGGGTGAATAAGCAAACTGCAGACCCACTGCCAACATCTTTCTTACCCTCAGCAGTACAACTGTCCTTCTCTTGCATTCTTTTCAAGATGAGCACTCACTGAAAGGCACTCATTAGTGCCTGCCCCACCCATCTGAATAGCATGAACATCATTCACACATTACTCTCTGGATACATTCATAGTACTGTATATGAAGTTCTCAGAGGACAAGGCATACCTACACAAAGAAACCCCATGCTAACACCGGGCGTGGTGGCACACGCCTTTAATCCCAGCACTTGGGAGGCAGAGGCAGGCGAATTTCTGAGTTTGAGGCCAGTCTGGTCTACAGAGTGAGTTCCAGGACAGCCAGGACTATACAGAGAAACCCTGTCTCAAACAAACAAACAAACAAACAAACAAAAACAGAAGAAGAAGAAGAAGAAGAAGAAGAAGAAGAAGAAGAAGAAGAAGAAGAAGAAGAAGAAGAAGTAGTAGTAGTAGTAGTAGTAGTAGTAGTAGTAGTAGTAGTAGTAGTAGTAGAAGGAGAAGAAGAAGAAGAAGAAACCCCATGCTGGGCAGTTCCAAACATTGTCTGTTTGAGCTAAAACTGACAGGGTGACAGGGAGACTATGACTTGAGCAAAAGTTCCAGTTGTAGTGCCTTTCTTCCACCTGAACAATCAATCAATAAATCAATCAATCAGTAAGTCAGTCTTTCTCTATGTTTCTGCCTCCTGCTCTCTCTCCCTCATGTTGAGTTCATATTTAGTCTGTGTGCTGAACATGCCCACAAGAACATTCGCTTATTTCCTCTGGCTAAAAGCACTCCAGAGGACAGTCATATTTATTCAGAAAGCAAAGAAGGCTTTTGCTACAACAAACCTCCCCCATGCCCTTACCTAAGCACTCTCTCTCCCACCTCTGGAAAATTCTACAATGAGGACTGGGGATGTCTAGAGCTCTCTGCCTATAGCACTGACCAAAATGCTATCTCAATGACAAAACACTGTCTGTCCTTGAGAATGCTCTGTATCTTCTCTCTTACATATCCTTTAGCTAGAGGAAATAATTGTTATGCTTTCCATGTGCATTAGGGTCCTGCTTTTATTATCAGTTGAACTGGAGCCCAAAGGCTAACAGTGCTCTCATTTAGCTGTTGTCATTTATTTTTTTGGAAAAAAAATTTAAACTTATTTTATTAGATATTTTCTTCATTTACATTTCAAATGCTATCCCGAATGTCCCCTATCCCCCCCCCCCCCCCGCCCTCCTCCCCTGCCCAACCACTCCCACTTCTTGGCCCTGGCGTTCCCCTGTATGGGGCATATAAAATTTGCAAGACCAAGGGGCCTCTCTTCCCAATGATGGACGACTAGGCCATCTTCTGCTACATATGCAGCTAGAGACATGAGCTCTGGGGGTACTGATTAGTTCATATTGTTGTTCCACCTATAGGGTTGCAGACCCCTTCAGTTCCTTGGGTACTTTCTCTAGCTCCTCCATTGGGGTCTCTGTGTTCTATCCTATAGATGACTGTGGGCATCCACTTCTATATTTGCCAGGCATTGGCATAGCCTCACAGAGATAGCTATATCAGTGTCCTTTCAGCAAGATCTTGCTGCCTGAGAAGCACTTAAAAAAATGTTCAACATCCTTAATCATCAGGGAAATGCTGTTGTCATTTTTAAACTGTAGCAACTGTGGACACTGATCTAAGACCAAGATCAGCCTCCCTGCTGTCTGCTCTGCTGTGCCCTATTCCTAGGGGGAAATCTCAACTCGGTGTCCACAGGCTTGCTCAGTGATTCCAGTTCTAAGCTTATCCCATGCTTTAATTCCTTCAAAATCCCCTATACTCTAGACACCTGTGCTACCAGCCTATAAAAGAATAGGAAAGAGCTAGGGGATCCAGCTATGACAGTACAGTTGTCTAGAAGAATAGGAAACTTGAGGTTTTGTGGATGGAGAAAATTCACTGACAACACCACGTGTATAATACCCTTCAAGAAGGGTCTGGAAATTCCAGCCATTTCAAAAGAATGTGAGACCCAAGAAAGGTTAACCCCGACTATGCTAACTTTCTTATAAACAAGCTGCATTATATTATGTGAGAATTTCTGATAATTCCATAATTGTAAAAGTGATACATGTTCACTGAAGAATTTTTTGTTTGGACTTTTTGTTTGTTTGTTTGCTTGCTTGTTTTAAGAGACGGAGTTTTTCTGTATAGCCCTGGCTGTCCTGGACCTCACTCTGTAGACCAGGCTGGTCTCAAACTCACAGAGATCCACCTGCCTCTGCCTCCTGAGCATTGGGATTAAAGGCATGGCTTACCTCTGCCTGGCTCACTGAAGAGTTTTTAATCCCAAACTACAACTTAGAAAATAGAAGTTACTCTCTCACTTAGAAACTCTACACGTCTGTGGGCACACTGCTGCTAATTTGCTGTTCCTCCATCTTACTGTTCTTCCATCTTATTTATATTGGATATCAAGTTGGATTCCAATTGCATGTGAAGTTGCTTTCAGGTAGCCACAACGTTTCAAATGGTGTCAGAGAATGTTTTAGCATAAAAGGAATTTGGGGTGAGTGTTCAGAAAAAAAAAAACCCTCCCTTTAAGTTCCAAGGTACATCCACGAACACACTCACTATGGGAATACCATATGTTGGGCAAGTAAAGGGTATATATTTAAAAATTCAAGGCATTATGTTGGGCATGGAAGTGCTCCCCTGTGATTTCAGTCGTTGGAATGTGGAACCAGGAGCATCACAACTTCAAGGGGTGTCAGGGACACTTAAGGATCCCTGCCTCAAATAAACTTTCTAGGATTTCAGTAGGGTATGTGAATCCCCAGCCTACCAAATAGAATCTTTTCACTTAAAATGTCTGGACTTGCATCAACTGGGGGGAAAAAAACAGAGACAGATGGCAGCAATAATCCAATTACAGATTTGGAGAGAAGCAATTAGACTAAGTCAGTTTTTTAAAAAAATATTTAAACATTTATTTTATTTATTATTGATTGATTGATTTTATTGAAAGAGAAAGAGTCTGTCCCTTGTGGTTAGAAATTGGTTCTCTCCTTTGAACATCTGGTTCCCAGGGATGTCAGGCTTGGTGACAAGTATCATCACCTGCCAAGGCATCTCATCCACCCAATGTTCCTATATTAGAAACAAGTTATTTGTGTATGTGTGTGGCACATGTGTGGAGATCAGAGGATAGACACCCTGTACAAGTCAATTCCCTCTTTCCACATTCTGGGTCCCAGAGATCAAACTCGGGTTATTGAGGTTGTCAGCCAACCACTTTCCTTGTCATGCCATCTCAATGGTCCATAGAAGTCAAGTTTTAAAATGATACATTTTCCTTTACTCCAGGAATGCACTCATGATAACACATATAGTATATTGTGAGGTAATCCCCATTATTTCCACCAATAATATTCAGGAGTAAGTGTATGGCCTCCTGTGTGGGTGTCTTTTAGGGATATCCATTTGGTACGGTTAGTTCACCAACATATTTCACAATCAATACAATTCTGGCAAAAGAGGATTACTGATTTTCTTGGATTAAGTGAGAGATTTATTGCCATTTATGCCTAAGTTGAGATTTCCTCTCTTTTCTTCTCCTCCCATCACCTTCTCCTCCAGTTTGTAGAACTGGGGAGGAAATGCAGGATCATGTGCTTATTGGGTAAGTTGACCAACAAGCTACACCGACAACCCAATAATACCCTACTTCAAGAGGACTGGCAAAGACAGTCCTTTCCAAAAGTCAGGCAGAGCTCATGCAAGTGCTGGATACCTTTCAACACCATTCAGTCCATTCCCCTGCTAAATTGTTAGTCTTCCTTCCTTAGACACCAGGCAGTTTCTCTGAAGGAGAATCCAGACCTCTGTCAGAAAGAATCCTAAAGTGCTGGGGAACCCAGCATCACCCTGTGTAGGCACCACAGGCCCCAGCCAGTTCAGGGACTTACCCTGCTTTCTGGTGAATTCCAAGATCTGACAGTGAGCACTTTCAAACAGGCAATCAGTCTCCTTCTAAGGAGACTTCTAAAGCTCTAGCAACAATTTTCCCTGGCTCAGAGACCCATTGCCAAACTGTCCACTGAGAAACACAGGAGGGCAGAGCAGAACCACTCAGAGCTGAAGGGATTATTAAGAGTCCTCAAAGATTCGTGCCTCAGCTGCAGGGCCCTGTGTGGATTCTGACAACAGTCAGAGACTCCCTGACCCTGCTGTGTACTGCTCATGCTATTCTAGCTGGAGCCAGCCTTGCTCTTCTCTGCAGCTGCTCCCATGGTGTGGCTGGAGCCCAAGAACCACTGCTGCTGAGGACCACTTTAGTGACAGAATGCCTGCTGGGTAGCTGTGTTTGCCCCAGCTCAGAGGCGTTTTCTATTTTTCTTCTAAGAGGGGATGAAGACTGGGAAGGTCCTCTAAGTAGATGTCAGCATGCCTCTTGCACAGGAAGTGGTAGAAAATGACTGTTAACTGACAAAGACGAAGTGGTTAAATAAAAAATATGGAGAAATGAAAATAACAGCTTTCTTTTTTTGTGACTCTTTTTTTTTTTTAACTTCTAAATAACCCCGTTAAAAACGGGGTACAGAGCTAAACAAAGAATTCTCAACTCAGGAATACCGAATGGCTGAGAAACACCTGAAAAAATGTTCAATATCCTTAATCATCAGGGAAATGCAAATCAAAACAACCCTGAGATACCATCTCACGCCAGTCAGAATGGCTAAGATTAAAAAATCAGGTGACAGAAGATGTTGCTGAGGAGGTGGAGAAAGAAGAACACTCCTCCATTGCTGGTGGGATTGCAAACTTGTACAACCACTTTGGAAATCAGTCTGGTAGTTCCTCAGAAAATTGGACATAGGACTACTGGAGGATCCAGCAATACCTCTTCTGGGCATATACCCAGAAGATGTTCCAACTGGTAATAAGGACACATGTTCCACTATGTTCATAGCAGCTTTATTTATAATAGTCAGAAGCTGGAAAGAACCCAGATGTCCCTCAATAGAGGAATGGATACAGAAAATGTGGTATATTTATACAATGGAGNACTACTCAGCTATTAAAACAATGAATTTATGAAATTCTTGGGCAAATGGATGTATCTGGAGGATATCATCCTTAGTGAGGTAACCCAATAACAAAAGGAGTCACTAGAAATAACAGCTTTCTTTAAAGTTGTGGATATGATTTTTTTTTCCTTTCAGTGTCTGGGTTTCCCTCAGAGACTTCTAATACTATGTATTTCTGGCATAGTCCAAAGACATACAAGGACTGGATTTGAAGAGAGGTTATTATTGTGGGGCAAGTCTACATACTGTTTAGCTTCCACTTTCATTCTTTTAAGGGTACATTTCAGTGACAGTAAGTTCAGTCCCATTGCCATATGCAGTGACACACATCTCTAACATCAGCACTCAGGAATATGAAGCAGGGGATTTATGAGGTTGAGGCCTCCCTGGGTTACATGGTGACACCTTATCTCAAAAACCAAATTTTGAAAATAGAGTACCGCCTTTGTTCTGCAGTCAGCACTACTAACTTCCAAACGTTAAATGGTATCAAACAGAAACTCCATACTCATCAAACACTACCTCTCTGCTCTCTCTGTTCCTCCTACCTCTGGTGATCTCTGTCTTCTATTGCTGTGTATTTGCCTTGTCAACATATCTCATATAATTGGAATTGAACAAAATTGGTCCGTTTCTGTCTGGTTTTGTATCACTTGAATGATGGTTTCAAGATTCACCCATTCTGTCATGTATGTTAGAGTTTCACATTGTGATTAATATTATTCTCTCTCTCTCTCTCTCTCTCTCTCTCTCTCTCTCTCTCTCTCTCTCTCTCTCTACATATATATATATATATATATATATGAATACATTTGCATATATATATTATTGTGGTATATATGTATGTACGTATATACACATACATACATACTTACACATACATACATTTTGGTTTTGTTTCACCTACTCATGGGCATCTGGAATGTTTCTAACTTTTGGTGACTATGAGTAATGCAGCTCCGAACCTTAATGCACAGATATCTTTTGGAGTCTCTGTTTCAGTTCTTTGGGGAGAAGTTCCTAACTCTATATAGAGGCACTTCTATATTTAAATTTCTGAGGACCACTAGGTTATTTTCCACAGAAGTAACACCATTTTTGAACTCTCGCCAGAACTAAACAAGCTTCCATTTGCACCATATCAGATTTTTGGGTGTCTCCAATCAATCAAATATGTGTAATTATAATTTTGCTTCATATTGCCATCATTTTTAAGCATCTTTTCAGGTGTTTTCTGGCCATTTGTTTAATATTCCTAAGAGAAATATCTATTTAATTCCCTTTGTAATCTAAAAACAAGGTTTTTCACCATCTTTTTAGTTAGGGGAGTTCTTCACATATTCTGGAAATTAATCCTTCTTCATACACATATTTTTCAAATATTTCCAACCATTCTGTGGCTTGATCTCTAATGTGAACAAACCAAGTGCTGAGTTTTGTTTTGAAACAGCATTTTGCTAGAAAGCCCAGGCTAGTTAGTCCAAACTAGCTTTATTCAGATAGTGATCATAATGTTCCCACCTCCTAAGAGCTACAATTACAAATGTGTGCCACTAAACCCCAGTCTCTTTTCATTTTAGAAGACAGGATCTTTACAATTTTCACCCAATAAACTGAGTGCAGATTTCTAGAACTTCAACGTCCTTAAGCTATAAGTGAGAAACACACATCAGGTTTTGAAAATTGCTATCTTAAAAAAGATTTATGTGTGTATGGGCACCTATATGCACAGAGGCCAAAGAGAGTCAGAGCTGGAGTTACAAGTGTTTAGAGGATGCTTGGATTGTCACATGGGTGCTGGGTTCTGAAATCTAGTCTTTATGATCACACAACAAGTATGGAGCCTTATTTTCAGCATCCCATAAGCATGAGGATTCAGCACATTAGTAAAAGCCAGGGAATGGGACACAGGGGATTCCTGAGACAAGCTGGCTAGCTGTACCAGTTAGAATTGTCCAACTCTAGATTGATCAAGAGACCCTGCCTCAATCAACACAGCTAAGCATGATCAGGAAAGATACTTGACATCAACCTTATGTGCAGATTTTCATAGACCTGCAAATATGTGTACTCACACATATTTAATTAAACACACAAACACACACACACACACACACTGCTGGAGCACACAAAATACAGTACTGTCAATTACAGATGAGTAACCTACCAAACTGGTTTTCTTTTTGTTTATTTAGTTGATTGGTTTTGGGTTTGGTTTGGTGTGTGTGTGTGGGGGGGGTTGTTTTGTTTAAGACAGGGTCTCAGTATGTAGCTCTGGCTGTTCTAAAACTCACTGGCTGGCCTCAGACTCGCACAGATATACCTGCTTTTGCCTCTTGGGTGTTGGAATTAAAAGTGTGTGCTGTTAGGTTTGCACCACACCTGGATCCAAGCTAGTTTTCAAAAGCAGAGTAACATCTGGGAAATGTTTCACCTTATCTACTTTTGGTTTTGACACAGGGTCCTACTCTATAGCTTAAGCTTCCTGGGAACTCATAAGCATTCTCTTGAGCCTCCCTAGTACTGGGATTATAAGTGTGTATCATCTCTTTTGAAGTAACACAAACCAGAACACTAGGGGAAAATTCTGAATTTTTCAAGCATGTTATCATGAGCTTCACCCTCAAAACCATTTCATCATGGGTTAGTAAGTAAAGACAAGGTGGGAAAGAAGGAAAGAAAGCAGCACTTCTGCGCTATGATTCTGGTGTCTATGGAAAGCTCCGTTAGCACCAAGGCTAAGCTGAGATACATGTGTGTGTCATCTCATGCAATTCTAGCAACAAGCTCATACGGTGGAGAATGCTACCACAACTCATATTTTAGCATTGAGAAAACAAAAGAAGAGAGCTTAGGCAAATTGCCCAAGTGATTGCTGGAGTTGGTAGAGCAAGTGGAAGTCTATGTACTTTTCTGTGGTCTCTCTGCCTCAATTATATGTAAATGGGAACTGTGACTCTTAGGAAATATCGCTCCCCCAAATAGGTTACCAAACAATTGACCTCAAACTCATCCAAAGGAGATCTGACCATATTAGATGATCCCTCAAAGATGGGCAGGGCTCATCTTGAAGAGAAAAACTTACCTGCTGAGTTTGGACCAATAGACTACCATGTAATATGACAGGCTGGGACTGACACTGTTCTTTGAGAGTTGAGGGAGGCTGACAACCAACAGCCAGCAAATGGAACCAGTTCCTACAACTAACCACAAAGAACTGTATAGCTTGAAAAATGTCTCTGAGCCTCCAGATGAGAACCCCCATCCACCCAGTGCTGCAAACATCTGTGGACTCAGCAAAGCGCCTCCCCTAGTGCCCTGCCCATGGTACTGCTCCAGAGAAACAGGAACTAGTAAATGTGCATTATTTTAAGATTCTAGGCTTGTGATAAGGTGCCATGCAGTAATAGAAAGTAATTTGTTAGGGATTCAAAGCCAGGGCTGCTTAATCATGGTGTTGAACTCTTAACCACTACACAAATTTTTGTAGCACTTTTACAAATTTCTAAACATTTCAAAGCTTTAAAAGCAGTAGAGAAGATGTATAAAACTCAATGATAGAACATTTGCCTAGCAGTTGTGAGGCCCTGGCGGTCCCATCCTGAGCTGCAGGGGGTAGGGGAATAGAGGTAGAAATATAGAGAGAAGCAATGAGGAAAATCCATAAATCCATGGAACAGTAATGTTTATCATCTTTTCCTTTTCTGATGTTTTCCAAGTTCACAAATTTGGGGGCCCATACCCTGGCACATAAGTACACTTGCTGCTGCTGTCTTTGAGATGTCCTGAGAGAATACACATTCAGTGGAAACTGTCCAGATATAATGTAAGACTAGATATGTCGTGAAAACTGAGCAAGACAGAAAACATAAGTTTATATTTACCAAAAACACCTTATTAGAACGGACTTGGCTTTTGCTAGTGCTCCAGGCTGTGCTACTGGCAAATACTTTCCTTCTGACTATTGGACGAGCTACAAAATCTTGTCTGTTGCTTGCAAGCAGATGACAACACAGTACTTCTTTTCACAGAGCTCAACTAAAAATTGACTGAATGTGAGAAGCCTGTGGATTCCCTACTAGAGTTAAGTATGGTAAAGGTGGAATTGCAAAATCCTAACACTGTGATGGCTTCCTGGAGAGCCTCCATCTGCAAGTAAGATCTCCCTTTCCTCCTTCACATCAAACTACACAGAGGCAACTCAGAGAAGGGCTATGTGGAGAGTTTCCAAGGGATGACCTCATTCAGAATATTATTACTATGGCTCCTATTGTATAAATAAAGAAACAGAGATGCTAAAGTTAACTTTCTCATATTCTATAGATAGAAAGTAGTTTCCCAACCCAGACTTCAGAGCAGCCATTCTCAGTCACTTCTGGGTTACACATTCTGCTCGTACTCTGCCACTAAGGTTTTCTGCCATCCTTCAATGTACCTAGAAAGAAGCCTTCCCACAGGAATGCACACTGATAAAGAACAAGGCCAGAGCCCAAGGGAGTAGGGATCACTCAAGATCATTCATCATTATAAACGTATCAGGACTCTTGAAGAGTAGAGAAGGCAACATAGGATAACGGGATAGCCTGGGGACAGGACCTATTTTGTGCTTGTCATTTTAAAAGTACATGAATAGGATCTTACCATGGAGAACCCCAAATAAATGTTGACTAACCACAAATGAGAAGAACTGACTAACTCTGGCTCTAAGATCATTTAAAGAAAGAAAACTAACCCAGTTTCCAGAGTTGATTTGTTCCTTTTGGAAAAGTTTCTGCTACACATCTGGAAATGATTTTCAAACACACTAATTCCAATGAGTCATCTGTAATATTAAGCAACGATTCCATAGGGTGAACCCTTATCATATTTTTCCATTAAGTAGCATTCAGTGAGGTCAAGGAAAGGCAGTCTGACCCAGGCTTGGAGAAGCTTACCTTCAACAGTTTTATCCTCAACTGTCAAGAAAATGTGTTTTAGAGGTACAGAATCTTTCTTCAGGCACTAATGCAAGACACACTGATATTATTACTTCTTTTTCACTAGTCACACTCAGAAGTTGGATCAAAAGACTTCCTGAGAGAGAAAAACAATCATGCAGAAACAAAGCTAGCAAAATATCACTATGGGGGCATGGAAACACAGGATACCCCAAAATGCATGAGGTCCAGGATAGGGTGGGCTCCATAAACAAAAGAGGAAAGCAGGGTACAGTACACAGTCTCACTGGGGCTCAAGACCCATGAGGCTGCTAGAAAGAACTCCCCAAAAGAACAATCTGCAAATCGCTGCCAGTAAACCCCTAGCTCTTTTCAGCCACATATTAATATAGTGGCTCCAACCACTTACTTTTTACCCATATCACATGAGCTTCCTACTATTTAAGACTTCCATCATTTATATTTAGAAGCAAAATGTAAATCCTTTTCATGGTGTCTTCTTGTCCCTGGATTTCTTTCAGGTTTCAATGAAGGAATAAATCCTGTGCTCATAGGACTGGCAGGCAGTTATGAGTCAGGTACGGTGGTGCATACCTTGTAATCTCACCACTTGGGAGGCTGAAGACAGGAGGATAAGGAGTTCAATGCCAATCTTGTAGAGAGGAGAGGTGGGAGGGACCTGGGAAGAGTGGAGGGAGGGGAAACTCTGGGAGGGATATATTGAATGAGAGGAGAACTTATTTTCAATGAAAGAAATAAAAGAAAAAAAGGAGTGGTTGCATTACTCAATTTTCAGAAAGAAACCACAAATGACAATTGATTATATTTCTTTAACAGCAAATCTCATTTTAGGAGAACATAGAAACACATCTTACCTAAATCAGCATAATCCCTAACTATACTCTAAACATTTGTCCTAGTACCAACAGATAAGTGTAGTCCTCACTCCTCATCAAGGAACCTTTGTGTTGCAACAGGCAGAGATAACTACAAACCCCACAACCAATCAAAATGCAGAATTGTGCAGTATTGTAAACTGATAACACGAACAAAACGATTCCTACACCAAAAGCTCAAAGGACATTTTGGGAGAGAGTGTGGAACAAGTGTAAGAGACAAAGAACTGGGGAGGTTGCTGTGAGATTATGAATCCTAAGAATGTCAGAAGCTGCACCTATAAAGTTTTAGCAACATGACTGCCTAAATATGAGCTGAACAAGAACAACAACAATAGACATGCTAAAATGGACAGGGAAATGCCAACAAGGCCTCAACCCTACACAAAGAACCACAGACAACTAATGAACTCTGAGAGTAGAAGGAATAGCCTTTCCCAGGGAAGAGCACATCAATCAGTTATTTAATAACAATAAAGTGTATAGCATACATATGTGTGCGTATAAACATACATATATGTATATAACAACAGTTAATGAAAAAGAGGCCATGGATGTGAAAGAGAGCAAGGGGGCTTATGGGAGGGCTTATAGGGAGGAAAGGAATCGGGTAGTGGTGTAATTATATTAGAGTCTCAAAAATAATAGAAAGAAGAAAAATCCTTGTAATTCTCAAGAACTGAAAAGTGAATGGATGGGAGCCTTTAATCCCAGCATTCAGGAAGGAGGTACAGGAGGGGATGTCTGTAAGTTTGAAGCCAGTATGGTTTACACAATGAATTCTCTTCCTGGCAAGGTTATGAAGTGAGACCCTCAAAAACAATCACAACACATCTACAGGAATGGAAAGGTGGACTGCTGAAGTGGGAGCTTTGAATGGAAGGGCTTGTCTCTGACATTTAGGACACTTGGATCACAGCACTTGTCTCTGTAAGCAGCATCTCCTTTTCCCTCTGCACTTGTATGCCATTTTCCTTACTAGCATGCACATCTTTGAATACTGTTTCTTTCTATTTGTCTTTGTCTAGCTTCTTTCCTCTGCACTGCCCATCCCAGCCTTTTCAAGCAATGCACTCATTATAATATAAGATGGACATATAAAAATATATATTAGTATTTATATTGAGTTTTGAATACTTCCCCATAACTTAAAAAATAGAGATAAAGTAATAGCCAGAATGTACTGGATATCTTTGTGTCAACTTGACACAGCTGGAGTTATCACAGAGAAAG
>NC_034613.1:27807367-27814457 GCF_900095145.1 Mus pahari | reverse complement strand
TAAAGAACATCCCTCCATGGCTTCTGCATCAGCTCCTGCTTTCTGACCTGCTTGAGTTCCAGTCCTGCATCCTTTGGTGATCAACAGCAGTTTGGAAATGTAAGCCAAATAAACCCTTTCCTTCCCAACTTGCTTCTTGGTCATGATGTTTGTGCAGGAATAGAAACCCTAAGACACAGAACATAGGATGTTTAGAGACTAATGGTTGTTCTATAGTAGAGGTAGTACAGGTTTGTACTCATAGAATGTTTAATATGAAGAGTAATCCCTAGTATACACTGTAGACTTTGGCTTTTACATCAGTTTGGCTTTATTTGTTTCTTGTTGTTCTTTTTGGAGATAACATTCATTTGTAGCAGAGCACGGCCTTGAACTAATCATCTTTCTGCCAAAGTCTCCCCAATGCTGGGATTATACCTAGCCATTTTTAAAATTAAAATCTTTTAATATTACATCACATCCCCTTTCTTTTCCTCCTTCTAGCCCCTCTCAAATTGATGGCTTCTTCTTTTTTAAATATACATATATATGCATAAGTCTATAAATCTGACATTCTGAGTCCATTTAGTATTGATTGTGTTATGTGATTTCAGAGCTGACAACTCTGTATTAGATAACCAGTTAGGGGACTCATCCCTGGGGGAAGCTAATTCTCCTCCTCTCAGTAGTCATTAGTCACCTGTAGTTCTTTGTCTACAGGTAGATATATAAATAAGTTTTGGAATGCAGTTAAGAATTATGGTAGTACACTAAACTGGCTATATAGAAGGTTCCCCTCTAATATCCATGACATCAGTAGCCCAAGGTAGCTGGCTAGGGTTCAAGTACCAGGCATGATGTGCCTTACATGCAATTAGACAGCTGTTGTTTAGCCCCAAGATATGAGTGCCACTAACACATCTTTAGCGATATCTTGTTATACCAACCATCTTAGTTTGAAGGCATCACTGTTGAATAGGACTATTGACTGCCTCTCTCCCTTGGTAGCTTACATAGCACTTTATGGTAAACTAGACTTGAAGAAGGAGGCTTTCAGATTAGATCCAGCTGAAATCTTTCAAGATCACCAAAGACCTGGGTCTGCCTTGTGTACTGTCTTAAGACAATAGGGACTTGCCTTCAACCTCTGAGAGACAACCCAGTGCAACAGTGATAGTCTACATTGTTTTGACAATCACTTGGAATACCCTTACCAACTACTTGCACAGAGGATTCTTCTGCTTGGTTGCTGGGTAACAGTTTCCTCTGGGATTGAAATATTCCATCCTGCAGGGAAACTCCTTAAGCAGGAAGGTAAGTCACTCAAAAATAGCTTCAGGAAGTCCCAGAAACTGACCAGGTTCAACAGACCCTTCTCTGCCAGCATAAGCAATAAAAGCTGAGAATCTCTCTCAGATGAGTTGCAAAGAAGATTTTAAGATAAGCTAAGCTGCAAAAAGACTCTGAGAACAGACCAGATGCCTGGAAGAGGTTTAAAGCAACTGAGTCACTTGGGAAGGAACTCTCCAAACTGTTGAGCTGCCCCAGGCGGTGCATTATGTTCCAGGTTCCCAGCTTTTGTGAGATGTCACCCATGTTTATGTAGGCTTTGGTGATACTCTGTGTTTGTATTTGTGTGTTTGTGTGTGTGTGTGTGTGTGTGTGTGTGTGTGTGTGCTTTATTTCTGCTCCTGTAAGTAACCTCTCACCCATATTCCTGTTAGAAATACCAAAAAAACTCATTGGTTCTCCAAGTTGGACTTTGATGGTATCTGTTCTTTGGTGGGTCATGGACTCCTTATCTGGGGTGAGTAGACATGACTATTGCATCTATCCTCAGAAAAAAGTTTGACACACAACACTGGTACTGGGGCTGTTGTTGGGAGCATAGTAAGCCCAAATAGAAAAAACTTCTTGTGTTTTTGTGAGTGTGTGTGTGTGTGTGTCTGTGTGGTGCCTGTATGTGTACTCATGTATTTCTGTGGGTACACTCAATTTGTGTACATGTGTAGAGACTAAAGGTTGACTTTGACTGTCTTCACCTATCCATTTCCACCTTGATTTTGAGACAAACCTCTCACTGAGCCTAGTATAGGAACTAAAGATCTGCTTGTCTCTACCCCCATGAGCTGAGGTTACAAGCCTGTGCATAAACATGCCTGGCTTTCACTTAGTGTGGAGGATCTGAACTCAAACCCTCATGTTTGCACAGCAGTCCTTTACCTACTGGGCCAGCTCTCTAGTCTGCTATAGACATCTCCTCTTTACTTTTAAGACAAGCTCTCTCACTGTATATAGCCCAGATTGCCCTCCAATTCACTATCCTCAGATCCCCAACCTACCAAGTGTGGGATTATAGCAGGCCTGTGTCACCACACTTTACCACCCAACGTAGGTTTTGTTGTTCTTGTTGTAACACACCACTTTGGTGCAGGGTGCTAATGAATGGAGGCTGTGTAGTGGATGAGAAGTGAACTCCATGCTTGCTGTTCTGTTTTGCCTCAGACTTTACACTTACTCTAAAAATAGTTCCTAAAATATACATAAAATATTATATTTATCTCTCTGAATTTCTGCTGTATTTCCTGTTGTCAGAGGACATAGCAGAGAACCAGTTTCTTCTGTAGCTGGCAGTTTGGAAGGTTGCTTTCCTAGTTCTGTTGCTGACTCATTTTGGTAGAATTATAGGGAAGCAAATGTGGATTGAGCACTTTGAAGGTTTTAGATGAAAACTACTAGGTAAAAGCCAAGCAATTTTATTGTTAATGTGAGGGATTATGAATCAGAAATTATAACTTATACTCTTCCCTGTGTGACCTGAGTGGTAGTGTGTCCATAAAATGGGTTTGTGAACAACCCAGAGTCATAGCACATAGATAGCTGCCAATCACTGTTCCAGCTTTGGTACACCTGTGCTTGCACAATGCAGACTGTAGTGAAGTTAAATTTGAGGGAAACCATATCATTTAAACATACACTTAATCATTTGTGTTTTAAATAAACTCTATAGGCATGCTTTGCAAAGTAAATAATTCCTTCAGGATGCAAATTGACCATACCATATTTTATAACTTTTGTAAGGATTTTGCAAAGTCACATGTCATTTCTAACACAGGGGCACTCTTATGTCAAAAGAACAAAGAATGTTTTTAAATAAAAGAACCAAGACAGCCTAGTCAAGAAAAAAAAAAAAAAGGAAAATCACTGCCATAAGTTCTTCTAATCATAATGCATGGACACTACTAATAGATTTTACTTGAATTTTAAGCCCCCACCAGATATGGTGGCTCACAGATATGAGCACCTGGAAGGAAGAGACAGGAGGATTTCAAGTTCAAGGCCAGCCTGGTCTATATAATGAGTGCCCTGTTCTACAGAATAAAGTCCCATCTGTCTCTGAAAAAACACAAAACAACAACAAACACACATTTTAAAGCTAGATGTGTCGACACAACCTGTAATCTCTGCAAATGTAAGACTGAGACTGGAGGGTCACAACTGCAAGGCCAGCCTGAACTACATACATAGTGAGACTTTGTCAAGAAAGGCAGACTCCAGAGAATTAGTTCTTAACCTGTGGGTCAAGACCCCTTTGGAGGTTGGTCAACCCTTTCACAGTCTTCTAGAGGCCCTGAGTTCGGTTTCCTGGCACTCATGCCTGGCAACTTACAACTGCCTATAATGTAGGCTCCAGGAGATCCAACACCCTCTTTACAGCCTCCATGAACACGCTCATGCACAAATATGGCAGACATTCACATACATATATACACACCACACACAAACACACATGCATGTACAACTAAATAAATAGTAAATCGGAGATGGTAGAGTATGCCTATAATTCCTGCATGTGGGAGCCTGGTCACAGGAGAACTGCCAGGAGTTCTAGGTCAGATTGGATTATATAGCCAGTACCAGGTTAGGTAGAGGTACATAGGAAAACCCTGTCTAAAAATATTAAACTTATAGTAAATTACAGATAGTGCTATATAAGTGTCTGCAATATAAACATAGTCATTCAAAAGTACACTTCTTGTCTTGAAATCCACTTTTCTGCTTTTAAAAATTACTGTGATCAATGTAAAAAAAATAAAAGTTTTAAAAACAGAAAGCATGCCACGAGTGTTGGTTCATGCCTGTTATCCTAGCTCTCAGAAGGCAGAGCCAGGAGGATCACCACAAAGTCAATACCTGCCTGGTCTACATAGTAAGGAGTAAAAGTTAGAGACTACCTAGTGAAACTCTGTCTGAAAATACAAACAAGCAAACAACCCCAAACATCCCAGCATGGTGGCACATACATATAATCCCAGCACCTGAGAGGGAGAGGCAGATGGATCTCCATGGGTTCTGGCTCAGCCTGGTCTGTATAATGAGTTCTACACCAGGCAGGGATACACAGTGAGGTTCGATCTCAAACAAAAACAAAACCCAGGAAACATAGAGCAAGAATAAAAACTGATCCACAATACCACCATCTAGAGTATGCACTCTTAATAGCCACAAGCACATATCCATTATAAACACACAAATGTCCCACAGACACTTTCTTTGAGAATATCAATAAATCCAATGTCTATATTAATTCAGTACTTCTTTGGTGCTATGCATTGTTGTAAGAATTTTACTGTTTTAATTAAGTGTCACAACATTCCCATTGTGGTCTACACCAGCATTATATCCATATTGTAGATGAGGAGACGAATTGGGGAGTAGTTAAATAGCTAAATTCACACCTACCAGATGTGTATTAGTCTACATAGGTAGCAAGATACTTTATATGCAGTTCCATAAGTGAAACTTTTCCTTAATGTGAATTATAGTGAGAAGTCATGCCAATGCCTGCATGGTTTTCTGGTGTATGGGTGTGAATTTGCCTAGCCTCTTACTTTAAAAGATTCATTACTATTTTTGAGCATGTGTGTGTGTGTGTGTGTGTGTGTGTGTGTGTACAGACCAGAGGCACTGGATTCCCCAGGAGCTGGAGTTTCAGGTGGTTTTAAGTCTCCCTACATGGATCCTTTGCAAGTGTAGCGTTCATTATTAACCACTGAGCCATCTCTCAAGTCCTTACCCCTTATTTTTGAACACTTGCATTTCTGGTTTTTTTTTTGTTTTGTTTTGTTTTTTTTTTTTTTTTTTTTTTTTTTTTTTTTTTTTTTTTTTTTTTTTTGGTCTTAACAGTTCTGCCAAGTCCCAAAGACAATGTTATTCTTTCCCTTTTAAAAATGACTGCATGGAAGTTCCCAGTGTTAATACAAACTAAAAGTGCAATGCTGGGTCCTCTGGCACATGGACTACTTACTGTACATTAGCTTTTGCTACTTCTCCTGCAGTCCCTTAAGGCATCAATATTCTAATGGAAGAAAAAAGTTATCAACAGTTTACACTGATGAGACAGAATGAAATCAATACACTCTAAAACCTAACACTAGTAAGATGATCTGAAGAATGGCCTCTGAAACACGTACCCCTGTCTAAAGCCTGGAACCTTCTAATGTGACATTATGGCAAAAAGGCACATAGAGATGTGATTGAGTTAAAGATTTTGAAATGAGGAGATCACTGTGGTTTATAAGGCCAGGCTCTAAATGCTATTTCAAGTGTTCTTTAATATAAGGAAGAAGCAGAGGGAAACTGTCTTGGTTCAAAAGATAATGTGTAGCACACCCTCAGAGGCAAAGACCAGAGTCATCTAGCCTTGGACCCAGGAAGCTGGGAGCTACCAAAGCTGGCAGGGAAAGCAATAGACACTTTTCTGAAGTCTTCTGAGGGAATGTGGCCCTGTCATTCTGATTTTTGGACCTCTGACCTCCAAAACTATGAGGGAATAAATGTTACTGTTTCATGCCACTTAGTCTACAGCATGTCTTTGGATGCATGCTACATACCTTCAGAGAGGAAAAACAAAACAAAACAAAACAAAACAAAACAAAGTGCTACTCAGTGAGGTGGTAGTGTTGAAGATGGCCATTTGGTATGAGCCCAGCAGGACAGACAGGTCTCCCTTTGATAAGAGAAGGGTGGAGGGGCATTTCAGATTAAGAGGCAGGTTTAGAAAGGCTGGAAGGGGAGAACAGATAGTGTCTTTCTTGGAAGCAGTGATAGCTCACAGAGGCTGGGGTTCAATCTATAGGTGAGAATGTGGTGGGGGAAGATGGGACAAAGGTAAGCCTATATACTGGGCGACTTGAAGAAATTCTGAGTGCTTCCTTATAGTCACATGAAACCAATGCAAATGGGGTTGGCATTTTTCTGGTCTTGGGGATTTTGTTTCCCCTTACCTTCATGAGAAGCAGCAGAATGATGGACTACTTTCTATGCATTTCAAGAAGATTGCTTTTTGGCGAATCGTCAAGATAGTCACCTCTAATTTGTTACAGCCCTCAGGGATATGCAAGCAAAACCCTGCCCAGGTTATTTCTTCAGGGACAAAGCAAGACACATGAGGGTGGGGTTCATCTACTCAGCTCCACCTAGTAACATCTGGGAGGATGCTCCTCTGCCCCAGGAGACCCACTCCGGTTGCTCTGAAATGGAGCTGGCCTCTGCCAAACAATGACTCCAACAAAGTGAAATCCTCAATTAAGCTGAGCTGTGAGGGATGTAGTTGTTTCTTGTGCAAAAGGTTGGACTCTAGAAGGTCCTAAAAAGCCAAAGGCTATGATTTCCCAATGAAGCCCAGCAGCAAAGAAAAAGAAAGTGATGTAAACTCGGATGTTCAGTTGTAATGATTGATTTCATCACAGCGAAAAACCTCCTCTTCTTTCACATGGACCTAAATTCAAAACCAGGACATTTTGGGGAACGGTTTTTCCAGATGTGTGGTCCCATGACATTCCCTTGGCACTCCAGTTACTAGATTTCCAGAAAAGGCACCTAGCCATCACTAACTCAGGCCTTTGGAATTTTCCACCCTTGGCTTTAAAAAAGGTTAAAAAAAATAAACAAAGTAATGTCTCTGCCCCATGGTGAGCACTTTGTAGTCAAATAGAAGAAAGGACTTGGGGAGAAAAGATGAGCAGAGAGAAGTGGGAACTGGATGTGATGGTGCCTACCTGTCATTATAGCACTAGGGAAGGAGCAAAGATGAAGGAGGGGGGGGAAG
>NC_034613.1:27794167-27807322 GCF_900095145.1 Mus pahari | reverse complement strand
GGGGGAGGGAGAGGGAAGGAAGGAAGGAAGGAAGGAAGGAAGGAAGGAAGGAAGGAAGGAAGGAAGGAAGAGGAAGGAAGAGGAAATAAAGTAGACATGTCCACACTGGGATGTTAGCATGGTGGAAAGTGAAGTAGGGAGGCCATAAAGTGGAGCACAGAGGATCTAGGGTCATGGATTTGCCTAAAATGTGGCAGTGCAGGGATATAAATACCAGGAACAAAAATCATGGGGAGTATGCATGCAGAGAAAGGGCTGGGAGTGTAACTCAGTGGTAGGGTGCCTGCCTAGCAAGAGGAGCTATGAGGAGAAACCAGTTAGTGTTGAGTAGAAGTTAGAAAACAGAAAAAGAAAAAAAAGTGTTGAGAAAAGAAAGGAAATAGTAAGAGGAAGGCAGACCCGGTGGGAGCTACTCTTGCAGAGTTACAGTGGTTCAGAGGCAGTCTTCATTTGCTGCCATTCCTGTCCAGCAGGGTTTGCTGCCTCAAGAAATACAGGTTTGGAACAGGTGTGAGGTATTGCTATTCAAGGCTAAGAAAAGCTAGGATGAAGGAAAACAGGCATGCCTGGTACCCAAATCCCCCCTCTACCCGTGGGTCCCAAAACACCTGTTGGTGTCAGGTGGTCAGTAAATGGAGACCTCAACTGGATTTGGACAGTTGGTTTTCAATTCGAAATAATTCAGCTACTTGATTTGGGGGTCTTGACTCATTCACTGTCTTCAGGCATTTGTCTGCTCACAAAGCCATTCTACTTCCTTAGCACAAGATTTGAAGCTTTTGATTTCTTGCTCTCTAGTTCTCTAAATATAGGCTGCTAACCTCCCTGGCCACATACTGATTTTGAATACTGTTAGTATTTTAATCTCTGGTCTTTCTGACTATTGTAACCACACACACACACACACACACACACACACACACACACACACACACCCTTCAGTTCTCTCAGATTATATCCTATTGCCTTCTCTTACGTTTACAAGTTTGCTCTAAATAGACTTAATCCATTATAAGGAAATCAGCAGAAAATGAACCTCTGCTTCTGTTCAGTTCAAGCAACAGTTCTAAAAGCATGTCCCTTGGGATTCTAGCATCAACTGAATGAAAGTATCTGTATTGATCATCAACCAAAGCAGCTATCAACCACATCACAACATGCCTTTCTCACCAGTTAGCACCCTCTCCAACAATACATTGCTTTCGACTTTCTTCTGCTATCTACCACAGGCCAAGACATTCCAGGCATTTAAGGCATCATGTCTGTCCTGAAATTTATCAATATAATATACACTACCAGTAAGTCATGGAGCTCAGTGGAAGGCAAACAGAAAGGAGGAGGCCCCAAAACAGAGATCAGCAAAGTGGGAAAACAAACTAAAAACTAAAGGCAAGTATGAAGGAAAAGAATCCATAACTTGGAGAAAATAAATGCCATCTTAGAAGTCTCTCTAAAGAAGTTCTGAACAGGACTATAGTTAATAAACTTGCATGATTAAAAATTAGTGGATTACTCGTATATAACAGCAGAACACTTAATACAACCCAACTGAAAATATCAAAAGATTTATCTTATGTTAGCTTAGCAAAAGAAAGGAAATTATTTTCCCAATTGAAGAGTAAAAGAAAAGAACATGGAATAGAAGAAAGTGAAGAGAGTTGCTGGACATTTTGTAGCTCCAGATTTTGAAACAAAATCTGTGATTTTCCCGGACCTTTTCATAAGGATTTTCAATGCACAGCCAGATCAGTTACCCGAGGACCTGTAAAAGGATAGGTTGAGCCAGGGAGAAATGTAGCTGTGGCCAATTGGAACTACTATAAAAATAGCAAACACAACCCACTATGATAGAGTGCTTCTTCAGTGTCACAAGGAGCTGTGCCATCAGACCACTGTGGGTATTATACTGGCCAGCATTAGGAGGCTGAAACAAAAGCAGCCAGGAAGAAAAGTGTTGATGGCGTGGCTCTCTCTCTAAAATGGCAGGGACTGCATTCTATGGAGAGAGGAAGTTTCGATTTATCTCTCAGTTAAAATCATCATGACGTCAAGAAGGAACTCAGAAAGTTCCTCTGCCTTCTCTAACCATGTGTTTTGGAAACTTTACCTGGAAAGGGGTCCTGCAATTTCCTTGAAAGTTCTGGAGGGCGCTGCCCCATCTAACTTGACCTTCAGCCTAGGTGAAGTATCTATTACAAAGGACATGTGAGAGGCATCTTGGGACTTGTGAGCCAGAGTTACTGGGCAATGTGAAATCATCCCTTTCCCTTTATCTACACACATCTACAGTGCCCCACAACATACACCTGCATACCCTTATTGCTTTCCTCTTTTCCTTAGCTGTAAGTGGAAAATTCCATAGGCCTGGACTGGCTAGGTGCCTGCATGTGTCTGGCCAACTTGTATCCTGAAACACCTTAAGTCTGAAAGCAGCACCCTCTCTATAAGAAATCCAGACCAACGGAGTCCTCTGTGGGGAAAATAATTAATTATAAAGAAGTTCAGAAAACAAGCCTGGCCTACTAGTTGCTAGTCAGATTCTGTTCCTCTTCTCTTTCATTATAAAGTCAGGAACCCATCTAATCTCAGGCACCCACCAACTCATGAACCTTTAGCCACTCTTCATGGATTTTATGTACAAAAAAGGTTTCCCAAACATGGCTTCAGCTAAGTCCCTAAGTATTTACTTTACTCATTACAGGAAACCACAAATGTGATTAAATTAAGGTTTGTTTGGGTTTCTTTGTTTGTTTGTTTTCTTTTTTTTTGAGATGGGAAGACTACACTGCATTATATGTGGCTGGGAGCATAGCATAGTGATGGAGCAGTTGTCCAACATGTGCACAGCCAGGATTTCAATCACCAACACCACAAAAACAAAACAAAGCAAGGAATCTTATAATTGAGAGATGGAAGGAGACAGGCTAATCAGAGGCAGAGAAGAGGATGTAAGGCCAGAAACAGAGGCAGTATGCTATGATGTGGAACATGGCCAGCCACTGCTGGGTTGAAGATGGAGATAGAGGTACCAAAGAATGTAGGAACCCTCTGGAAACTGGAGAAGATGGCAACACACAGGATTCTCCTCTAGAGCTCTTGAAGGGAGTATAGGTTTGCCAAACCTTGCTTTCATCCCAGTGAAACCTGTGTCAGACTTACAGCCTCTAGAACCAAAAATTTCTTTGTCCTGTCTGGGACTAGCTGGGCCATCCATTCAGGTTGGAAAAGCAGATACTATTGTTCTGTTAAAGTGGCAGTTCTTAACTTGTGGTTGGTGACCCCCTGGGGGTCGCATTTCAGATATCCTACAAAGTAGATATTTACATTACAATTCATAACTAGCAAAATTACAATTATGAAATAGCAATGAAAATAATTTTATGGTTTGAGGTCAGCACAACATGGGGAACTGTATTAAAGGGTCTCACCATTAGGAAGGTTGAGATCCACTGTGCTAAAGGGACGCAGCAATAAAATGATTCCTAATGACCTTCTGCTATATTCATAGATCAGTGCCTTGCTCAGCAACCATCAGGACACTTCCCCCTTCAGTAGATTCGAACAAAATTAGAGACCTAGAGCCAGACAATGTACAGAGAATGAAAGATCTGGGACACTCAATCCTAAGTGGGATCTCTCCAACAATTCCCTCCCCTCAGGCTCAGCCAGAGGAGATGGAAAACACCAAGAAATCAAGGCTTTCTACTCCTAAACACAACATGACTGACAAACATGTGAACTCACAGAGACAGTGGCAGCATGCACAGGACCTGCACAGGTGTAAGCCAGATGGGAAGCCAGCACTGAGACAGGGAGTGGACATAAGCCAGCATCCCCAACCTGGAAGTTATCTCTAACTGAGAATCACTTGCAAAGGAAAAATTCATTTTCTCCAAACAGGGAGTATACAATCTACACTTACAGGTAGGTACCATGCTAAGCAGCAGATGCCCAATACAAAATGAACTCAAGAGTATTTTTGGAGGATTTTTGTCTCCTATTAATTTGTCTGGATGCTGTCTGTTTGTTTAACCTTATAGGTCCTTTGCTTACTGGATTTTGGGTTATTTGTTTTTATAGAATTTCTATGTATATTAATGAACATGTCTCTGCATTTTTATGTTTCATGAGTGCTTTTTCTGTGGCAATTTTTTCCCTGCTAGTTATATTGTCTTATTGTTCTGGTTTGTTTGCTTTTATTTTGGGGATTATTATTATTATTATTATTATTATTATTATTATTATTATTATTATTATTATTATTATTATATGCCTGTTTGTTTTCTAATGAGCAAGAGAAAAAGAAAGGATTTGGATTTGGGTTGGTAGGAAAGTGAGGAGGATTTAGGATTTGGGGGAGGGCAACCATAATCAGAATATATTGCATGAAAAAAATCATTTTCAATAAGATAAGTAAATAAATTAAAAGTCTGTGTCCTTTGAAGACACTAAGTTTGTGCTGAGTAAGGAGTGGGAAACAGATGCACCATATGTCTCGCTGATCCAACTTTCAGTGCTTCCCACCTGCTAGACCTTTTTACCTGGGCACTCAGCCTCCTGTGAGTTTGCTAAACAGCCCCTCCCTCTCTCAGTATACTGTTCAGCTGAATAGAAGTTAAGCTGAGCAGCTGTAGAGTCCTGGTAAAGGCACAGCATCCCTGTTCAGGAGAACTAACAGCATGACAAGAAGCCACTTGCAGAGGAGCTGATATCCTGCCAGGAAACCAAGTAGGGGCTCAGGTATGGATAGTCAAGAGATTTAAGGTTCGGGACATAGAAGCTGAAAATGTAATACATGGTATATTACCTGCTCAATGTATGGGAGTCTGTTGGTTCCATCTAGCAACACACACACACACACACACACACACACACACATTTTTTTTTGTTTTTTTCAGACAAAGTCACATTGTGCAGTCCTACCTGACCTGGAACTCATTCTACAGACAAGGCTGGCCTTGAACTTATAGAGATCTGTCTATCTCAGCCTCATGATTACTGGGAATAAACGCATGTGCCACCACATCAGGCAACAATATACATCATAAATATTTAATATAACATAGAACATAACATATGTGGTTTATGATATGATATATAGAATTTGTATTAAAGTATAAATATATCATATATATATATATATATATATATATATAATATAAAATCTTTATATATGCTGTTTGAGGACAGCCTGGCTATATAAGACCCTGTGTCAATATAAGTGAATGAATGAATAAATAAATTTAAGCAAGTAAATAAATATAAGCATACAGGGTACAAGTAGCAGTTTTTATACACTGAATATGAGAAGCTCTTGATGCTTCCAAAACTAGAGCAGGACTGCACTCTAAGTAGAGAAAGTAAGGAGGGTGGGAGGCAAGGAGAAAGCTAGTGAGTTATTAGAGAATCGAAGCAAGGAGTCTTATCGAATTCTTTTTGGCATCACTTTGGTGCTCCTAGTGAGAATTCTGACAGACTATTTGGTAGGGACAGAGAAACACCGATTTCCTCTGTGAGCAGTCAGCTCAGTCACTAGAAGTGAAGGAACAAGTCACTGTGGGACATGTTTGAAAGGAGAGCATTCTTTGCTTCCAGAGCAAAAGAGCATGTCATAAACACTCTGACAGACACAAATGAGAGCCACAGGCCCCTGTGAGATCTTAAATAATGATTCTGTTCAGTTTATGCAACAGTTGATGCCAAGTGTCCTTGGACATCAGTCATTTCTTGGTGGTAAGTAGACACCGTGGATGGTGACATTCCTTCCTTCAGGTCTCTCCAAAGCCATATGATGTGTACTGAAGTACTTGGAACTTGTTAGCCTGTGAAAATAAACTGGTTGCGCCAACAGCACTGTTCCATGTACTCATGAGCACTGTGACAATAGGCCTTGTAAGGCAGAAAGTCAGCCAATTTTCAAGTGAGAAAACTTAACTACTAATATAAAAGGCATGGAAAGAAATATAAATGGTGTTGTTTTTGGAGAGAACTAACCAACTTGAAAAAGAAAAAAATTCTACAAGAAGGTCCAGGAAAATGATCCTAGGTACCTCTGCAGAGCTAAAGTTCTGAAATGTTCTTTTTTCTGTATATTTATTCAAATAGTAAAGAAAGGAAGAACAGCTGACAGTAACCAGCTCTCAAATAATAAAATAATAATCTTGTCCGTAACTTCTACTTTCCCACTATAGAAACCAAGCTTGTTTGGAAATAAACATGGCTTCCTATAAGCCATCACCAAGCTACCCAGGAAGTTCCTTCCCCTGATTACTTGTGGAACCTGGGAGGCACACCACTGCTGTTTTTTCACATGACTACTCTGAAGGAGAAGAGACGGCTGGAGTTCATTTCTGGTCCTATCATTTGAAAGTGATGGATAACCTATGGCCTGCCTCACTAGAACCCACTCCTCTATTTCTCCATTTATAGCATAGGAGTGATAGCAACGTAGTATATGTTTAACACTGACCCACAGCCATGTGACATAAAAGACCTAGCAGCCCTTTTAACTCTCCTTCAAATTCTGGCTATAACAGGAGTGGGGAGATGGTTCCTCAGTTATAAGAACCGGCTGCTCCTTTAGAGGACCTGGGTTCTATTCCCCAGCACCCACCTAGCAGCTCACAATTGTCTGTAGCTCCAGTTCTAGGAGTTCTATTCATATACACATTCTATGTATATGAATGCAAGTGAAATAGCTATACACATATAATAAAATAAAAAATCCCCAAAACAAAAATTAATGTTATGGAACTATAAGGTCTTGGCATCATCTGAAAAATATTCCACACAAATAACTAGCTGGCCTTCCATCACAATGCACCAAAAAACTTCAAATAAAGATATTCTGTCTCAAGGACTTCAAAGCACAATGGCAAAGTATCTCCAGTTGTATCTCACTTGGTAAAATACCTCTGTCATTAGAGAAAGCACCATAGGGTGGGGGGGGGACTGAAAAACTCTGAACATCTTCTAATGCTTCACAGCAACTTGAAATATATGCAGTCCAACACAAGCTGTCAAGAAAGCAGGAAGAGCCTTCCTGTGGATGATAAACTCTGTAGGCAATAAAAATAAAGTGGCAAAGAATCACAGGAAATCATTAAGAGCAAAATTTAGGTGTGATTGTGCAAGGTTTTGCATGAACAATAGAGAAACCACGTGTAGCTGTGTTTCCCGACAGACTTGACTGGGGAGCTGGATACACCACCCTTAACAGAGTCTAGCTTGTTATTACAAAACCTGAATGGCAGAATACAAAAGGACACTGGGACTATGGGTGTAGCTCAGTAGTAGCATGCATGGTTAGCATCTGTGAGGCCCTGGGGTTTTATCCCAATAACACACACACAAAAGGATACAAAGCCCTTGGAATGATACTGAGAAGCAACAAGGCATTGTTTGTAGTTGTGTGTGTGTTTCCATGTACTTGAGAGCACAGGTATACACAGGAAGGTATGTGTGCTCATGCATATGGAGGCCAGAGAACAAGTATGTGCTTTCTCAGGTTCATTTTCAGTTTCATAGTCTCTCTCTCTCTCTCTCTCTCTCTCTCTCTCTCTCTCTCTCTCTCTCTTCCTTCCTTTCTTTCTTTCTTTCTTTCTTTCTTTCTTTCCAGAGTCAGCTAGACTGGTTGAGCCTTGAGCCCAGGGATCCACTGGTCTCCACCTCCCCTAAACTGGGATTACAAGGGTGTACCACCACACCTGGNGAAGGTATGTGTGCTCATGCATATGGAGGCCAGAGAACAAGTATGTGCTTTCTCAGGTTCATTTTCAGTTTCATAGTCTCTCTCTCTTTCTCTCTCTCTCTCTCTCTCTCTCTCTCTCTCTCTCTCTCTCTCTCTCTCTCTCCCATCATCCCAACTATCTCTCACAGAGTCAGCTAGACTGGTTGAGCCTTGAGCCCAGGGATCCACTGGTCTCCACCTCCCCTAAACTGGGATTACAAGGGTGTACCACCACACCTGGCATATCTCCCACGGCTTCTGGAGCTCAAGACCATTTTACTGATCAAGCTGTCTCTCCTAGCACAACAGTCATGTAGATCATATGTTCTGATGTGTTTCTTAATGCACTGGCCTGGTATCATCCTGCTTGCAAGCAGTTGGGTGATATGCTTCCAGAGCTCAGGCTCTTCTTACCCATTGCTCTAACAAGCATGAGCTTAGAGGCAACAGCAGCTTAGTGAGACTGCCCCTTTGCCCCACTCCAGTTTCTGCTCAGGAAGCCTCCGGGGTGGGGCTGTGCAAAGAATCAAAAAGGCATCTGGCTCCAGACTGATACAAATGGCAGACCAATGTTAGCTAGGAATTCTTCTGCCTTCCTGGCAAAATCTATAGGAAATCAGGAGATCAAAATCCCAAGAAGAAATGTATTCTAAAAGTACTCTTATGGTTTGTAAATTGTAAAATAAAACAGAACAAAACAAAAACCATAAGAAAGGAGGAACTGCTCGAGCTCCCTCTCCCTCCTGTGGCTTCCGGTTTCTGTGGTAAATAAAACTTAGAGAATAAAAGTACAGTTTTCAACACATCTTCTCAATGACTGTATCTTAGGAGAAAAATAGAAAAATGTCAAGTGGGTAAATTAATCCTCTGTGCTAAGTTGTAACACTAAATGGAGTCAGTAGGTTGCGCATCTCTGTGTGTGCATGCCTGTGCAAGTGTGTGTGTGTGTGTGTGTGTGTGTGTGTGTGTGTGTGTGTGTGTGTACTAATTAAAGAAGAGGTCAAGAATTTTGGAGGAGATGGGAGGACTTGGAAAGTGAGAGGAGGTAAGAGTTATGGCAATGCACTGCTCAAGTATGAAGTTCTCAAAACATTTAAAAACTACATATTTTTTAAAGCAAGGGTGGGACTAGCAAGATAGCTCTCACTAGGTTAAGCTTAAATCACCAAAGCCTCCTTCAGTCGCAGACACCCATGTGGTGAAAGGAGACCTTCACAGGCACATGGTGCCATACTTCTGTGCCCGCATGCGTATACACACACACACACACAGACACAGACACACACACACACACACACACACACACACACACATTCCACACGCTAATAAAAATTTTAATATAGTAAATTAATTAACTAAAAGCTAGGAGTGTGGAATTTTGGAAGGTAACAACCACTGATTAGAGTCCACAGAGGTCAAGAAAGGGAATGACAACGTGAGTTACACACATATACTACAAATTTCTCACCATTACATGTTACTGCTAGCTCTCACCATTCCTATAAAACATGGAGGAGGGGAACTCCGTAGGAAAGTCATACAGATTAACAGTGTTCATTAGTGAAGGCCTATTCAATCTTGTTAAGGCCAGAAGAGATTAATGTCTAAAGAAATGTAAAAAAAAAAAAATCAGAAAGTGTCAGGTATCTGGGACAAGGGTAACAGGATTAACCAAGTGAAGACAAAATTATAGCCTCATATCTGTTTTCCATCTTCCCCACATCAGTTATTACTGTGCATCCCATCTTCATGTCCGAATCAGGAGTTCCTTAAGGGTAGAAACTATTACATTATTCTTTCCGGGCACCCAAAGGAATCTCCCTAGCTTCTCATTCCCAAAATCAACTAAAGCCAACGGTTAGAGCAAGATCTCCCCACCCCCACCCATGAGTATGTGTATGTGTGTGTGTGTGTGTGCATGTGAGTATGTGAGTGTGTGTGTCTATTGTGTGATAACTTCTATCATTCTAATGGGTAGTATAGGGCTAGCCTCCAGATTATTCTTCCCTACCTTGATTCCTCCTTTCTAATCTCCCCCAAAAGGTACAAGCCTCCTCCATCAGCTAATCATCCCCCACCATCTTATCTTTGTCAGTTCAGCCCAGCCCTGGTCTTCTCCTGGTCCTTCTTCCCTTGCCTGATTCCACTTGGAACATTTTCCTCTCTGCCCTCGAGAACGTCAGGCTTCTGCCAAAATCCAACCCTACATGCCCGGCCTCCCTTTAGAAGGTTCTCATTAAAACCTGGCCTGACCCTCACAATTCTTTCCAATAGAGCATGCTCATTTTCTCCTCCTTTCTCTATCACCTTCCTCCGATTCACCCAAGCTGTAAAAACTCAAAATTAGCTTAGCTTGACTCCACCTCTCTCTTCCTCACTGTTGTTTCTCTTCCCTGTGCTCCCACTCCCCCTTCAACATCCACATAGTATAGATTTAATCACGGAAACTGACTCTTACCCCCGGTCTCACTGTTTCAGTTAATGCCTCTGTTATCATTCTCCTGGACTAGATATTTTCACTAGATCCCTGCCTCCAGGCTCTTCTCCCAAGACTTAAGACTATCTCACAGTTATGCACAAAATGCAAACTGTGCAGCTACTGCATTCCAGGCACCCTATGACGTGCTCATACCTCCAAGGGCTAGGGAACATTCTCTGGTAGATACTGAGGTGTTTTGTTTCATTGCTTTTGTTTAACACTCTCTTTACTGATTTTTTTTTCAAATTTTCTTTTTCTTTTTCTTTTCTTTTCTTTTCTTTTTTTTAATTCTTTGTGTGTTTCACACAAAATATTTTGGTGTTCCGATCATATCCACCACAACCTTCCCTGCACACTCAACTTTGTGCCTTTTGCATTTTAAACCGATTAAGACCAATTCGTATTGCCCGAATGTTCTTGAATCTATGGACTTCCACTGCAGCATGGTCAAGGTAGTACCAGGAAAACTGTTTCTCTCTGGACCTTCATTTTAATACTGTACGAACTGCCTGTCCACCAGTCTTCATACTTAACTCCTCACGAGGGTGCTGCTTATGTCTGTCCCCATTCCACAGTCAAGGTGACCTGCCTTTGTTCACAGTGCAAGTAGCAGCAGAAGTCGGATGGACTTTACACCAGGGCTCACTCCAGGCCCAGGCTCTGCCTATTTTGTTCAGTAGGAAGCTGAACATTTGGAATCAAGTCAAACACAATGATCAGGGTGTGGAGACTCTTAAAACCAAGTCATGTGCAAAATGAATGAAAGAAAGAAAGGCTCTCTGACCTGGTGAAGAATGAAATTTTAAATGGCCTGGTGGTGATCTCCACACATTTCAAGGGTTGTCATATGAAAGAGGAAGCAAGCATTCCATGTGGTTCTGAACAGGAGGGTTTGTTGCAGATCAGCCCAGAACTCAGCAGAGTAAATGTCAACCCAGTTTTCCCAACAGAGTCTCCTAACATGGAGAGGGCTCTAAGGAGAATCTAAATGAGTCCTTTTTCAGATGTAGCTAGGGGACATTCTCGCCTGGAGTATGAGTGGCCCAGATCAGCCTGGGGGTGACTTTAAAGAACATGGATGTATGGCCCCACCCTTGACTTAGCCAAACAGAATTGTGAAGGCTTGAGATGATTATTCCAAGAATCCAAAACAAGGAAACAAGTCGGAGTCACGGATCCTTAAAAGAAATTATATGTGTGGGGCATCAACAGAGGAAACACTATTCAATTTCAACTGTAATCAAAGAAATATACTCTCTATAACTTACCAGATTACAAAGATGAAGACTCTTAACCAGGGTCAGCACAGGAGAGGAGAAATATATGCTCTCGTGCTCTATTGGTGGAGTACATTGGAACAACTTTCTGCCGAATGATTTAACAGTATTCTGTTTTGGATGGTTTGGTTTGGCTTGGGTTTTTAATAGGGAATTGTTTGTGGTGCTGAAGACGGAGCTCAAAGCCTGGCACACTGAGTTACATCTCCACCCCTAAGAGAAATTTTTGATCCTAAAAATGCATATGGGCTTTGAACAGGGAATTCCATAGCCAAAAATTTAAGCTACGGGCAAAATCTAGCAAATCTGAAAATACCCCCTCAAAGCTGTTTGACTCAGTGCTAACAGAAGTGCAATGATGGAATGGAGTTTTTCAGCACCATCTAATATGGTAGTCACCAACCACATATTGCTACTAAGAAGCTGAAATAAGGCAAGGGCAATTTAGGAAGTGATTTTAATTCATTTAAAGTGTCAGGCCCAGTAGGAATGCCTGAAATCCCAGGAGGCTGAGGCACAAGGATTACAAATTCAAAGCCAGCTTTGGCTACAGAGAAAGACACTATCTCAATATAAAAAAAAATAAAGTGAAAAATCTACATATCCATGACACCACACAACTCATATGTTTACAGCAGCATGAAACTAGAAACTACTGGGTCAGGGAGATAGATAGCTCAGGTAAAAGGGCTAGCAAAGCAAGCCTGATGACCTGAGTTTAGTCCCTGGAACACACATTAAAAAGCCAGGTGCAGGGGCCTGTCATTCCCATTCCAGGCCCTCTCCACCTAAGAGATGTGAGGTTGAGACAAGAAAATTGCCTAGAAGCTCCTGGGCCAGTTAGCCTGGAGTATACAGCTCACCAAAACCAAGAGAGGCCCCGCCTTAAAGCAGCAGAGAAACAACTGAAAACTGTCCTCTGACCTCCACATAGGTACTGTGATGAAAACGCCTAGATGCACACATGGGCATGTACACACACAAACATACATGCATGCACACACACACACAAATTTAAATCTAAAAACTATAAAGAGTAAACCAATGAAGGATGGTTTATCTACAAAAATTCCTAATAAGATTGTTGGTAATTCTATTAAATATGCTTATGTAAGAGTAGGTTGGCTACTATGAGCAAATATAAATGAGATATAGATAAGAAAAAAGTTACTTAAGGGCTGGCTAGAGGTTTTGCATAACCACAAAATAAAAACATTTAAATATTTATATATAAAAGTCTAAATACCTACATTAGAATATTGAGTTACTTCTGACCAATGACATAGTGACACTTTCATTTTTTTTCTCTTCTAAGATTTCTTTAATGAATAAGTATTTTAAAATGGCAAAGCAATAAATGTTTAAAGAAAGATCACTGGTAATCGGGATATGGAAAGTCTCAATCTGGAAAATGACTTTAACATGCTAAATTTAGAAAACAAATTCTAGGACTGGGGAGACAGCAAAGTGTATAAGAACAGGACACCAGTGTTCTCTGATTTCTGCATGGGAACACACAGATGAGGTTACCTACATACACACATGCACACACACACACACACACACACACACACACGTGCACACACACGCACACGTGCACACGCACACGTGCACACACACGCACACACACACATGTGCACACACACACGCACACACACACATGCACACAC
>NC_034613.1:27787163-27794162 GCF_900095145.1 Mus pahari | reverse complement strand
CACACACACACACACACACACACACACACACACACACACACTCTTGCACCAAAAGGGGGGGGGGTAAAGATTCTATTTGCTGCTTCAGTGAAGGCTCAGTGAGATGGTCTTTGGTTTTCTAACAAACTGAGTTGGTCCTTTGGACAAACTTTAGGAGTGTGTCACCCCAAACCCTTCTAAAAAGAGAAGCTACCAAGAGGAATAATAAGGGATTCTTATGTTCTGTGGCTAACCCATCTCACTCTCACTGGAAAGGCATGTGCGAGAAGCCAAAATTGAAGCCAGGTATGGCAGTACATACCTGTAAGCCCTTAGCATTCAGGATGCTGAGTTAGGAACATTATGAATTAAGTAAGTAAACAAGCACAGCCAAGTTGGGCTAAGAGTGTGGCTAAGTAGTAGATTAACATCTAGCACACTTCAGAGCCATGAGTTCTGTCCCCAACATCAGGGAGGGGAAAGTCCAAGTTGAATCTCACTTTATTCCGCAGTGGAAGCGTCACCTCCTTCTAAATGAAGCTGTAGATTTTTGTCCTACATTAAGTACTTTCCACAAACCCCCTGGGAAGAAAGAACAGAAGAGCTGCTGAGTTTTTCAGCTCTTGCCTAAAGGCAAGCAAGACAGCCACTCTGCTCAAAGGCAGTTGTGAATGGCGGATGGAGGAAGTGAACAGCTGCTGACCCTCTTCAGCCTTTCACAATTCTAGAGAGCTAGCTACTCTCATTTGAAATCCCTTGACGTCAGGCAAAGGACCTGTCCAAATTACCTTGCCTCTCAAGTAATAATATCGAACAACTTTTTGGTGATCATAAGTAGTGAGCACTACTTAACCCCCTACTAGGAGATATAGCAGGATTCTCAAATGTTTTTGATCCGCACCAGACACCAAGAACTATAACCTGAAGTATAATAAAAACCACAGAACTCTGCACTTTAAAAATGCATGTATGTGAACATTTTCCATTAGCCTCTGTGCTCACTGGTGGGTTATCTTGCCGCTTCCCAAGGCTCTCTTGAGATATCCTAGTCAATGGCGATTTGATAATTATTCCTTTCCCTAGTTTAAAACTGATCTTCATAAAAATGCTGAACTCACTAGAACATGCAGCCGTGAAGCAGCCTCGCTTTCTCTGCCTATTTCATTACATAGTTAATAGATTCATGGAAATACTAATAATGACATGCTATATATAGCCAGGGCCCAAGTCTTTTGCAGTTTTTTGAACAGTGAGCAAAACTGAATGACGTTATGGGCATGCCAACAAGGGTGTAACTGTAAAAAAAGAAAAAAAAAAAACTAAACAGGAAATAGTGTATATTTGTTCAGCTTGGTAGGGTTTCCAAGTTCTGTCAAGAATTACATGGGAAGAAAAGTGTGGCCTGCTGTGCTAATGACTCCAACTTATGCTGAAACTCTAATACTATCTTGGGTTTATGGCAGCAAGTGTAAATCCCACCTCAGCTGTCCCTCCATAAACACTTGGGGCTTACATCAGAACTGAACCAGAAGCTGACAGCAGCTGCAGCGTGGTTGTTTTGCTCTCCAGTCACCTCCAGCTTTCCTAACTCTGGTTAATAGGTCTAAGAAATAAACAACAACAACAACCAACCAACCAAACAAACAACAACAAGAAACAGGAGGGAAAGTAATACATGAGAGTGAATATACTGTTTAAAGTTATTTGTTTCTTAATTGACTAATAGCATTATTGAAGATCCTGATATCGATTAGTATCTCTCTCTCTCTCACACACACACACCATAGATTGGAACTAAATAAATGAATAAAAGGTCCTAAAGCACCTAACATCATGTCTTGCACAGCGTAAGGGCCCAATGGATTGATTTAGATCACGAGAAACTCCTCACTTGACTCGCCATCCCCTCAAGTCTTAATACACATCACATACCACAGAAACAAGTAGATTTCACTCCTCTACATTCCCTTGTATAAAAGCTAATAAAATGAACCCAAGTAAAGTCGGCTGGCCAGGAAACCTCAGCCACAGGCTGTAGGTCCAAGAAGAGTCTTTCTCTCTTAATAGATTTTTTCCAGCATTGCCAAGAAGAAGCCACTGCACCTGTGCTGCACAAAAATTATAGGTGGCACAGGTCTGTAATCCTAGCACCCAGTAAGCTGAAGCAGGAGGACCACCACCAAGTACAAGACCAAAGTTCCAGGCCAGCCTGGGCGACAGAGTGAGACCATGTCTCGAAACTGATCTTTTCAAAGCCTAAAATTTCAGAAAGAGTAATAACTTTTTACTGTTGTGGGAGGCAGGTCAAATGCTGGTCAAATCCCAGCAGAGGTTGTCTGTGCCCCATTTATTCTCTTGATACCATCTGTCCATCTTCCCTCTCTCTTCACATGCTGTGGTAGGTGGCCAGCCACTCCTTCACAGAGAAGGTTTTCTTTATGATTTTAGAAAAGCCATCCTTGTGCTAGGCTATCTGGATCACTTGCTAATAAGCACTGAAGTTGTCAGCCTGGTATAAATGCCTTGCACACAGCTTGTGGTCCTCTCTCAAATGGCCCTCATGACAAGTGAGGTTCTGATCTGACCACAACAGGTTCTGGTTCCAAATCTGGGTGAAATATACAAAAAGCCAAATCCATTAAAACAACATTAAAGGTCTGGGTTTAGCTTCACCAAGCAGCAGGATTAAACTTCAAGGGTCCAGCCACGATAAAGACATTTCTTTAAAGTCCCTTGGCTCTGCACAGTTGCAGCTATTAGAAATCCGATTTTTATCTCAAAGGTACATATTTTACCTTTGATCCTCTCCCAGAATTCCCACTAATGTCAACTTTCCCCACTGTTAGGATCAGGCCCCTTGCCTTGCTTTAATGTTGGTTTTATTGCTGATTCTACAAGATCAACATAAAAATTACAGGGAAAAGCTGCGAGGTTCCCTCCCCAGGATAAGTTGTGCTAACAAAAAGCTCTCTCTTAAGTGCGGAGATTTAAACACAGCAAATGACATAAAATAATATAAGAGTGGAAAGAGACAAAAGCCAGCAAATCTCCTGCAAAACAAAATAACAAAAAGCACACTAATGAATCAGTCCCACTGCTTATTTAAGGTTTGGTCCCTAGTCCAAAAAAAAAAATGGCAACTGGAGCTTTTAAAAGCAAAGGAGCAAGTGCCCCTTACCATCCAAGGCTTCCCTCCAGATTTAGACAATCTGAACAGAACTGATGAGGGTGCGCTGGTGTGCGGGGGAGGGGTGGTTCCCCGAGGGGGGGTGTCAGAACGCTCTCCAATCCCCATCCCCCAGCTCTACCCGCTGCCAAGACATCCCCAATAGTCTGTGGTAGGCGCCTGGTTCTAGGGTCTTCATCCTTACACAGCAACATCCAGTCTTTCCCACATCCTCTTGCCTCCAATCGCTCACAAGTCTTAAGAACCATCCTCTCCCAGAGGATACAGACTCAAAACCCACTCAGGCGCAGACCCACCCCCGTTGTTTCCAATCCTCTCCCTCTATCTTAGTTGGCAGTACCCCTCAACACCCATCACCACCCTCCCTCTCCCCAGTAGCAGGAGGAAGTCGCTATGCTTCCTCTGTCCACATCGCCCGCCAGAGCTTGGGCGCCCTGGGCTTTTGGGTGGGGTTTTTTGTGTGTGTGAGTGAGTGTGTGTGCGCGCCTGTACTCGATGTGTATCCGCACTCAAGTATGTCTGTGCTCATCGCATCCTTCCGCCTAGGCTGCCCCAGGTGCCCTCTTAAAGGGATCCGGATCTCCTCGTGCCCTAATCTCCAGCTCTTTGTGCGGGGGTCCAGGGGAGCGGGAGGTGCGATCTGAAGCTTTCAGCCGCCCCCGCCGGGGTGGAGACCCACTCTCAGTCCGCAGCTCCGTGAAACCCGCTGTGCCATTCAGCTTCCAGCCCAGCGCAAGCTGGTGGGGCAGCCAGAGCGCTGTCCCGTGGCGCCTGAGACTCCCACCCCCTAGCAGCCGGTTGCCAGAAGGAAAACTTAAGTAGAACAGAGGAGAAAGAGAGCTCCTAGCGCTCGACCGCCGCTGCGCCCATCCTGCCCGTGGTCCCCAGCGCGCGCGCGGGAAGCCACCGCGCCGCTCCCGGTGTGAGCGAACCGCCCCCCCCCCCGGGACTCCCAGTCGCTCGACCACTCACCAGCACCACGGAGCCCCGCACGGCCTCCGACACGCTCTGGCGGAGCTCGGCTGCCGTGCCTGGCTTGCTCAGCCGCTTGGTGAATTTGCGCACTTCGGCCATGGCAGTGGTGTCGGGCAGGTCTCAGCGGGCGCGCTCAGTGCCCGGGGCCCGGGCGGCCGCTGCTGCTGCTGCTGCTGCCTGTGTTTACACGCCGACGGGCCGGCCACATCTCAGCTCGCCGCCCCGCGCCCAGCTCCCGGGGCTCCTCCTCCCGCGCGCCGCTCCTCCCTCTTTCCCTCCTTTTTGCTCTAGCTTTTGCAGGCTCTGGGTCCTGCCAGGCGGCGGTGGCTGCTCCCTCTCACCAAGGGCCCCGACCTGAGTGGCTATCAGCCTAAGAAGGAGGGTGTGTCTCCTGGAGGGGGAGGGAGTGCTGGAGGTGGGGGCGAGGGTCACGCGGGAAGAGGGGGAAGTAGCAAGCACCCGGGCTCCGCCCGCAGCTGATGTTGCTGGTGCAGCCGCATCCGGGAGGCGAGATGAGGCTGCTTCTTTTTTCCGAGTGTATGGAGCGGGAGGGGGTCAGAGGTGGGTGATGAAATGTCTCCAAGACTAGGGTGTGCTGGGGCCTCAAGGGACCTCTACCTCCCTTACGACTTCAGGAGCAGTGAGGCGGTGGGAAAAATCTCACTTGCCCCCAACCCGCAAACCCCTGGGTCCCAGGCAGCTAGAGGCTGGGAAACAACATGGAAGCAGCGTGCCTCCTATTGTGTACTCAGCCTGGTTGGGTCTGCCCTATGTCAAAGGAAGGAAGAGCGGGTTTGTTGCAGGAAAGACTTGTCTGGGTCCTGTACCCAACCCCCTTCATTTCTCCACCCAGGCATCCACCTCATAGGGCAACCAGGAGACAGGCTTCTAGAAGTGAGTCTTACCCAGGCAGGGACAGCTGGGAGGTGAGAGACCCCAGAGCCTTTGATGAATTGTGTGCTTCTGCAGTGATTCCAGGAGCAGGTGGCCCTAGTGCTCACTGGGAAGGCTTTTGGAGGACCTATCAGTGCCCTGCAACCATCTCACCCTTTCCTTAATTTCCCCAGCTTCCAAGAATCAAAGAACATCAAAGAATATGCATGTTTAGACACAAACAAGGCAAATCTTGGAGTGCCAGTGACCTGCTAAGCCTTAATTCTGAAATGAAAGGCCCCACTTCATTTTTTGTTTGTTTGTTTGTTTTGTTTTAAGTTTGAAATGGCCCATTACCAGGGGTCCAATCAGCCTTTTTGAGGATTTCTACTGGTGCCCAAATGGCACTTTCCACACTTCTCAGGCCTTCAAAGAGCAAACAGTCACACACCTACACAAGGACTTTGTTATGGAAACAAGAGCATGGGAATGGACTCCAGGAACCCAGAAAAGACCAAGTCTCCTAGCAGCAAGCCCTTTTGGCCACCTTCTCATTGTCCTAATAAGGCACAGATGGAGGGTTCCTCCAGGACCTGGGACCTGGAAGGACTCTAAGGGACAGGCATTGTCTTGCATATTGACCTCACAGTGTGTGTGGGGGGGGGGGTTGGGGGAGGGGTGGAAACTGTTACCTGCAGGTGGATCACAAATTCATGCCATGTGTTAAATGAATGGTGAATATTTGTGTGTCTGGCTCCTAGTTGGTGACCTCCAGAATACTCTAGCATGTTTTCCCTTACCAAGTCCAGATTCACTGCTTCAGGTGCAAGGCAGAGGCACAGGGTTTAGGAAAGAAAGGTAGTACTCTAGGTACTGATGAATCATAATTGGTGAATATTAACCCATGTTCAACTCTCTCCTCTACTGTAGGATGGCATAGAATCCTACTCAGTTTGGGGCAATAGGTGTAAGACAGCAGACCAAGAGGACTCCTGGGTAAGATCTCCACCTTGACAGAAAGATGTTCATTTCCCAGTCTATAGGTTCAATGTTCAGATCATGAAGCAGAGTCCAGTCCTCTCTGAGGATAAAGGGCTTAGAGGTCAAGAGCACTCGTTACTCTCGCAAAAGCCACGTGTTCAGTTCCCAGCACCTGTATTGTGGCTCACAACGACCTTGAAGTCCAGTTACAGGGGGCTCACTCCAGTGCTTCTAACCTCTTCAGGCGCAAGGCACACATGTGGTACACAGATACACATTCAGGTAAAACATTTACACACTATTGCTAAAATTCCTTCCTTGGGCAAGATGTAAAGAACATCTATCCCTCCTGCTAAAGTCCCAATGACCCTCAACGGTACAGTTCCTCCAAAATTCACCTGGGGAAGAGCTTATTAGACTTTCTTACAAAGCAATACATGAGATGTTACTGGCTGACATGAAAGCAGTCACATTGAAAGGTCTGCCCCCGTCAGGGATGTTAGCTTAACCCAAGGCAGCAAAGTAGATGAATCCCCTTCCTTATTTATATCCTATGCCTCTACTGAGAGCTCCCAAGGCCATGTAAAATTAGGATACAGTTGTCCTTATATGTGAATTAAGGGGGCGGGGAGGTGTCTCATGAGTGGAAAGTAGAAGCAAGAAGCAAGGGTCCACCGGGCAGTGGTGGCGCATGCCTTTAATCCCAGCACTTGGGAGGCAGAGGCAGGCGGATTTCTGAGTTCAAGGACAGCCTGGTCTACAGAGTGAGTTCCAGGACAGCCAGGGCTACACAGAGAAACCCTGTCTCGAAAAACCAAAAGGGGGGGTGGTATAGGGAACTTTCAGGATAGCATTTGAAATGTAAAAAAGAAAATAATAATAAAATAAATAAATAAAAAGGAGCAAGGGCCTTTGCATCTTACTTACAGTTTGGCTTGGAGGATAGTCCTATACAACACACATGAAATACATATTATGTAAATACACACACACACACACACACA
>NC_034613.1:27775603-27787103 GCF_900095145.1 Mus pahari | reverse complement strand
AGAGAGAGAGAGAGAGAGAGAGAGAGAGAGAGAGAGAGAGAGAGAGCTGTTCCTCATATATTTTTGTATGTGAAGAATCTACCCTGGGTAGCTGTATTGTAATCAAGACAACTTCAAAGAAGCCAAACCAGAATTCAGCAGTGTTGATCCCTCAAATCTACTTTTATACTACTTAGCTCTGGATTTCTTTTCATGGACAGAAACTTACTACTTGAGTCAATCAGTCTCACTCTGCCAGGCTGCCTTGACACTCTCCATTGTAGCTAAAGTTTGACTTGAACTCACAGCTGGTAGCTGCAGTGCTGGGAATCACACCAAGGACTTTGTGCATGCTAGACAAGTACTCTACTAACTGAATTATATCTCTAGCCCTTTATGTCACTTTTAGGTAGTCAAGTGTTCTGTTTCCTTTAGCCAAAAACATCCCTAGTACTAAAGGCTCTTCTGAGCCACAGAAGGTATTCAGCTTTGAACATGACAGAAGTCCCTCTTCCCATGGAACTGGGATTCCATTGTAAACAAATGAGCATGTTTATTTCAGCAAAATAAATTCCATACAGAGAGTTAAAGTTATGTGATAGAGTCAATGGAGCTGGGGACCTAATGTGGACAGTGTGGTCAAGAAAAGCCTCTTTGGGAGGGGGCGCTGCAGATGGAGCAAGAATGCAAGAAATATCCTGAAGATGGAGGCAGAGGTAATGTATTTAAAGATCAGAATTTTTTAATGACCCCTGGAGGTTGAAGGATTGAAGTAAAAGGTAAGAGATGGAGCCAGGAAAGGAGCAGTTTCTTCAGCCTTGTGAACCATGGGAAGCATATGTCATGTTGATGGCGTGCAAACACCATCCAGCCACTGGCCGTTGTGTGGACTCCATGCCCATTCGTGAGAGCATAGGTTTTACATTTTCTGCTTTAGCACTTCTCTTTAATTACTTACACATCAAGAGTGGTCCTCTCTCCTGGGCAGGTGATAAGTTAATGGCATTGTCTGTTTTCTTCATGGAAAAAAAGTGGAAGTTTAATGAGAATGTGTTTTGGTGCAGGGTAGCCTGTGTTAGGAGCTTATTCCAAATTTAAAATAAAAAAGTGGTAGAGAGCACATCTATGGAGCACTTCTGAAGGAGAGGCTGTTAGAGCTGGATACTGAAGAATGAGTCGGATGCAGATAGGACTGTGCTCCCATGGTAAAGAGAAATTGTAGTGGCAGTTCTCTAGCCTCCAAAAGGACACTTCATTAGGTCATTTCTTATCTACATTTGTTAAAATAGCTTGGATGTGTCTCACAAATTCACCTGTCACGTTAACACCATCTTAGCCAGGCATGGTGGTGCATGCCTGCAATCCCAAAAGTCAGAAGAGTGAGGCAGGAGGATTGTGAGTTCAAAGACTGAAGCTACCCTGAAGGATGTAGAGAGTTTGAGACCAGCTTAGACTCAAAAAGAACTGGTCTCAAAGAAATGAGAGGAGGAACTGGAGGTTGTGTTGTGGAAGGAGAAGAAGCTGTAAAATTATATTACTTAAGAAAAACAATGCCTATAATTATATCCTTATATGTAAATTAGGAGGGTGGGGAAGTGTCTCACAGTGGAAAATAGGAACAGGGGGTCTTTACATTTTATTATCCAACTGGGACTGCAACTGTGTGCACTTAAACCCTGCTGTTTGTATGTTTAAGAATATGTTAATTAAGAAATATTATAAATGTCATTCCTCCATCATGTGAGCCACATTTCACATACACAACAGTCAAATGCAGGGCAGGCTTAGGAGAAGGTTCAGGACATAAAAGCAATTTGGGACAAATTGTGTGAGCCTTTCCAATGAGAACTGATAAAAATAAAACAGCATAAATGATTGTAATACTGTGCCCACCTTTTGAGCATTGTTGATATCTTTATAATGCTTGAATGGTCATTTCAGGTAGCTGAATAGTCTCTAAAACACACTCATATCCATATCTCTTTCTTTTTCATCTTTTTAGATTTTTGTATTTGTTTATATAATGAATATGTGCACTCTGTTCACATGTATGTGTGTGTACTATATGCATGGCTGATGCCTACACAGGTCAGAGGAGGGCATTGGATCCCATGGAAGTTGAATGATGAATGATTTTGAGCCACCATATGAGTTCTGGGAATTGAACCTCACTCCTCAAGAGCAACAAATCCCCACTAAGCAATCTCCCTGCTCCATGTCCACATCTCTTTCAGTCCTTGGAACACATTTGAGAGATAGACAGATTTAAGGTCATTTTGCCCACTTTGTATTATTTATTATATCATATGCCATATAATGTCCAGAAACCCAATTGTTCTGGAGAACAATTCTATCATACGTTATCATTGTGCACACATCACCACTAATTTATACTGACAGTTTCAGACTGGATGTAATAGTAGGTACAGTATAGGAGGCATATATGGAAAGGCTTGTTGCAATTGTAAGACATTTTAAATAATAGAAACATTTCTGAGAGAATTTATTATTGGAATGTTTCCACCATTCGGTATAATGGGAAATTTCTTGTTTTCCTAGACAAAGTCACAAACGTTTCTATATTTTCTAAATTCACTTTCTTCAAAGGGTACTATGAGGATACACTACAGTGGACCATGGTGATGCACACTTATCTCAACACTCAGAGGCTCAGGCTGGTGAACTGCCCTTAGCTCCAAAGCAAAACCCCATCTTAAAAGAATAATGGATAATACTCTTTATGAGCAAAATGGAAGAAGGCATTCAAGGTTCCCCTCTCACCTCTTCATGCACACTGATGTATATGCATGTATACATTCTCATGTTCCTACACACACACACACACACACACACACACACACACACACACACACACATACCCCAAAACATTAAAAAAAAAAAGGAAAATGCTCTCTACACATAGCACTTTGGGGATTTGAAGATGACCTCTAATGTTTTAATTTTCAAAGACCTATTTTTAATGATGGTTTTAAAAATGATTTAGCTTGGCTTCTAGCCTACCACTCACCAGAGGTAGTAGAAAAGAAGTTATTATGCTGTGGGGGAAGTGGACCTGTTTAGAAATGGTTCTTTGGAGCAAATCTTATTTGTGTTGTCAGGAAATCAGGAGTTCAGTTTATAGGTCAGCAGTGGCAGCTTGATCCACGCGTAAACAATGTACAGTTTACAGATATATTCGCAGTCCAGTTCAGTAGTGTCCAGGATAGCAGTAGCAGTGGCAAGAACTGGCAAGAGCCAGGTGTGGTGGCGCACTCCTTTAATCCCAGCACTTGGGAGGCAGAGGCAGGCGGATTTCTGAGTTCGAGTCCAACCTGGTCTACAGAGTGAGTTCCAGAACAGCCAGGGCTACACAGAGAAACCCTGTCTTGAAAAACCAAAAGAAAAAGAACTGGCAAGAACAGCTAGGCCTCAGTTGAATTGGCACCAGTCAGCAGGAAGGTTTAAGACCAGCAGGGGTGACTGGAAAAAACACTCCCTATACATCGCACTTTCTGGATTTAAAGATGACCTCTTATCTTCCAGGAATGCAGTAGTGCAGTAGTAGGTCTATGAAAATGCCAACAGGTGCTTCTTAAATATTTCAAATGTTACAGAAAGCATCAGAGATTGCTTTTTTCCAGTGTAAATGCAAACTCCTGAATGACTGTCCAAGCCATGGAGTAAGTAAGCAGCACTCCTCCATGTCCTCTGCCCCAGTTCCTCCCTCCAGCTTCCTGCCCTACTTGAGTTTCTGCTCTGGCTTCCCTCAAGGGTGGACTATGGCATGGAACTCTAAGGAAAAGGAACCCTTCCCTTCCAAAATTGCTTTTAGTCTTGATGTTTATCACAGCAACAGAAAACAAACCGAGACACCAATCCTGGGGCAGAGTTGAAAAGAGCAAAGGACTTTCAGGAGCCTGTCGGGAAGAGGCACATTGTTCTAGGATGATAGCAAGAAGAGGACAGGGAAGGTAAATATGGAAAACATGGAACAGATACTAGACATTCTATTGTTACTAGTTGGGAGGGTAAAGTGAGTGTTTTTGAACAGAAGCCAAGGCTGGGTTTCATCTAGATAAGGGAACACAAACTACTCAGCAAGTGGGGCCATCTTACAAACCAAGGGACAAGGCTGGAAACCTGCTTAGTAGTTATATAGCCCTCATTAATGAAGACAAAACCCTTTACTCATACTCCTGAACTGGAAGGTTATAGCAAGGGAAAGGGAGGGGGTGAAAGTTTACTGAACCTCTATTCTGAAACACACAGTACAATAACTTATGTTGTCTAGCCACTCTAGAGACCAAAAATAAACAATATCCACATGTCTAGGACCAACTGAGGTGGCTAACCAACATGAATAGGTAAGTTGGTAATGTAGTTGGTAAGCAGTAGGTGCCAGAGTGACACTGTACTTACTGGGTAAGTACTTGGTTTACATGATTAGGGAAACCTAATGGGATAAAATGCCCTACTCCACACTACATACTTAAGGATTAATTGTGGTAGGTTGTGTTCCCCAAAGGCATCTGCAACAATACCTCCCATCTCATGGGCCCTTCTCACAGTGTGGCTCCGGCATTTCTCCTTTCAAGGCAAAAACTAGCTATAAAATCAGGATCAGGGAAAGTGAAAACGCAGAAGCTTGTGTTCACAATGTATTACAAATTTTAAGAGCATTAAAGCCAAGTGCAGAGACCTTGTGAGTAAGAAGCCCATGGGACTACACATGTGGCACATCTGTAACAGTCCTGCTTCCAGAGGGAAGAGTCTTCCTGTCCCTGTTTGAGTCTGGATGGACTTGTAACTAAGTTGGACGTGACACACCATAACTTCTGATACAGGCAGAAAGAGTGATACAGTACCTGCATGCTCTTTGGGGTACCTTTTTTGGAGCCATCAGTCTGCCATATAAGCATCCTAGCTAGCCATCCTGAATCTACCATGCAGAAGTATAAACTACCTTTGTAGCATGGCTGAGCCATCAATTCATTAAGTGTTCTTGTTTAGTGCTTGTTTTCTATTATTTCATTTCTTTTATTTGTATATGGTTCGTGGAATTTTACTTTGGTTTGTCTATTACGCTATTAGTCTTAAGGATTATTTGGTCACTGTAAGCAGGTGGTAAGGCAACACACACTTGGGCTACAAGGGAGAGAAAAATTAATTGGGAACTGATTGGGAACCCATCTCTGCTGGCTAGCTTCCACAGTGCTGAAAGGTACTATGTGGAATGCAGGTCTGGGGGGAGACATCAAAAGGCCTTCCCCAGAGCTAGAAGTTGCTGCTGCATGCTACAGTATCAAATAGTGGCAAGCCTGTTTGTGGAGGCAACCAGTTGATCTCTTGATTATATGTGAGGCCCACTCAACAGGAGGGATTTCATGTCTGGTATTGCAAACTCAGTTGAAGCCCATTACAAGGGACATCATAGGCTCTAGAGGAACCTGCTATTGTCATTTTGCTAAGTGGTCATGTTGTCGATCCTTCTTCTAAACATTTATGTTTATATGTATAGTTAAGTGCTGCTCTCAACCTTGCTCACGAAAGTTCTTTTTGCAGTGGGCAGCAGTTACTACAGAGGCTCATAAGTGGTCAAAGTGCTCATAGTGCTCAGCCCTAAATGGGACATCTGTAAGAACCTTCAACAGTGGCTCAGGGAAGAGAGAGAGAGAGAGAGAGAGAGAGAGAGAGAGAGAGAGAGAGAGAGAGAGAAACTTGAGTATGAAGAGGAATGCTGTGAAATTCTGCCTTCTGGACATAGCAGGATTGTACTCAAGAATGCTACGAAGCCGGGGTGGGGGTGGGGCTGCCTGCCCAAGATCAAGGCAGTCAAAATTCCAGCATGGGTGGGGGAGGGGATCCCAAGGCCTTACCCCTACTTGAGGAGATACTGGCAGTTGATGGCTGCTGCGAGGGGTCACTTACCTTTGTGGATGTGGTCACTGGTAGGTTGGCCATGTGGCAGCGGAAGGACTCATGCCCACGTACATGAAGGCAGCACTGATTTGACTCAGCAGTTTATCTTTTTTTTTTTTTTTAAATGTACTGTCTGGAGAGATGGGTCAGTGTCTAAGAGATTTGGGCACTCTTCTAGAGAGCCTGGGATCAATGTGTTTTCAGTGTATCAGCATCCACATAGTGGTCCACAATTGAGGATCTGGTGCCCTCTTCTGGCCTCCACAGAAACCAGGCACACACATGGTACACAGACATTCAGACAAATCACTTGTGTAAATAATATTTTTAAAACTTAAGGGAGGCCACTAGATGTTGGGAAGGGGACATGTTGGGAGGTGGGTCTGGAAGAAGTTAGAGTAGGGTGTGTATATGATCAAACTACGTTCTGAACTTGGGTGTAATTCTCAAAGTACTATATTTAAAAAGCCAAAAGGGGGTGGGGGAGCTAGAGATTTGCCTCAGCAGCTAAAAGCATGTATTGCTCTTGCAGAGGACCCAGGTTTCATTACTAGTAGCCATGTGGTAGCTCAAAACCACCTATAAGTTCATCTCCAGGGGTTCTGAGTCCTCTACTGAACTCAATGTGCACCAGACACAGGTCCATGCATGCAGACAAAACATTTAAACACACAAAATAAAATTGTTTGAAGCCACATGTCATTGAAGCTGGGTGCATGAGAAGTAACCCAACTACCTCTCCCGTCTTTAGAGTGTATATAAAAATTTCCATGGTAGAAAGGCAAAAGTGGCTTGTAAAACTGTAGCCATATGACAGCTATTGTCTGTTTTTACAAATTCCTTTTTGGTGTGCCCTGACAAACTTTTTGGGGGCTGGAGGATGAAGACACTGCCAAGGAATCCAGAGTGTTTGAAGCAACATGGTAGAAGGGACCACATTCATATAGTTCTTATTATGTAGTCACCTGGCTCACAAGATGCTGTGTTGCTCCCTAGAGCTCTTGGACGTCCATGAGAGATCAGCAGAAGCATGGATATATGATCACCAGGAACCACTTCCCAGCTCAGCTTTGTACTGAAATGGATTGCCCTCCCCAACAACTGTGGTTTCTGAGGTACAGTTTTCAGAATGCTGTACTATATTGTATGCTTCTAGAGTTGTCACGGGGGACAAGAGAAGGACACTCACACTACAGCCATGTAAATGTAACCTCATGGATATTCATAGTCTGTCGATCCATATGCAAGTGGTCCTGTGTTTTCTAAATGTCTTGCCTTATTCTCATTCTCCAGGATAGTTGACTGCAAAACATTTTATATATATATATATATAAAATGAATAATATAAAATCTGAATAATAAATAGAATAGTTAAGATGAATGTAAATAATTTGATAAAATATAAATATAGTGGACTGCTGGTTATATGTACATGGACGTATAGAACAAACTTCGTTTATAATGAGAGCTCAATCCAAATCAAGTACGATATGTATATAAATTCCTAATGAGGTCTCCATAGTTTTGTTTACAAGACAGGGGGCCTCACTATGTAGTCCAGGCAGGGCATAAAGCCACAGGAATCTTCCTGTTGCAGCCTACTGAGTGCTAGGATTGCAAGTGGATGTCACCATGCCCACTTCACATCAGTTAATGCTCAGAAACCTTTTCTACCTACTAGACTTAAACCTTTTATGCTACTCTTAATTCTTCTTCCACAGGTTGCATTCAATCCATAAAAGCAAGCAAGCAAGCAAACAAACAAACACCCTGGCAGCTCTACCTTCTAACCAAAAGAGCAGTTCTCACACTGCCACTAATGCTAGGGACCAAAGCCCCATTATCTCATAGAAGTCGGCTCAGAAACTGCCATGCTTCTCATTTCACTAGGCAAAACCCCAGGACCTTTGAACGAGTCTATACTCTCACCTCCTGTGACCTCTGTACTCTCTTGCCCCAGGACTCTCTCCTTAGCACAATTCCATCAGGCCTCCTAGCTTCCTTGCTCTCTCTTCAATCTGTCAAGCATGCTCCAGCCTCAGGCCTTCCCGTTGATTACTCCCTCTGTCTGGAACGCAGTCTCCTCAGATAGCTGCAAGGCTACCTGACTCCTCTCCTTTACCCAAAGGCACTTTCTCAGCCAGGCTTCCCCTTCTCACCTTCTTTAAAATTTCAACCCGCCCCTTCCCCCTGAGGCTTCCTGGTCTAACATGCTTGCTCCCCACAGCACATACCACTTACATTTTTTGCTGACTGATTTCTTTTTCCCAGCTGAATAGAAGCCCTGGGTGAGCAGAGCATTTTGTCTGTTTCATTTAGATAGCTCCAGTGCCTAGCACTGTGCTTAATGCCAGGCCCAGGACAGGTGCTCCATGAATAAGTGTTGGATGATATGGGTGACTGAAATTTTCTACCCATAACAATTGTCCCTAATGTTCAGAAAACTTGAACTGAGAAAACACAAGGGGACTGCTTGCCTTTGTAAAACTGCTTCTTGTCTATAATTATATAAATATACATATACATCCTTTAAAACACAACATGACTGAAGTTAATACATTTTAAATAAAGACGCTAAAGGGGTTTGCAACCCCATAGGAAGAACAACAATATTAACCAAGCAGGGACACACACCCCCCAGAGCTCCCAGGGACTAAATCACCAAAGAGTACACATGGAGGGACCCATGGCTCCAGTTGCATATGTAGCAGAGGATAGCCTTGTCAGGCATCAGTGAGAGGAGAGGCCCCTGGTTCTCTGAAGTCTTGATGCCCCAGTGTAGAGGAATGCCAGGGCCAGGAAGTGAGAGTGGGTGGGTGGGGGAGCACCCACATAGAAGCAGGTGGAGGGGAGGGGATAGGGGGTTTGTTCAGGGGAAACCAGGAAGAGGGATAACATTTGAAATGTAAATAAAGAAAATATCCAATAAAAATATCAAATAAAAATATATCCAAAATACAGAGAGAGACATGTTAGTAGCTAAAAAATCAAATGTAAATCTATCATTAGGGAAGTGTCAGCATATGACAGGTATAAAAGGCTGCAGAATTAGACACTTAAGCTTGTCATTTAATCTTGGAGTGTTTACTCTATATTCAAACTTTAAATACTGTAACTCAAGACATACCTTTACATATTAGAAGGCATTTGTATTATATAATATATTTTAAATTTATAATTATTGGGTGTATAATTATTGTTTTGACTTTCCCTTGAAAAATACCTTAGGTGTTTTGATGTCTCAGAAAACTTATAACACAGAGTAGTCAAACTTTAATAGTTTTGAGGAATAATTCATTTGTCTATAAATCATTTTTTGCTGCTTGCCAGCCTACTGTAATTAAAGTGAACATTGTGTCTTGAGGTGTTATTCTAGCTGTATGTATTAATTGCAAGGCTGCCCCTAGTCAGCTGAGAAAAGTCATTTCTGGAATCATAGTACTTCAGAGGCTGAAGTAGGAGGATTCAAAGTTCTGGGCAAACCTGATTTTAGTAGGGAGTAATAGGCCAGCCTGGGCTACACTGTGAGACCCTGTCTCTGAAAATCAAAAAAGTGGACTGGCAAGGCCTGAAAAGATGACCCATTGGATAAGTATGCTTGCCTAAAAAGGCTGATGATCCAAGTTCATTCTCTTGGACTCACAAATGGAGAAAAAAAGACTCCTGTAAGTTGTCCTCTGACCTCCACATGCATGCTGTGCCATTCATTCAACCACACTTCGAAGAAATAAGCAGGTGGCGAATGTTTTAATAAAATAAATGAGTGCCCCTTGGTGCTGGGGAAGTAGCTTAGTGGTAAAGTGTTTGGATTCCACTCCAGCACTGCAAAAGGGGGATGAATGGGCTGCACATCTGGCTCTGTGTTTAAGAATGCTTACTGCTTTCACAGTGTTGTTCCCAGCACCCATATGGTGGCTTACAAGCAGGGAATCTGATGTCTCTTCTAACATCCAAGAACTATATATATACTCGGTGTATATACACCCAGTCACAAACAGACATATACATGTAATTAAATATATTAGTATTTTAATAGGGGAGGGGAAGAAGTATCCCTTGTCTTTATACCTGTGAAAATTGTTGCTAAGTCTGTTATTCTGTGAAAACACTCCATCTTCTGATTTCTTTCCTATGTTGTCTCTCTCCCTCCAGCTCAGGGGACTTCATTTAACCACATATTCTGCTTGGTGCCCACCTCTCTCCAGATGTTGCATTTCCATTAGTAGTTAGGGTGCAATTCTCAAGTCTTCCCTATTGGAGGATGTGTTGCTTTGAATCTAATTCTTAATGGCTATTGACTTCGGTTTCATATTTCTTTTGTCTCACAGTTGATGTTTACTTTGTTCCTTTTCAACAGTGAGGACAGTTCTAATGAATAGCTTTCTAAGGCTGACTGTATCATGAAATCATAGGGCCTGAGATCATCCCAAATGCAACACATATCATTATATATATATATATATATATATATATATATATATATATATATATTTCACAGTCACCCATATGTAAGTAAATATATTTGTTCCCTGTGAGAGACTGTGAAGGGCATAGTAATTAGTATTGTGAGTAAGGAAAACTTATTTCACAATTTACACATACATGTACATATAAGCATCTATACAATTCATGCATGTTTACACACATGTGTTTTCTTGTACATGGTCTATATACTTCCCTTCAGTATAATCATTTTTACACTTTTACCAGATACATACATATCCATAAATAATATGTAACGTTGCCCTCCTTTTCATTGCCCATGGTTTAAAATGAATGGTCATTAACACTTTCCCCACCGTGTCTCTCAGCCCTGGAGCTCTCTGTCCCCTAGCTTGTTAGAACTGTTAATCAGCAACCTTTCCTCAATTCTAATTGTCCGAGCTCAATCATTGTTCCTCCCTTCTCCTTCTGGAGTCTCTTTGCTGCTAAATGCTTTTCTGGCCTGGCCTTTTGGACACATGAGATATCAGTGCTCACAGGGAATGGCTTGATTTGTCACTCATTTTTGCAAGCCCATTTCCTGTTCTGACCTCCAGCACAACACGTTTGTGCATCCCTGCTTTATTATTCCTTGAAGCTTATCATGTCTGACTTCCAACCTAGCATCCTCAGAAAGCTGGCTTCTGATCTTTGCTCTGTGTCACTGACATCAGCACCAGATACACAACTTGAATCATCCCTGACTCCCTTCCTGGCAGCACACCCACAATCTGTTAATCATCCCCCTTGTGGATTCTTTTAGAAAATGGTTTGAATTGATAAAATATTTCAAACACATGGAGGAAGACCCCAGGTATGGTACCACTCAGGCTTGATAGCAACTATTATCAATGCATGTGAAATCTATGCCCCGCCTTCTTTGAGTCCCCTTCACTTCTCCTCTGTCTTGGAAGGAATCTATCTTCTTTCTCTCTCTCCTTTCCTTTATTTTTCCCTTCTTTCTTGACTCCCCCACTTCCTTTCTTCCTTCCCTGCTTCCCTTCTTCCTTTCCTTCCTTCCTCCCTCCCTCTTCCTTCTGCCATTTATCTATCTCTATCTATCTATCTATCTATCTATCTATCTATCTATCTATCTATCTATCTATCTATCTATCTATCT
>NC_034613.1:27763510-27775588 GCF_900095145.1 Mus pahari | reverse complement strand
CTATCTATCTATCTATCTATCTATCTATCTATCTATCTATCTCTATCTATCTATCTATCTATCTATCTATCTATCTATCTATCTATCTATCTATTTATTTATTTTGAGGAGACATACCACAGCCTAGGCTAGTTCTAAACTTGATTTTCTCTGACTTCAACCTTCCTAGTGCTGGGATTACAGGCTCATGCCATTTTGCTTACCTCAGAAGATATCACTACCTAATGTCTGTGTACATATTTTTTGAGCAAGCTTTTATACTTTTACTACATATGCATTTGTCCATATAGTATACATAGTTCACATTTCAAACGATTCAGGATTTACTTAATGTGTGTGAGTGTTTCACCTGCATGTATGTGTACCACATCCATGCTTGGTATCCACAGAAGTCAGAAGAAGGTATCAGATTCCTTGGAGCTGGAGTTACCATATGGCTATGAGCCACAGTGTGGGTGCTGAAAATTAAACCCGGGTCAACTATAAGAGCAACAGATGCCCTTAATCATTGAGCCATCTCTCCAGACCCTCACCATGTATTTCCTTTTTTAAAAAATTAACTATTTTATTTATTTATATCCCAAATGCTGCCTCCTCATAGTCCCTCCTCCCAGAGTTCTTCACCCCATCCTCCTCCCCTTCTCCTCTGAGAGGGTGCTTCCCTTGTTCCCTTCCCTGGGGCATCAAAGTAATTGTTTCAGGGCTTGATACCTGTCCATGGGATGGATCCCAAGTTGGGCAGGTCACCTGACAGCCTTTCCTTCAGTCTCTGCTCCATTTTTGTCCCTGCATTTCTTTTAGACAGGAACAATTCTGGGTCAAGAATTTTGAAGGTGGGTTGCTGATCCCATTCCTCCACTGGGGGCCCTGTCTATCTGCTGGGGGTAGTCTCTTCAGGTACTATCTCCCCACTGTTAGGAATTCTGGCTAAGGTCACCATTTTTGAGTCCTGGGAGCCTCTCACATCCCAGGTCTCTGGAACTTTCTAGAGATTCCTCCCACACCCACCCCTGGCAGACTCATATTTCCATTCATTCTCTTGGGCCTCTAGGCTTCTTTCCTGTCTCCCTCCATACCTGATCCTGACCCCCTCTTCTACTCTCCCACCCAGATCCTTCCCTCCTTCTGCCTCCTGTGATTATTTTGTTCCCCCTTCTAAGTGGTATTGAAGCATTCTTACTTAGTCTTTCCTTCTTGTTAAACTTCTTGTGGCCTGTGGGGTGTATCATGGGTATTCTGTAATTTTTGGCTAATATACACTTATCAGTGAGTATATAATATGGATGTGCTTTTGAGTCTGGATTACCTCACTCAGAATGATATTTTCTAGTTCCATCCATTACCCTGCAAAATTCATGATGTCCTCATTTTTAATAGCTGAGACCCGAGTCCTCTGTAAATGCAACAGGTGCTCTCTTCAGACACTCCCTGTGCATTTACTTTTTTGCATAGCTTATTGGGCATACCATTCTGCAATCTGTGCTTGTGGTTTAGCATAATAATTTGTTTAGGCAGTGCAAAAAATGACCTTGTGCTTGCTGTGCAGGTACTTTACCACTGAACTATCCCCATACTCTTCATAAGGATTTTATGTTTCACATAAAGTTGTGTGACTTAACCTGGGGAAAGAGAAACAAATGTCTATTTGTAATAGATATGACAGTATGGACAGAACAAAGAAATCAGTTTATCTAAGTTTGGGTTGGCGAATCGGTAAATTTTACTGGGGTTATTTATTCGGGTTCTGCTCATTACTCAAAAGCAGCTTCACAACCTACAGGCAACTCCTCCAGAGCCTCCAGTCCAGGAGTGACTGTTTATTGTTTTTTATAACCTTGGAGAATGGCCTTGTGAGTCAGACAATTTTCTAAGATTCCTAAGTTTCATAAGCTTCCTGGCTTATAAGCCTCTAGTCCTCCATTTGCAGAAGGAAACATTTTATTTCAGATGAAATACCTTAATCAGTTAATTAATACATTTCATCTAGTTTGTTATTTTGAACTTCATTTCATTCTAGTTACTTTTCTGCTGTGACAAGAGAGCATAGCCAAATGTGACTAAGGGGAAGGAAAGAGTTTATTTCATCTTACTGGCCACAGTTCATCCCTGAGGGAAGTCAGGCCAGGGACTCAAACAGGAACTTGCAATAGAAACCATTGTGGAATGCTATTTGCTGGCTCATTCCAAATCATGCTTAGCTAGCTTCCTTATATAGCCCAGGGCCACCTGCACAAGGAATAGTGCTAACCATAGTGGACCAGGCCCTCCAACAGCAATGATCAATCAAGACACACCCAGCCAAACATGACCACAGGCCAATCTGATCTATGCAGTCTCTCTCAATGACTAAAGGCTATGTCAAATTGACAGTCAAAGATAACTAGGCCATTTTTATTATTCTACAAATACACTATACTTACTGGAAATCTGCATTACTTGTGCATGTATGTGAGAGTCTCTCTGGGTTTGTTTTGTTTTGAGTAATTAAGTATTTTTATTATTTATTGTTTAATAGTCCAACAATGATTTTACGATTATACATTCTGAGTTATTCTTTTTTAACAAAAGAAAAGAACTTTTTATTGTCAAAATTTGGAACTTCCAAGTTAGAACAAAAGGAAATACTGGTTTACATCCAAAGGTATAAAAGCAAATATCCAGAAACTATATGTTTCAAACAAATAAATTTTAAGTACTCGAGTGATATCAGATAAACTCTCTCTGAGATTTCCCAAGATTCCATGTGGAAATTCCATCTTGGAGAATGTGATATGTAGTTCTTCTAAACATGTGCTATAAATAAAAATTTAATGCAACAACACAGATTTAGGACATCCTGCAAGGTGCAATTAAAAAAATAAATTTAGAATATTTTAAAAAATAACCAGTTAAATTTCCTGGAAATACTTTTTTTATTACTTTTTTCTTGGATATTTTCTTTTATTACATTTCAAATGTTATCTGCTTTCCTGGTCCGCCCACCAGAAACCCCCTATTCTCTCCCCCCCGCTTCTGTGAGGGTGTTATCCCACCGACCCACCCACTCCTGCCTACCTGCCCTGCTATTCCCCTATACTGGGGCATCAAGACTTCACAGGACCAAGGGTCTCTCCTCCCATTGATTCCTTGTCAATGATGCCATCCTCTGCTACATATGCAGCTAGAGCCATGGGTTCCACCATGTGTACTCTTTGGTTGGTGGTTTAGTCCCTGGGAGTTCTGGGGAGGGTCTGGTTGGTTGACGTTGTTTTTATTCTTATGGGGCTGCAAACCCTTTCCGTTCCTTCAGTCCTTTCTCTAACTCCTCCCTTTGGGTCCCCATGCTCAGTCCAATGGTTGGCTGTGAGCATCCACCTCTGTATTTGTCAGGCTCTGGCAGAGCCTCTCAGGAGACAGCTATAACAGGCTCCTGTCAGCAAACCCTTCTTGGCATTCACAGTGGTGTCTTGGTTTGGTGACAGTACATGGGGTGGATACCCAGGTGGGGCAGTCTCTGGAGACCACATGAATCTCAAGAAGAAGGAAGCCCAAAATGTGGATGCTTCAGTCCTCCTTAGAAGGGTGAACAAAATACTGGAGGAAATATGGGGACAAAGTGTGGAGTAGAGCCTGAAGGAAAGGTCATCCAGAGTCTGGGCTTGTTTACTGTAGCCTTTTCTTTCTTATCTGTTGTCAAATTGTTCTTCAATGTGGCAGTATACTGTATTTAAAAACTTTACACTTTCCATTTCTCTCTACCCTCATTCTCCTGAGTGCTATCATCAAATTTCCAGAACAAGTTTTTTTTTTTTAAGTATCCAAGTGTTTAATTTACCTGGATGTGTTTTTATGCACAGCAAGTGCTCATGATCACATATGTATCTCTTCTAAAAACCACTTGTTCTGGCATCATTTCAGTTTATTATTTCATAATTTGTGTGTGTGTGTGTCTGTCTGTCTGTCTGTCTTTGTGTGTTCACATGTGTGCAGGTAATATGGAAATCCTGAGGACAATCTTGGCGGTCATTCCTCAAGTGTTGCCCACCCCCTTTGAAACAGCATATCTTTCTGTCTTTTAGGGTAGGTATATTGGCCATTGAGCCTCATGGATTCCCTGTCTTCTTCACCTCTCCAGGACCAGGGTTGCCAAAGTGTGCCACAACAGCTGACCTTTCCTCACATGGGTTCTGAGACTCTTGAACTGAGGTTCTCATGTGAGGTAAGACCTTTACTACAGTCCAATGTTGTTGTTTTTTCTTTTCTTATTTTTGACGTCACCTCTGTCATATATCAAGTTTCCACATTGGGGTAGGTCTGTTCTTGCTTCTGTGATGCTCTCCTGTGCCAGTGGCTCCATGTCTTTATTGCTATATCTTTATAATAAGGAAAATGTCCTCATTGCTCTTTAAAATGTATTGCTACTGGCACCCTCTTACACATATATTGGATGATCGATATACTAAATTTCACAAAAGAACTGTAGATATTTTGGTTGGGCTATCAGAGTTTATATATCAGTTATAAGGAACATCATCTTTTTATTATGCTCTTCTATCACTAAACATACAGTACTTGGGAATTTTTTTAGAAATATTTTATAATAAAACATGCCACAAAAGTTTTACAAATCTTTTCTCAGATTTATTTATCAAAAGCTCATAATTTAATAACTTCTGTTCTACTATGAATATTTTTTCATTGTTTTAACTTACTGTAGATATATAGCACCTTATTTCATTTTTTAAATAAGCATTTATTTGTGTGTGTAAGTGTATGTCTCTATGTGTATGTGTGAGTGTGTGAGTTTGTGTGTAGGATGGGACTAGAGGACACTTTATCAGAATTGATTCTCTTCTGCTACCATGTGTGTCTCTGGAATTGAACTATGATTCTCTGGTTTGGTGGCACGCACTTTTAACCACTAAGCCATATAACTTCTCCGTCTACTGAATTTTTGTTTGTTGGCTTTTTAAGATAGGGTTTCTCTGTGTAGCCCTGGTTGTCCTGGATCTCACTTTGTAGACCGGGCTGGCCTAGAACTCACAGAGATCCATCTACATCTGCCACCATTTTAGCATTTACCATAAGTCTAANAATCTTGCTGAATTCTTGTACTTTATAGTTTGTATATTGTCTGAGTGTATTGAATTTTCNAAGAATTTTTTCTAAGTAGATTTTCTTTTCTTTTCAATTCTTACATTTCTTTTTTTCATCTCTTACTACACTGCCTAGATCAGCAAGAACAGCACTAAAAATTAAGGACAAGTCCTAAGTAATAAAACTATTACAAAGTATTGCAAACATTAAACTTTACATTTGGATAGGGATTTGGTAAGTGCTCTTTGTCATTTTGAGGGTGCTCCTTATTATTTCAAGCTTGTTTACCATAAATGGCTAATGAATTTTATTGGGTATAATCTTCTTGGATGTGTTGATATGGTTAAATATTTCTATTCCTTATTCACTGACTGGTAATTCATATGGAATGATTTTGTTTTCCCTTTCTTTACTCCTACTACCTGGAACCAAACAGAATCTCACTCTTCACACCTGCTACTTAAGGGCTCTAACACTGAGCCCTTACATCCCCAGTTCTTTTTTTCACTTTTTTTATTTTGAAAGAGGGTAGCCTTGAGCTTGTAATGAACCTTTCCTAACCTCTTGAGTATATGTAATGACAGGCCTGTGCCACCCTGACCCACTACTTTAAATGACTTTATGAAGTTGAACTCTTGTTGAAACTATGGAGCCAGCCATCTGGTTCTTTCTGTACAATGTGCTGTGTCTACTTCATTTTTTCCATTCCTATTATCACAGATCTATTTATTGACTTTAGCTGATTCCAACAGGCTACACATTGACATTAGTTTAATTTTCTTCATGAGTATTTTTGTGCTTCTAAGCATTCATAAGTTTCTCATTGTCTAGAAAAAAAAGTCAAAACGCCTTTAGCCAAATTTCAGAATTGTTTTTCAAATAATCTGTATCATTTGTAAACTTCATTCCATCTGGGCTCATTTATTCATTATCCTCCCCTAACCCGTATACCTTTCCTGTTTCTATAGCTATGCTTTTCCTCACAGACAGCACACTTTTCATCCAGAGGAGACACTATAGATTTTCTTTTTTAGTTTAACTCGTTGAATTTTCTGAAAAGTAATTAGTCATTGAAGAGTCATAGGCAAATATTAATATAGTAGATGTACATGTTATTCTATGATTACCATAGCTTCTTTGTGAGGAATGAATTTAAGGAAGCCAGGAATGGAAGATCAAGGTTAGTGAGATGGCTCAGTGAGTAAAGTTGCTTACTGCTAAGCCGGACAACCTGAGTTTGATCCCTGGAACTCACATGGTGAAAGGAGAGAAATTACTCTTGACAGTTGTCCTCTGATTCTCCAAACCCATGCTGTGTCATATGTATACACACACACACACACACATGCGCGCGCACACACACACACATGCACACATGCACGTGTGCACATGCACTAAATGTATAAAAATTAAAAGTGGAAAAATTAGTTAAGTATCAATTACAATATCCCAAATAAAAGATATGGAAACATGGACTACAGTGTGAAAATATTTACACAGGATAAGGATGTGCGTGTGTGTACATATATATATAATATGTGTGTATATATACATATACACATATACATACACTTTACATATACACACATACACATAAACATATGTATACATGTATGCACTAAGTTCATGCCTGATACCCAAGGAGGTCAGAAGAGGACACATGATCACTTGGAACTGGTGTTACAGATGGTTTTGAGATACCATATGGGTTCTGGATTTGAACCCAGGTCCTCTTGAAGAGCAACAAGTGCTCTTAATCACTGAGCCAGCTCTGCAGCCAACACTTGTTGCTTTAAGAATGAATGCCAGTCTAGCTACATATGTAGCAGAGGATGGCCTAGTTGGCCATCAATGGGAGGAGAGGCCCTTGTTCCTGTGAAGGTTCTATATCCCAGTATAGGGGAATGCCAGGGCCAGAAAGTGGGAGTGTGTGGGTTGGGGAGCATGGGGAGTTGGGAGGGGATAGGGGAATTTTGGAGGGGAAACTAGGAAAGGGGATAACATTTGAAATGTAAATAAAGAAATTATCTAATAAAAATAATAATAAAAGAATGAATGTCAGGACCAGGAAAGAAGAATTGAGGACAACTCCCAGGCATGGGGCTTTTAAAATGGTCTGGATATATAGGACTGAAACTGTCTAGGCCCAAGATTCTAGGGGGAAAATGGAGACTAACGGGAGCTAGCAGGGAGAAAATAAGGGGCAGAGGGTTGAGGGGAGAGATGCTTAATACATACCTGTATCAAAATTCATTGTACAATGAATATATTCAATGAAACTTTAAAATCGGCAAGAGCAGATGGACTTCTTTACTCCTGCCTCTGAAGTTCATACAGTTACACCTCTATATAGATTTACTGAACACCACAGCTTCTTGAACTGTGGGTTGTGAACTGTATGGAGTCACACATCTAGGTGTAGGTTGTTGCAAAGAAAAAAATGCCAATAAGAAAAGGCTTCTGAGATGAAATGCCTGACGATGTATTTGAAATTGTATAATGAATCCAAGGTGGTTTGGGCAGCACTTAGCCATGTCATATTCGGTGACGTCATTGCAGACTTGTTTCTGAACACAAGGTTCATGCGTTTTGCATTGTATGTGTTGTTAAGACCCAAACACCAGTGAACCCAGCATAGAATCCCTCAGCTTGGATTTGTGAATATAGTATGTTGTGGACTACAGCATATGATGTTTTACTGTACACATGAAGTTTCCTGTTCATAAACTAATATCATAGTTGTTGGGGGTTTAAAATTTGTTATTGTTTTCAAGACAGAGTTTTTCTCTATAGTCCTGGCTGTCTTGGAACTTGCTCTGCAGACCAGGCTGGCCTAAAACTGTATGTGCTACCACTGCCCAGTATAGTTTTATTACACAAAACAAAGACTTCCAATATTTTCCTACTGCCATCCCTTATTATGTAAATGTCAAACCAGTGTATCTTTGTATTGTATTGTGTAAGAATATTTAATTTTATATGTTGCTGGTTAAGCTGCTGACTTGAATCTCATTAAAAAAAAAACCATCATCCTTAATTTTGGCTTGGTTTTAGGACAGAATCTCCAATAATTTCTAAATGTCCTCGTCTTAGTTAGGGTTTCTATTGCTGTGAAGAGACATCGTGATGACAGCAACTCTTATAAAGAAAAAACATTTAATCAGGGTTGCCTGATACTTTCAGAGGTCTAAGTCCACTGTCATCATGGCAGGAAGCATGGCAGCATGCTGGCAGGCATGGTGCTGGAGGTGGAGTTCTACATTTTGATCGGAAGGTAGCAGGAGACTGTGTGCCACACTGGGCATAGTTTGCACACATGAGACCTCAAAATCCACCCCCAGAGATACACTTCCTCCAACAAGGCCACAACTACTCCAGCAAGGTCACACCTCCTAACAGTGCCACTTCCTATGGCCAAATGTTAAAAAAGCATAAGTCTATCAAACCACCACAGTCCCTAAACGTACTTCTTCCATTTCACACTAAATATTTAGGTGAAGTAGCATCCTCAGCATTGGCAATTATAAAATCAAGCTATCCCAGAAACTTAGAATACCCAAGATACATTATGCAAAACAGAAGAAAACCAAGAAGGATGACCATCGTGCGGATACTTCATTCCTCCTTAGAATAAGGAACAAATTACCCATGAAAGGATATAGATACAGAGACAAAATTTAGAGCTAAGATGAAAGGATGGACTATCCAGAGACTACCCCATCTGCGAATTCATCCCATCATCAGCCACCAAACCTAGATACTAATGCACATGCCAGCAAGATTCTGCTGAAGGGACCCTGATATTGCAGCCTCTTGTGAGGCTATGCCAGTGCCTGGCAAACACTGAAGTGGATGCTTACAGCCAGCTATTGGATGGAACACAGGGTCCCCAATGGAGGAGCTAGAGAAAGTACCCAAGGAACTAAAGGGGGCTGCAACCCTGTAGGTGGAACAACAATATGAACTAACCAGTACCCCCTGAGCTCGTGTCTCTAGCTGCATATGTAGCAGAAGATGGCCTAATCGGCCATCATTGGGAAGAGAGGCCCCTTGGTCTTGCAAACTTTATATGACCCAGCACAAGGCAAGGCCTGGGCCAAGTAGTGGGAGTGGGTGGGTAGGGGAGCAGAGGTGGGGGGGGTATAGGGAACTTTCGGGATAGCATTTGAAATGTAAATAAAGAAAATAGTAAAAAAAAAAAAGAAAAAAATAAAATCAAGCTATCAATGAATTCTGAATAACATTCCCACAGAATCAAATCCTTTATCCAAAAATAGCTACATTATTTATTATATAATAGAAATAACTACATTTATCTCAGTATGTAAATCCACTTTTATCTTTAATAAGTGGTCAAATTCTATATATGCCAATGCTGTTTTAAGATAAACTTCTTTACAATTTATTATCAGTAAATATTTATGGTTGCATAAACATTTTCCAAGGCAGAAATTGGTTGCACCTAGAAAAAATGTAAGAAGTTCTGCTGTAGAGTGTCCAATAACAGAGAAAATAAATTTCTAACCCCTTTTATTAGACATATAGACCTCATCAGAAGTTATGGCTACTTTTCTCATTTCTTCCCACAATTCCCTGCTGAAACATGTGGCCCTTAGCAACTTCTTTATGGTAGCTACTGATTGGTCAAAGGCAGGCAGGCACTTATGTAATCAATTCATGCACGAGGTGACAATAAATTAATTGGCTTGTGTAATAGTCTTTGCCTGACATGAGTGTTGATAACTAAAATGATCAACAGGGTTTTTTTTCTGAAATAAAATATTTTTAGTACCAGAAGAAAGGAGCGATCATAAAATAAGGCACAGCATCCCCTTGTTGACAAGGAGCCAAATTAAAGATTTGTAGTTTGTTAAGATGAGAGGTTGACAGGGGAGTGGTCCTAAATCTTTTATCAGAAGAATGTAGGTAAAAAACTACCTCATGGTGAGAAAATAATGTATATTTCTTTGAGGCAAAGCTTAGCTATGTAGCCTGTACTGGCTTATAAATATCTGATCTAGGGTAGTCTTAATTCTTCCTGTCTCAGCTTCCTCAGTGATGACATTATAATTATATGCCATCATACACAGTGAGAAAATATTTTTATCCTTTCACAAATATTTAAATAGGATTTATGAATTTACCATATGGAGTGTGCTGTCTAGTTGTATGTCAACTTGACACAAGCTAAAGTCATTTGGAAAGAAGGAACCTCAATTGAGAAAATGCCTCCACTTAATTGGCCTGTAAACAAGCCTATGGAACATTTTCTTAATTTTCTGATGTGGGTAGAGGTAGGCAGTCCATTGTGGGTGGTGCAATCCCTGAGCAGGTGGTTCTGGGTTTTATAAGAAAGCAGGGTGAGCAAGCCATGATAAGCAAGCTAGTAAGCAGCATTCTTTCATGGTTTTTGCATTAACTCCTGTCTCCAAATTCCTGCCCTGTTTCAATTCCTTCCCCAGCTTCCTTTGATGATGAACAGTAAGTCAAGTAAAGCCTTTCCTCTCTTTTAAGTCATGATGTTTTATCACAGCACTAGTAGCCCTAACTAAGACAATCAGACTGTATAAACCTACTTTAAACAATGGGACAAGTTACTCCACCCATTTAAGAGCTGAGGACTGCACTTTGATAATTTCTATGCAAATAATAAATTTTATATTATTATTAATTTAATATATTAATTTAATATATTTTATATTACTCATATAAGGGCATGCAAGTGTCAGAGGTTCAATCTGGCCTGAACTAGTTATATATATATATATATATATATATATATATATATATATATATATATATATAGTAAGGCAAACTGTGTCCTCTGGGTGAACTTTTAGGGAGAATCCCCTATTTGCCATCTTATGCCCATGCATAACAAGGCATGCATATTATTAAAATTTGATGCTCGATGATGAGGAACATGTGTAGTGAACCAAGTCTTACATAGTCAAAATCTATTAACCAAAATAGAGAACCATCCACACTACACCCTTTGGCAACCAAACTGCTCTCTTGAAATTCCATAGAAGGATCCACAATCATCAAACAACTTTGAGTCTCTTTCCTCCTGTGTTGGTTTTTCCCTGCTACTCTCTTGCAGCATATTGCACCTGTTAAAAATCTTTGAAATCTTCAACTTTATCACTACTAGTTTTCTCATTACTTGGCAATTTGTTTGGGCTTTTCATTCTTCAATAAGAGCTTGGAAACTCCATTCAAATCCTGACTACCAATCAGGAAGGCCATTTGGTACCAAAACTACAATTTAATCATTCTTTGGGGTACTTAAATATCAGGTATGATTCTTTTGGGTGTACAGAGAAGGCTTATTTTTATTACTGCTTTTTTGTTTATTTAATCAGTCCCAAACACATGGTGGCTTTTAAACATGAAACAATTCTGTCTCAGGTTTCTAGATGTTAAGATCACAGACATTCATGCTTATATGCTTGCACATGCCCTGAAGAAAGAATTTTTGATTTTTTTTTTTACTTTATTGACTTATAAACTCAAGGATATGGAATAAGACTCCTGTTATAATTGGCACATATTGGTTTTAAGTAAAACAGACAAATGCTCAAAGAAGGAATTGAAAGAACTCTGTGCTATTAGGTAATAGAAGAGAGAAAGCAGTTACACGGAGAAATAATTTGAGAAAAGAAATCCTTTGGGTTGTTCAATTAATCCTACCAGGATAATTGGTTAACAGTTTAGGGGGAAAAAGTCTTTTTCTTCATCATCCTTCTTCACATACATTAAACAGAAAAAAATCAAACATAATAATCTAGAAGGAAATGTGGATAAATATCATCTCTAGACAGGAGAAATCTGTTGTATGTATAGGGCAGGAATGAAAGACTTGGTCATACAAAACCTCTGGGTAAAGATTTGTAACCAGCACTCGGGAGGTAGAGGCAGGCAGATTTCTGAGTTTGAGGCCAGTCTGGTCTACAGAGTGAGTTCCAGGACAGCCAGGACTACACAGAGAAACCCTGTCTC
>NC_034613.1:27753187-27763410 GCF_900095145.1 Mus pahari | reverse complement strand
CACACACACACACACACACACACACACACACACACAGAGGGAGAGGGAGAGGGGAGGGAGGGGGGAGAGGGAGACTCACAAAGAAACCCAATCAAACAAATAAAACAAATGATGGGCCAGCAAAAAGACACTTGTTACAAATCCAGATTCTCTGAATTCAAATCTAACAGGTGTGCCCCGTCCCCAATGCATCAAAACTCACAAATAAATGATAGATGCAATTAAAATTGCTTCCAAATATTTTGTGTCTACCTATATGTAAAATGACTTCATTTTTATCTAAAATTCAAACCTAACTAAGCACCCGTTTTGTTTTTAGTGCTGAGAATCAAAACCAGGGCCTTTGTTCATGGTAAATGTGTTAGGCAGGATTCTCTAGAAGAGCAAAAAACAAAAAGAGTTGTGTGTGTGTGTGTGTGTGTGTGTGTGTGTGTGTGTGTGTGTGTGTGCAATGAACCAAGCTTCCTGTATCTTTTTTCTTTCTTTCTGCAAGTAACTGGTCTGGCCTAGGACTCACAGAGTTTAGTTTCTGCCTCCGGAGTGAGGGAATGAAAGGTCTGTGCCATCATAACTGGCCTACCTTATCTGGCAAACTTACTTTCTAGATTTGTGGACATCCTCTAAGACTCTCAATGTCCATTGCAGCTAGCCTCCAAGCATGTGAATTTAGTTTTACTTTCAGGAGTCTCCCCTGCGTGGCACACATGTTTAAACCAGATTCAGCATGGGCTTCCATTGTTGCTCATTCAGCTACTCAAAAGTGCACACTGGCAGCACTGCAGGGGAAAGGCTCTTTGCTCTTTTATAGCCAGGTTTAAGACCACTGTTAGTACAAGTCTACTGAATGTCATTTATGTAGATGTTGATAGATCCCCCTTCCTCCTTCTCTGCTTTATTTTGACCTGAAAGGTTTCACTATGTAGCCTTGTAGCCCTGGCTGGCCTGGAACTTGCTATATTCACAAGGATGACCATGAACTCATGACAATCCTCCTGTCAGTGTCTCCTGAGTGCTGCTGGGATTACAGGTATTTGCCAGCAGGCCCAGCAGGCTTTGATAACTTTTCCATGATGTTAGTCCTGTCACTTGGTTGGGTTATCCTTTCTGGTAGCTTAGTCGTCCCCATAAGTCTGTAAAAGTCTCAAGATCCTTTGAGAGACTACTGTGCCCAATCTTCCACAATCAGCCTTGTTAGTTGTGACTAAGAGCCCTGACTGATACACTGTGTATCAGACTCTTTAAAATATGTAAGTCTGTGAATTCCTGTGATAAGACACCATGGCAATATATACTTTATAACATAGGCAATATTTTGCATGCAAGATGTTCACCTAAGTTTTAATTTAGGAAACTGAACAATTAACAGCAATTAAAACCTCTGACATTAAACAGAATGTTGAATAAATTTGGGTACATTTACATATTGGGATACTAATTTACTTATTAATCAGAATCCTTAGAGGATTTCTTTTTCAATTTAAGAAAGAGTAATTTATTTTGATTTATGGTTCCAGAGAGACAGAGCTCATCCTGGCAGGAAGGTATGACTTGGTGACAGGAAGCTGACCGATCACATTTTCATCTACACAGGAAACAGAAAAAGGGAACAGGAAGTGGGCCACCTTAAAACCCGCCCCCAGTGATGCACTTCCTCCAGCAAGGCTGTACCTCCTAAATACCCCATACCTGCCTAAAACAGTGCCATTAACTGGGGACCAATTGTTTAACAAAATGAGTCTATGGGAGACATTTCTCACTCAAACCACAACTACAAATCAAAGTTGTAGATTCTGGAAGCCATAGCTTTTCATTTACACAAATGATTCACATCTAACTAAGCAAGATCAGTTATTATAAGTCCTTATTAGACCTTTGATCATTTGGTGTTTGTTTTCATACAAATGGATATTTAGGTGAGGGGCAGAGGAAGTTGTTACAGGGTCTCACTCTGCAGCCCAAGCTGCCCTGAAACTCGGTATCCTTTAAAGACATAGGGAAATATGCTATAATGGTAAGTGACAAGACAGATAAAACTGTGTTGTGATGATTTCATTGATGGAGTCAGAGAAAAATCTGGAAGAAAATATAAAAAAAATAGGTAATGCTTTCTCGTTTTTCCTCCCAATATGTTTGTTAGTGAATAAGAATTGCTCTCATAACCTCCTAAGCAAACACCCCACCACTACAGCCAGAAAACATGCAGCCTTTGCTCCAGTCATATTGACTGACTTATACCGCACCAGACTTTTCCATTGTGCAAACCCTTGTGACTTCTCAAGGGATAGGGATTACAGAAGCACAACAGGATTTTAGAGATTTCTCAAATTAGGGCAGGGAGCAGAATAGCAAACCCTCTCTCCTTTCTGTGTCATTCATAAACAAATGTCTTTGGATTGTGATACAGCTCTGCAGTAAAGACACCTGTTGCCAAGCTCAACAGCCTTAGTCCAATCCCCAGGACCCACATAGTGAAAGGAAAGAACTGACCTCTACAAGTTCTCCCTCTGCCTTTCGCATGCATCCCAGAGCACATGTGCATTCACCGCCATAGAAGACAAATGAATGAACGTAGAAGGAAATGACTTTTAGGAGGAATACTCCAAGACTCTTATTGACTGTGAGTGTTTGCTTTCCACTTGCCCTTCCATTCATTTGTGGTTTATCTTTTGGGAATCCCTCTTAGATATGGTTGTGCCCATAAAATATAAATCCATTAATCTGGTTGATATCATGAACACAGTGATTTTAAATAAAGTATGCTTTACCAATTAAAATAAATGCTGGCGTAGGGCTGGACAGTATAGGAGGGAGAGAGTCACATATAAGGGATATCTTTCAGGACTGTTGGTTTTATTAGAGACAGCAATTAAATTTTTTTGTTTTGTTATTTGGTTTTTTTTGAGAGCAATTAATTTTAAGTAGTAATTTTATAGTAAACTTGGAAGTTTGGGGTGATAGAATACGTGTGTATAATAAGAGTCATGCTCTGGGTTCAATATTCAGCATCACAAATACAAACCAACAAAATCCCACCAAAACCTGGTTACACAATGGAAAAGAAAGCAAACATCGCATAGATTTTGTAAATAAATCCTGCAACTCCAAATAATAAATAAATAAATAAATAAATAAATAAATAAAACTGTGCTTGCAGCCGTACTTGTCCATCTGTTTTGGGGATACTTCTGTGGGAAGTCATAAGCAGCCATTCATTTTTTTCTGGGATCTGAACAGTCAGCTTCCTCCTTGTAACCCCTGACCGTGAGAGGCTAGCCGAGAATGGGGGCCATTTTCTTTCTCAACCTAAGATTCATTGAGTGTAATTAAGGAAAGGAGCAGCAATGCTTTCTTTTTCCCTGTCAAAACTTGTATAATGATTTTTCGCTTTTTGCCTACTTGGTTGGTGTCCTGGGGTTTTTGTGAAATACTGGACAACATGTTTCTACTTGACTTGGTGATGGCAGAAATTGAGTGTTGGCATCAAGATGCTTTGCAGTGAGGGTTTCAAGATACAGTCTGTGATCACAGAGGCAGGCCTAAACTCTGCCTTGTAGGGTCTCCTTTCAGAATCTCTCCAACAAGCTTTGACCCCCTGCTCTACAAAATGATTTCAGGGTATTCCTTATAGAACTGCAAAACACTGGATCTCCAGACAGAGGGGTGGATGGAGGTAGCACTCTTATAGAAACACAACAAGAATCTAAGAGTTCAGAGCCAACCTGGGCTAACTTGTGAAATGAACCTAGGAACTTCAAGAACATTACAGAATGCACCATACATCCTTTGACAAGACCCACATGTTGTTATCACTACAACTCATCCATCCCCTTGTGTTCTCTCTCAGCCTTTATAGATATCCATATTTTTCTGAACCACTTACATTTTCTGTTATTTACGAGCCCTCAATGCCTTACTGACTATTTTCCAAGAAGGATGTTCTTATACATAACCACAGTAATGATCAACTTCAACTAAATATTGATATAATGATTTAATCCAATCAAATTTCCATATCCCAAATTGTCAAGTTGCTTAATCAGTGTCTTTTATATCATTCCCTACCTCATCCTTTACAGGATCCAGTCTAGGATGAGGGAGGCCTGTAATTGTTATGTTGCTTTAATCTTCTTTAATCTGCACTTATTTCTGCAGATTTTGTCTTTTATGACATTTACATTTTTGATTAATATACTCCCCACCCCCTCTTCTTTTCCAATAGAATGTTCTTCGCTTCAGATTTTTTTTAACATCTCATGATGATTAGATTTAGGTGAATTGACACTATTCAAGTGCTCTGCCATTGGCTACATTCCAGCATTTTTTATTATGGGATTTCTTGAGACACAGACTCAAACTTGTGATCCTCCTGTCTCAACTTCCCAGGTGTTGGGATTACAGGCATGCACCATCATACTTGGCTACTTAATGTGTTACACAAATGATGTTGGGTCTGTCCCAGGTTCCCAAACTGAAAGACAAGTTGTCTGTTCCTCATTGGTGAGGTTATTTAAATCATTTGGTCAGATGACACTTATGCTCATTCCTTACTGTCACTACTTACTGTTTACTATATAATTAGAATAATAAATATTGATTCTTACAGAGTAGGATTATTATGCAATCTTAAAATTTTAATGTAATTTAAGTTTCATATCTTTGTGTGTGTGTGTGTGTGTGTGTGTGTGTGCATGAGAGTAAATGTAAGGGTCAGAGGACATCCTTGGGACTTCAGTCCTTGCCTTTGCATTTGTTTGAGCGAGAATCTGTTGGTGTGTGCCAGACTAGCTGGTCTGTGGGCTTCTGGGGATGCTTGTCTCTGCCTGCAATTTTGCTGTAGGATACCATGTGCATGCGTGGTTACTGGGAAGGTTAGAAGGGCGCATCATATCCCCTAGAACTGGGATTCAGGTGTTTGTGAGCAGCCTGTGGGTGTTTGGAATTGAACCAGGTTGTCTGCCAGAGCAGCAAGTACTCTTTGCTACTAAGTCATCTGTCTAGCCCTATGGGGCTGGGTTTATATGGGATCTACTTTCCAGTGTATTACTGCACCTCATTTGGTTTTGTTTGTTCCATGCTTTAGCCTATGACCCTTATAAGCTGATCCCTGTTTTTGTAATATACCACCATCACTTATTTTATGCATCTTGTAATTTCTGAACCTATAATATATTATCTCTATGCCTACCTCAGCGTGCACTGCAATCAGCTAATTACCTCTGGGGCCATACGATTTTTTGACTCCAGCTCTTAGTTTCTTTCTTCTTTCCCTCCCTCCCTCCCTCCCTCCCTCCCTTCCTTCCTTCTGTCCTTCCTTCCTTCTTCCCTCCCTCTCTCCCCTCTCTTCCTTTCTTTCTTTCTTTCTTTCTTTCTTTCTTTCTTTCTTTCTTTCTTTCTTCCTTTCTTTAATAGGAATTCTTAATTATCAATTTTTATAAAGAGAATGGGACATCCACATGGATATCAAGGCTTTAGTAAAGACTGGATTTATAAATTTATTGGTTTAATATACTCCAAATGTGTTTGTACACTTTTTATATTTTATTAAAAAGAAATTATGTAAAACACCTCTCATATTTTCATTGGTTAATACATTGTCACAGCATAATACAAATCAAAACCAAAAGCAATCAGAAATCTTAACTTCACTTTGTCCTCCATGTAACATCAATTTCTTTGGCCTACTTGTTTTTACCCTTTCTAAGACTGACTTCAAACAAACAAGCAAACAAAACAAAACAAACAAAAATACAAAATAAAACAAAAACAAAACAAAACAAAAAGACCCACATACAACAATTTGGTTCGAGCTTCATCTTCTTTCCCTGGTCACCCTCTAGTGGAAGTGAGAGAAATTAGGCATAGGCTCAATTTCATAGTAGGGAAAAGTTGTAATTAGGTCCTCAGCCTGTTGGTTGCAAGACCCAAAAGACCACTGGAAAACAGACATTTACATTAGGATTTAAAGCAGTATCAAAATTACAGTTATGAAGTAGATAATGGAAATAATTTTATGGTTGGGATGTCACAACCGTATTAAAGGGTCGCAGCATTAGAAGATTGGGGACCACTGAATTAGGAGAATCAGGCAGGGAGCTCATTAATTAGAGATGGGAAAACTTGAAATGTTTTTATGTTGAATTTCACATTTTGCTCAAGTCCAGTAAAGGGGTAAGCTATTTGCCCCAATGAAGAAAGCTAATAGTAGAGCCACTTATAAGTACCATCATTTTGAAGACACTCTTGAACCAATCATGTGGGAGGAGGAGGCAGAAGAATCAGAAGTTCAAAGTCAGCATCCGCTTCACAATAAATTCCAGGTCAGACCTTGTCTCAAAAAACATTCCTGAAATTTTTCCTTTTAGTTTATTTTTTTTTCATGACTTCAGGTTCCCGTTCTCTTTACATGAAGTCTGCAGTCGGGCCAGTCTCCTTTGTTGAACATTTGTTGCATGGCTGGCTATCCTTTGAAGTCTTGCAATGGGCATCTGAAGACATCTCACAGAGGGGCTGCACTGTTTGATGATATCTTTCAGCAGACCCAGACACTGAACTTTGATGGCTTCTGAAAGATAGACCCTCCCTCCTTTGATGACATGTAGCAATGGAGCCATTTTTCTTCTTCTTCTTCTTCTTCTTCTTCTTCTTCTTCTTCTTCTTCTTCTTCTTCTTCTTCTTCTTCTTCTCCTTCTTGTCTTTCAGGGGATCCTGCTCTGATGATGTCTTGCATAGGGTCCACCCTGTTTGATAATATCTTATCAAAGCCACTTGCTTTAATCTAGGTGTGGTGGTACATGCCTTTAATCCAAGAGACAGTGCCAAGAAGATCAAGGTCAATCTACAGAGCAAGTTCCAGGACAGCCAAGCTTTGGCAGTGAGGGACTTGGAAAATAGAAAGCTGGTAATAGAAAGTGTGTGTGTGTGTGTGTGTGTGTGTGTGTGTGTGTGTGTGTGTGTTTGGGGGGGGTGGAGTCCAGCCCCAGCAAGCACCAGAACGCTGCAACTTTGGCCCTGTGGCTCTGGCTTTAGAGTCAAAAATAGAAAGGACTACTGGGAAAAATTGGCACTGGTTAGCTGGAGCTATTCCGAAAGCACAAAGAAGCTGTATTCCAGAGAGTGTAGCTGACTTGGTAATGTAAAAGAGTCACACAGGTTGTGTTTGAACAAGCCTATAGGGGTCATTGAGTGAACTGTTGTTTGAATATACTTGGCCCAGGAAGTGGCACTATCAGGAGGAGTGGCCTTATTGAAGTATGTGTGGCCTTGTTGGAGGAAATGTGTCATTTGTTCATGTGCTTTAAGACCCTTGTCCTAGCTGCCTGGAAGCTCGCCTCCTCCTAGCTGCCTGGAAGCCAGTCTTCACCTGGCTACCTGCAGAAGAAAACGTAGAACTCTCAGCTACTCCAGTCCCATGCCTGCCTGAACACTGCCATGCTCCTGTCTTGATGATAATGAACTAAACCTCTGAACCTGTAAGCCAGTCCCAATTACATCTTGTCCTTATAAGAGTTGCCTTGGTCATGGTGTCTATTCACAGCAGTAAAACCCTAACCAAAATACATAGTATCCAGCTATGGTGGTTTGTATATTCTTGGGCCAGGGAGTGGCACCATTTGGAGCTGTGCACTTGTTGGAATAGGTGTGACCTGGTTTGAGTAAGTGTGTCATGGTGGGTGTGGGCTTAAGACCCTCACCCTAGATGCCTGGAAGTCAGTCTTCCACTAGCAGCAATTGGATGAAAATGTAGAACTCTCAGGTCCTCCTGTACCATGCCTGCCTGGATGCTGCCATGCTCCCACCTTGATCGTAATGGACTGAACCTCTGAATCTGTAAACCAGCCCCAATTAAATGTTGTTGTTGTTTTTTTTTTTTATAAGACTTGCCTTGGTCATGGTGTCTGTTCACAGCAGTAAAACCATAACTAATACACCAGCTGTTGGTATATAAATGCTTTGTCTTCCTTGATGATTTACAATTTGAATTGTCAGTAGAAGACATCAGATTTCTTTATGAGTTCTGTATTTAGCAACAGTAGGAGCAGTCTCCACTGTGCCACACTCTGTCCTTTTCCTGATCATTGTTTCATTGTCAAATTAATCCCGTGAGGGAATCACTAGCCAACAGTTACATACCTGGTCCAGGCCACTGCCATTTCTTGCCTGGATTAATGAAATGTTCTAACTGCTTTCTCAGTCTTTCCTCTTAAACTTCTTTATAAAAAGATTGTTTTTATTATTTGAAGTGTGTGTGTGTGTGTGTGTGTGTGTGTGTGTGTGTGTGTGACTCAGAACTCGTTTATCCTTCCCCAGCCCTCCTTACTTTTTGAAGTTCTGCTTCAAGATATGTTGTTCAAAATAATTTTTAACACCATTTTTTTTAAAAAAGGAACTTCTTAGTTCAAAATAATTTTTAACACAATTTTTTTTTAAAAAAAGGAACTTATAAGTACTGAACCTAGGTCTTTATATCTTCTAGAAAAATACTCTACCAGTGAGCTATATTCTCAGTCCTTTCTGATAAATTTAAAAATAAACATCCACATGTTTATAGAATGAATGAAAATACCAAAATGTGGGGATTCCAGAATTTTTAAGTATAATAGAAGAAATATTACATTATCTTTAGTAGAATCCTAAGAGTAGCACAATGCTTTTTCACTTCTTAAATAGCTTTATTAAGACATATTTCTCATACAAGATAGTACAGCAATTTCACCACTACCACCATCCCTCTCAAAAACCCTGATAAGTGCCTTTGCAACAGTTGAAAAATGGATATCCATTTACTTTGAACATAGAGCCCCGTTCCTCTTTACCCTAATGCAAATTATTTTTATTTTTGAAAATGATCTTATTGATCATCCAGTAAGGTTTCTTTGAAGAAGTATATGTTACACTTGAAATGACTTATAATCCCCTGAGACTATAATACTCTATTTTTCTTCCTGAATTGAATTAGTTTTACAAGTGATGTCATTATACCTTCAAAATGAATGTGAATAATTTAACAATTATTGGCAACGAGATATCAATTCTCATTGGAAATTTAGCTTTAAATGACATGGGCCATTTTTAGGTAGTTCACATTTCTCTGGACCCCTATCTCTCACCGAAGAAGAAAGAGTTGAACATCAGCTTTATTCCAGTTTTCTTTAATAGACATAAACCTGGAGGATTGTATTTGTAAACTTAAGTAGATGGAAATGGAAATTTTGTTATAGCAATGGCATTTATTTCTTTGAACTCTAAGTTACATAGAAATGATATCATGTGCCATACTAAGTTGTGGAGATGGCAGCAGACTACGCTTTTCTCTTGTCAGTCATAAAAGGGGAGGAGACAGTGAGATTCTGCACATTCTTTGCCTTCTTGAGCAGATAGATTTTTGGGAGATCTGAGGCCATAGAAGAATGGGCTGGGAACTGATTCCTTCACAGCTATTTGTTTCTAGAGATGTATGCCTCTTCAGAGGAATATGTACTCAATGTTTTTATCTGGGATTCTTGGATTTCAGTGTTTATCAAATTTTCTTGTAAAGGCTAAATATATACGTTCCAGACCCTGTTCCCAGTCATTCTGAGTTCATAACTCCATTGTTAGGCCCAAGACTATACATTTAGTGCAATCCCTTTCTTCCTCTATCTTCTACAGGTTGCTTGTGCGCTATGATAGCTTAAATTCAAATATAAAATGCAGGGGCCAGTTTGCCTACAGGGTCAAAGCATGCACACAGTCCCAATTACATGGTGTCCATGTTCTTAGCTCAGGACTCATGACAGGCCTCAGAACAAGACTAAAGTGGCTGCCTAGTTGGGCCAATGTCACACTGATATTCTTTCATATTAGTTACTGACCCAACATACCCCTTAACAATTTCTTCTTTCATCATTACCACACGTTTCTCTTCTTGCCTGGCAGAAGAAATGTTCTCCATGATTGCTCATGTGGGTCCATAGGTAGGCCAAGAGGACTGTGCACTTTTGAAGAATGACTGTGTTCAGTGGTGTGCTTGCTGGCTGATTACACTTCAAAACTGCAAAATAGCCATAGTTGAAAATTTAATGATTATTATATTTTTTCTTATATTCAGTTACTTGTGTATGTATGCACGCACATATGTAAGTGTGCATCATGTGCCATGATGTGCACATAAGAGGTCAGTGGACAGCTTCCAGGAGTTGGTTCTCTCCTACTATGTAAGGTGTGGTACTCAAGACTTGATAAAA
>NC_034613.1:27745432-27750797 GCF_900095145.1 Mus pahari | reverse complement strand
GAAAGTACCCAAGGAGCTGAAGGGGTCTGCAACCCTATAGGTGGAACAACAATATGAACTAACCAGTACCCCCAGAGCTCATGTCTCTAGCTGCATATATAGCAGAAGATGGCCTAGTCAGCCATCATTGGGAATAGAGGCCCCTTGGTCTTGCAAACTTTATATGCCCCAGTACAGGGGAACACCAGGGCCAAGAAGTGGGAGTGGGTGTGTAGGCGAGCAGGGCGAGGAGAGGGTATATAATGGACTTTTGGGATAGCATTTGAAATGTAAATGAAGAAAATATCTAATAAAAATTGAAAAAAAAAAGAAGATTGTCTAAATGGTGCCTATAAGATGGAATATTTATATGCCATTGTCTTAGATAAGGTTTTACTGCTGTGAACAGACACCATGACCAAGGCAACTCTTATAAGGACAACATTTAATTGGGTCTGGCTTACAGGTTCAGAGGTTCAGTCTGTTATCATCAAGGCAGGAACACAGTAGCATCCAGGCAGGCATGGTGCAGGAGGAACTGAGGGTTCTACATCTTCATCTGAAGGCTGCTAGCAGAATACTCACTTCCAGGCAGCTAGGATAAGGGTTTTAAACCCACACCCACAGTGATACATCTACTCCAACCAGGCCACACCTTGTAATAGTACCACTCCCTGGGTCAAGCATATACAAATCATCACAGTCACGAATATATGTGCAAAATGCCACTGATATGTAGCATAGTTATTATTCCACTTATATTGTACACTCATATAAGCTCTTAATTACAAATGTACAAAATGAAGTTAAATATGGAAAAAAGTAGGGCAGGAGAGGAGCAGTTAGGAATGTTTGCTGCTCTTCCAGATGGCTGGAATCTGTTTTCAGCACCCATGCTGAATGCCTCACCAATGCCTTTAACTCCAGCTCCATCTAACTTCTCCAGGATTCAGCAGGTACCTGCAAATATTAGTGTGCACACATGTGCACATTCACGCATGCACATGTGTGCATTCACACACACACACGTGTGTGCATTCACACACGCACACACACAAACAAATCTTGAAAAATACTAAAATGGAAGCTGGAGAGATGGCTAAGAAGTTAAGAGCATTGACTATTCTTCAAGAGGTTTCAGGTTCAATCCCCAGCATCCACAGAGTAATTCCATTTCCAAATGGATCCAACACTCTCAAGGCTTCTGCAGGCACTGAATGCATGTGATGCATATATGTGAGGGGAAATAACCTATAAATGTGAAATAAAAATAAACCTAAATAAAATTTAAAAATTCTTAAATAGTAAGGCTATCTTTGAATGGTATTTTAGGTAATTATTTATACAGCAGTTAGGTAGAAATGCAAAAAGTCAGAGTTGTGAAAAACATCTTGATAGAGTCTCAAAAAAATAAAAATAAAAATAAAATATGACCCAGCAACTCTACTACTATGTCATATCTAGGAGAAATGTAAATAAGTGTTCACACAAAACAAGTTTACATAAATGATCAGAGCAACATTATTCTTAACGGCCAAAGACTGGAAATAACTTCTTACCAACTGATGAATAGATAAATTAAATGTGAAATATATCATTAATTAAAAATTAAACAGAATTATGTACCAATCCATGCTATGACATGAAAGAAGCTAAATGCAAAGGGCTATATGTTGTTTTGTTCCTCTTACATAAAAATGTCCACAGTAAGCAAGTCTCCATAGAAACAAACCATTTATTGGTTGAATGGTAGACAGGAAAAGTGGCTGCTAATGTCTACAGTGTATCTTCTTGGAATGATGACAATATTCTAAAGTTAGAAGCCAATAGTTGCACAAATCAGATTATATGCAGGAACTGGTGCACTGGTGTACTTTACCTGGGTAAATTTTATGGTGCATAAAAACAAATCCTGAAAGTTTTATAAAATGCACTTGATGGAATGACTTGCGGTTTGAGGCATTTATTGCAGTATCTGTATATGTCTAAACTCCTCATAAACCCTGACATTTTATGCTGTACATCTGCTGCATCTTTGTCTGATTTAGTTATATTACACATACATTTTAGATATATTACATATGCAGTCTTACACATTGAGTCAAAAAAAAAAGCAGCCACAGACCAAGTAGTTGTACTTGAAATTTTCCAACTTACCATTTTTACTACATATCCATCACTTTTTGTTTGTTTGTTTTAAAGCCAAGTATGGTGGAACATGCTTGGAGGGCCAGCAATTTGGGGGACTAAGACAGAAGGATCATTTGAGCTGTAGAGTTCAGGGCCACCCTGGCCAGTATAGCTACACCCTGTTCTTTATAATTGTTTGGGATACAGCAATTGATTGGAGGTACTGTTCTAGACTGGATATAGCCTTTAAAGCAGAAACTAAATTAAAAATGAGGTTGCAGGGTGGGCTCTAACTCCAAGCTGAATAGTGTCCTTATCAAAAGGGAAGATTGGCACATACAGAGAGACACCTGGGGCTTATATGCACTGAAAGAGGTCTGCTTGGAGACAACAATAAGTATTTATTTGAAAACCAAGGATTAAGACCTCAGAAGAAATTGAACCTGCCATTGACACCTTGATCTTAGACTCCAGAAAATTAGCTTCTGTTGCTTAAGCACCTGACTTTTTTTTTGTGACAGCCCTGGCATATGAGTATAACAAAGTCATTACAGTCAACCTAAGACTCCTTCATATTTCCTACCAAGATCTATATGGTATGAGTAACCATGGGCAGTACTGTACCCTGAAGTGTAGGGTATCCATTACAATATTCACTTTCCTATCTTTTCACCAGGAGGGATAAATGTTTAATTATAGAACTAGATTCCTATTTAACCAAATGATCAACACCATCCCCACCCTCTTATACACTTTAGCCATGGCATAGAAAGTAAGAAAATCATAGAAGATCCTTTTCACCATGTAAATGATTATTCTGGGAAGTGTCTTTCCCCAGGGAGATCTGCTCAAGGTCTTGATGACATAGAGTAAGTACTTGCTAGTGGCTGAATGAACAAAAACCCAGTGCTATACAACTTCTGTAGGATAATGTCTAGATATTTGAATTTAATTTATTAAGTACTGCTGATTTAAAATAACATTTGACTTTGTAGATCATCAAATCCCAAAGAATTGTATTAGAGCAGCTATTCTCCACTTGTGGGTTGCCACCATTCATGGCAGTAGCAAAATTACAGTTATGAAGTAAGAATGAAAAGAAGTTCAAGATGGGAATCACCATAATATTCAGAATCGTATTAAACAGTTGAACATTAGGAAGGTTGAGAAACCACTGTGTTTGAGGAACATGTAGTTTAAATGAATATTTATGTATTTGGCAAAATAAAAAGATTTTAATTTGTGGCTCATCATTAGAAAACGAGTAAGTTGGGTAGTCCAAGTTTTCCATAGAGTGACAATTTAGTAGACTTCATTGCTCACTTGGGTGGACTTTCTGATTTGACATTTACTTACCATATTCAAACAGTTCACCTCCAGCAGTATTTTTAGTAACTCAAGCTTTTGTAGCAGAACTTAGTGTCCAACAGAAACCATGCTGTCTGCTAAACATTATTCTGACTACAAGGCTTTTCTTACTGTTAGTGGATCGATAATGACATGGCACAGCTGTTATCACCATGGAAACAGTACCCAGAACCTAGCAGAGGAAATTGTACATGGAGCCACTGGCTTTTAAGCAGGGATGTATCAGCTTCCTCTGGAGCATGCTTTTTCTTCAAGTCCGGTGTGTTCTAGGGTACCAGCAACCCAGTGTGGGCTCAAGACTGCAGATAAGGTCTAGTATTTAAAAGGGAATATAAATAGAGAAAAAAGGTTCAGTCCTTTTGTGTGGCAACGTCGTTTTCTATTAGGGTACAGGTTGGTAACCTTGAAACTGCTGAATAAGCTGTGCTGGGACTGAACAAACATAAAAGTCAGCAGTTTTTCAATGTTAAAGGAAGAGGTTGCAGATAAGGAAGGCGAGGATGCTACAGTGATTCATGCACCAAACAACTCTAATAGAAATTGTCAGAAATATTTATGTAAGTGCATTGCTGTGTGTTTATATACACAGATTAGTGTACATACCTAAATATCATTGTCACATCTACTCTGATATTCTATGAGAAGCACATACCTAGCTTGGTACATAGTGCACTCTTTTTAAATTTATTTTTATTTTTTAAATTATGTTTTATGTGTGGATGTGTTGCCTGCAAGTATGTCTGTGTACCACAACCATGCAATGCCCATAGAAGCCAGAAGAGGGCGTTTCATCCCCTAGGGCAGGAGTTACAGACTGTTGTGAGCTGCCAGGTATGTGCTAGGGATGAAACTAGATCCTTTAGATGAACAGTAAGCATTCTTAACTACTGGGCCACCCATCACTCTAGCCCCCAAACAATACCTTTTATTAGTGAATGTGTACACATCTGATTGTAGCAACTATCTAATATTCCAAGGCAGATTGTAGATAATGGAATCAATTGTGATTTGAAAGATCAAGACTGAAACAACATTTAATTTGATCAAACAAGGCATGTCCTGGGCAAGGTAGTGCCCATCTTCAATCCCAGCACTGACAAGGCATCTACTGGTGGGTCTCTGTGAATTCAAGGTTAGCTTAATCTACATATCAAGTTCCAAGCCATCGGGGGGGGGGTACATATTGATTGAGAACTTGTCTCAATAAAACAAAATAAGCAGAAAACCAAAACAAAGCTCATACATTTATGGGAACCTTTCTACATTCTTCTCCTTTCTATGCTACTAATCTTGAGTTAACAACTTTTTTCCTAGTGTAAAAAATTATGAAAAATGAACTCATTTACAGGGAAATGTAAGGTTACTTTTTATTAAGAAAAGATGTCACCCAAAAGATCTATGAATGTAGCAATGGTTAAGTTATTTATGGAGTGTTAATTCCAAATTTCTTATTATAGAAGCTCTGGGAGCAGGGAATTTCATTCTGTAGGTTTTTCATATCTTAAAGACTTCTAGACTTCTTTTTTATTTGATTCAAGATTTAATTGTAAGGACTGAGGGACCCAAAGAGGACAGGCCTGNTCACCAGGAATGCCAACAGGGTCAACTCTCCAGGACTCTTGAGGCTCCCCAGAGACTGAACCACCAGTCAAACAGGAGCACTGTCTGGACCTATGTCCCNGAACCACACATATGTAGGTCTTCATGNGCGTCTCCAAACAACTAGAGTAAGAGCTGCCCTTTAATCCNTTGCCTGTCTGTGGATCCCATTCCCCTAACTGGGCTGCCCTGCCTCAGTGGAAGAGGATGTGCCTAGTCCTGCAGCAACTTGATGTGCCAGGGTGGGNNNGTAGGGGTGTGTGTGTGTGTGTGTGTGTGTGTGTGTTAC
>NC_034613.1:27735575-27745216 GCF_900095145.1 Mus pahari | reverse complement strand
GGGGTGGGGGAAGGAATTGAGAAGAAGTTGCCCAACTGTTACTACTTAATAGTATTAGCGCTCAGGTCCTGTTCTTGGGCATGAGACCTGTTTTCCACTTTGTCTCCTATATTTGGTTTCACAGAATGCCACTAGCCATGTTTCTGAGTTCAGTCAAGTTTTGAATGTGCTAGAAGGGAGACAGGCAGAGTTCTAGACCCTTTCATAGGCATTACAGACCTCTTGGAAGACTGAAGACCAGAGGAGGAATCAACCTTGAAGCTCCAGGCAGGAATCAGAGGAGGCAGGGAAGGAGAAAGTTCAGTGAATGGCTCCATCTAGTGGCCGCGCTACTGCAGCACTCAGGATGACCATAGCATTTCTTTCTTTTTATTTTTTATTTTTTCCTTTTATTTTATTAGATATTTTCTTCATTTACATTTCAAATGCTATCCACAAAGCCCCCTATATCCTCCCCCCACCATGCTCCCCAACTCACCCACTCCTGCTTCCTGGCCCTGGCATTCCCCTGTAATGAGGCATATGATCTTCGCAATACCAAGGGCCTCTCCTCCCATTAATGGCCAACTAGACCATCCTCTGCTATATATGCAGCTGGAGACACAGCTCTTGGAGGTACTGGCTAGTTCATATTATTGTTCCTCTTATAGGGTTGCAGAGCCCTTCAGCTCCTTGGGTACTTTCTCTAGCTCCTACATTTCTTTAGTTTGGTCTTGAAGGGAAGTCAGGGAATTTGAAAGGAAATTAAAATGTCCATTTATTGAGTACATCTAGTAGCTAGGTCTCATGTTTCAAATATATGTAAGTTCTCATTAAATGTTTATATTTTGCTTTAGACATTTCCATATTACATATGAAGAATAGATGATAACATAGGATAAATAACTTGCCCAGGGGATGTACTACCAGTTAGAGAAACCTAAGTTTAATCACTCTAGAATCTGCTCTTCCCTAAATCACATCATTTATAGAAAGCTTCTAAAACTTGCTTTAGGGAGGAGTCGTTCAACTGATTTCATATACATCTATCTATCTATCTATCTATCTATCTATCTATCTATCTATCTATCTATCTAATCTATACTATGATTGAATTGAGGGCCTTATACATGGTAAAGAAGCACTTAACAACTGAGCCATATCTATAGCCTTGTTTTTCTCTTTCAATCAGAGTTTTTCAGACTGGAGTTGAATTAACTTGCTCTGTAGTGCAGGCAAACCTTAAACCTATGATTCTACTGCTTGAGCGGTAATCATTGGTGTACACACCTTGCCCAGCTTCTTTGTACACATCTTGATGATCCCTTTGCAAACGTATTTTCTTTTTTTTTTCAATCAACAACTTTATTCCTTTTCTCTTGTCTTTTTATACCTTCTTAGGCAAAAAGTTCTTTAGAAAATTACCTCAGAGATAAAATGGGAGTTACAGAGGATGTTGATATTAAATTCAAGCAGTGTTTCACTATAATATACTCACTATAAGTTCATAGCAACAGTTTTTTTACATGGCCTTGCCTTGTCATTTGCATTTTCTAACTCATAATTTCAGTGTATTTACATAGTGACAGCAATGCCAGTTGTTCTTAAGCAACTAGCTTAACCTCTTCTGTAAGCAACTATATAACAGTTATCAGCAAACATTACTGTGTCAATACCTTGATTATCTGCAGTTGAAATACCCACCAAGACAGAAGTACTCTGAAATAAGTCAGGCAAAGCCAGGTGCAGTGGTGCACACCTTTTTAATCCCAGCAATTATGACGCAAAGGCAGGAGGAACTCTTAAGTTTGAGGCCAGCCTGTTGTATTACTCTACGTAGAGAATTCCAGGATATTTAAGAGTAAGCAGGCAGGCCTTGTCTCAAAACAAACAAACAAACAAACAAACAAACAAACAAACGTCAGCACTAAGCTGCCTCAGAGTTTCAGAGTTGAAGAGATCAAATTAAAAAAAAATGACACTAGATCTTCCAAACAGACCTTTTTAAACATATAAGACTACTTTTTAAAAGTTATTTTATTTACATCCCAGTAGTTGTCCTCCTCTCTCAGTCCCCCCTCCCACAATTCCTCATTCCATTCCCATTCCACCTTGATTCTAAGAGGGTGTTGCTCCAGATACCAAGCCTTCTCCTTTTCTGAGACCCCAAGTCTGTCCAAGATTAAGCTCATCTTTGCCCACTGCAGCGAGACCAGGCAAACCTCTGCTATGAGAAGTTATATGCCAGGGGCCTCATCCCAGCCTATGTATACTCCTGGTTGAGTGCATGTCTCTGGTAGCTCCCTGGGGTCTGGGGTAGTTGGGTCTGTTCTTCTTTCTATGGGGTAGCTCTTCTCTTCTGCTTCTTCCATCCCCCCCCCCCAATTCAATCTTATGGGTCCCAGACTTCGGGTCAATGGTTGGGTATAAGTATCTACCTCTGTTTCAGTCAGCTGCTGGTAGAGACTCTCAGAGGACAGCCATGCCTGGCTCCTCTCTGTAAGCACACCGTAGCATCAGTAATGCTATCAGGCCTTGGTGCCCCGCCCCCCTGAGATGGATCCTAAGTTGAGCCTGTCATTGGACTGCCTTTCCTTAAGTCTTTTGTTCAGTTTTGTCCCTGCAGTTCTTCCGACAGGAACAGTTCTGGATCAGGAATTTTAACTGCGGGTTTAGTAACCCTGTCCCTCCACTTGGGGCCGTCTTTCTACTCGTGGTGGACTCTTTGAGTTCCCTCTCCCCAATGTTGGGCATTTAGGCTAAGGTCACCCCAATGAGTCCTGAGAGTCACTCCTGGGTCTCTGGTACTTTCTAGGAGTCCTCCCACCTCCAACCCCACCCCAAGGCCACTTATTTGCATCCATTCTCCTGGTCCTTTAGGCTTCTCTCCTGTCCTCACATATCTGACCTTGTTCCCCCTTTCCTCTCCCCTCCTCTCTCATACCCAGATCTCTCTCCCTCCCTCCGCCTTCTATACTTATTTTCTTCCCCCTTCTAAGTGGAGTTGAAGCCTCCTCACTTGGGCCTTTTTGCTTTTTACACTTTTTGCTGTCCGTAGTTTGTATCTCAGGTATTTTGTACTTTTTTGCTAATATCCACTTATCAGTGAGTACATACCATACATGCCCTTTTTGGTCTGAGTTACTTCACACAGGATTTTATTTTCTAGTTCCATCTATTTGCCTGCAAAACTCAGGATGCCCTCATTCTTAATAGCTGAGTAGTATTCAATTGTGTTAATGAAATACATTTTCTGTATCCACTCTTTGGTTGAAGGACACTTCCAGCTTTGGGTTGCTTCCAGCTTCTGGCTATTATAAATAAGGCTGCTATGAACATAGTGGAGCATGTGTCCTTGTTATATGTTGGATCATCTTCTGGGTATATGCCCAAGAATGGTATAGTTGGGTCTTCAGGTAGATCTATTTCCAGTTTTATGAGGAATCACCAGATTGCTTTCCAGAGTGATTGTACCAGTTTGCAATCCCACCAGCAATGGAGCAGTGTTCCTTTTTCTCCACATCTTTGGCAGCATCTGCTGTCACCTGAGATTTTGATCTTAGTTATTCTGATTGGTGTGAGGTAGAATCTCAGGGTTGTTTTTATTTGCATTTCTCTGATGACTAAGGACTTTGAACAGTTCTTTAAGTGCTTCTTGGCCATTCAAGATTCTTCTGTTGTGGATTCTCTATTTAGCACTATACCCGATTTCTTTCTTTTTTTTTAAGATTTATTTATTTATTATATGTAAGTNCACTGTAGCTGTCTTCAGACACTCCAGAAGAGGGTGTCAGATCTCATTACGGATGGTTGTGAGCCACCATGTGGTTGCTGGGATTTGAATTCAGGACCTTCGGAAGAGCAGCCGGGTGCTCTTACCTGCTGAGCCATCTCACCAGCCCCTATACCCGATTTCTTAAGTGAGTTATTTGGTTTTATTTTGGAGGTTAACTTTTTGAGTTCTTTATATATTTTCGATATTAGCCTTCTGTCAGATGTAGGGTTAGTGAAGTTTTTTTCCCCAATCTGTACGTTGCCAATTTGTCTTATTGATGGTGACTTATTCCTTACAGAATAAGTTTTCAGTTTCATGAGGTCCCATTTAACAATTATAGCCTAAGCCATTGGTATTCTCTTCAGGGAATTTCCCCTTGTGCAAATGAGTTTGAAGCTCTTTACTTTCTCTTCTGTTAGATTTAGTATATCTGGTTTTGTGTTGAGGTCATTGATCCACTTGAACTTGAGCTTTGTGAAAGGTGATAAATATGGATCTATTTTCATTCTCCTACATACAGACTGGCAGTTAGACCAGTACTATTTATTGAAGATGCTTTCTTTTTTCCATTGTATGTGTTTGACTTCTTTGTCAAAGATCAAGTGTCCATAGGTGTATGGTTTATTTCTGGGTCTTCGATACCATTCCATTGATCTGCCCGTCTGTCTCTGTATCAATACTAGGAAGTTTTTATCACTATTGCTCTATAGTACAGCTTGAGGTCATAGATGGTTATTCTCCCAAGTTTCTTTACTGTTCAGAATTATTTAGCTATCCTTAGGTAATTGTTTATTTGTTTTTTTTCATATGAAGTTGGGAATTGGTCTTTCTATCTCTGTGAAGAATTGTGTTAGAGTTTTGATGGGGATTGCATTGAATTTGTAGATTGCTTTTGGCAAGATATACTTTTTTATGTTAATTCTATCAGTCCATGAGCATGGGATATATTTCCATCTTCTGAGGTCTTCTTCAATTTCTTTTTTCAGGGATTTGAAGTTCCTGTCTTACAGCTCTTTCATTTGCTTGGTAAGAGTTACACAAAGATATTTTATACTATTAGTGGCTATTGTAAAGGGTGCTGTTTCCCTAATTTCTTTCTCAGTCTGTTTATCATTTGTACAAAGGAAAGCTACTAGTTTGTTTGAGTTAATTTTACATCCTGCCACTTTGCTGAAGTTGTTTTTCAGCTGTAGTAGTTCTCTGGTTGATTTTTTTGGGATTGCTTATGTATGCTATCATATCATATATGCAAATAGCAATTCTTTCTTTCCAATTTGTATCCCCTTAATCTCCTTTTGTTGGCTAATTGCTCTAGCTTGAACTTTGAGGACTATATTGAATAGATGGGAGAGAGTGGGCAACCTTGTCTTGTCCTGGATTTTAGTGGGATTGCTTCTAGTTTCTCTCCATTTAATTAGATGTTGTCTGTTGGTTTGCTATATATTGCTTTATAATGTTTAGGTATGTATCATGAATCCCTGACCCCTCTAGGAATTTTCACATGAAAGAGTATTGTATTTGTTGAAGGCTTTTTAAACATCTAATGAGATGATCACGTGTTTTTTTCCTTGAGTTTGTATATGTGTATTGTGTTGGTGCATTTTTGTATATTGAACCATCCCTGCATCCCTGGGATGAAGCCTACTTGATCATGGTGATCATTTTGCTGTGTTTGGTTTGTGAGACTTATTTTTGACTATTTATGCATTGATATTTATAAGTCAGATTGGTCTGAAGTTCTCCTTCTTTGTTGTGTCTTTGTATGGGTTAGGTATCAGAGTAATTGTGGCTTCATAAAATGAATTAGATAGTGTCCCTTCTGTTTCTATTTTGTGGAATAGTTTGAGAAGTATTGCTATTATTTCTTATTTGAAGATCTGGTAGAATTCTGTACTAAAACCATCTGTCACTGGGCCTTTTTTGGTTGGGATGTTTTTGATGACTGTTTCTATTTACTTGGGGGTTACAGGACTGTTTAGATACCTGACCTTGATTTAACTTTGGTACATGGTATCTGTCTAGAAAGTCATCCATTTCATCTAGATTTTCCAGTTTTGAAGAGTAGTGGGTTTTGTAGTAAGTTCTGATGATACTTTGAATTCCCTAGGTTTCTGTTGTCATGTCTCCCTTTTCATTTCTGATTTTGTTAATTTGGATACTGTCTCTGTGCCCTTTAGTTAGTTTGGCTAAGGGTTTATCTATCTTGTTGATTTTCTCAAAGAACCAGCTCCTGGTTTGGTTGATCCTTTGTACTGTTCTCTCTGTTTCTCACTGGTTGATTTCATCGCAGAGTTTGAATATTTCCTGCAGTCTATTCATCTCTGGTGTGTTTGCTTCTTTCTGAGATGGGATTTTAGGTAATTATCTTGTTTTTCAGGCTTGTTAGGGTATCTGGGGCTTTCTTTGGTGGAAGAAGTGGGTGCTGATGATGCCAAATTGCATTATGTTCTGTTGCTTATGATGTTGTGCTTGCCCCTGGCTATCTGGGTCGCTCTGGTGTTAACTGCCCTTCCTATCTCTGACAGGAACTGGCATCCTTGCAGACCTGAGTTAGGGCTGATCTCCTTGGGGGCAGGTAGTGTTGTCCCTGTTTAGGATGAGCCTTTTGTGTTTCTGGTTAGATCAGGCCTCCTGTGTTCTTGGTTACTGAGGAATGCCTTTTCCCTTGGTTACTGTAGTCCTCCTGGAAGGCTTGTTGACTGTAGGGTTTGGGAGCTGGTATCAGGCCGCTGATCTGGCCTGGGTGGGGAAGTGAGACGGAAGGAAGGTGGAGCTCAGGGGTTTAAGGGATGGGGATGAGGGTGGGGGAGGTGTTTCTCAAGTCATCTGGGCCCCATGGTTGTCCCTGCTATCATGGATATTTGAGGGAGATTCTCATATTTGTCTGTGGTTTCTGCAGACCTCCTGAGAGATAAGTAGTCTATAGCATTTGAGCTGTTGTACTGGCCCATATAAGACAAATTTTAAACCCAGACATATTTTCTAAAAAATGTCTCATATAGAACCTATACTTCTATAACTTTTCAAATTTTAGGCCAGGATCAATTCTTCCCTGGTATAGAAAAATAAAACAGTTAGCTATGAAAGACAACCAGTTATAACTGCTGTGCCTTGATTTAAGATTTTCCATGTCTTGCTCTGGGTGGTTGCATATTACCAGGCAGCATTTGGCTCAATTTTGAATAGAAATACAGAGACAGAATGCATTTACATCTTACTTGTACACATAGACACCATCACCTGAACAGCACCAACTACAAGCAAGCAAAGACTGTAAAACTACAAGAGTAGCACCTATAAACATATCAAATAGACTGGAATATATGACTACGATGGCTTATTAAAAGTATATCAGAAAAAAAAAATAAAAACAGGCCCCAGAACTTTGTGAATACATCGAAAAGTGGGATACGCTTATCTGACCCCTATAAAAAGACAGGCCCTATCATTTTAATGACAAGGGTTACAAACTCAGGGAACTGTAACCTGACCACATGGTCTGTGTCAAAAACAGAGAACTCACTATATCCCATAAGCTTCAGCACAGCTTAGTCCCCTCTGCTTGAAGTGACCCACTTGAATTGCCTATCAGCTGTTTCTCCATCNTGCACTCTCACAGCTTGGCGATGGCTTTGCTCTCCTGAGGCTCCAGAAGCTCTTCTGCTGTGTTCCTTAAAGTCTTATCTAACAGNCTCAGTGACTCTTTGCATCTATCTGNCTCTGCCCCAGCAAGGCCTCTTTGAGTTCTGTGACCTCTTTAACCATTTAGTAGNCGCTTATAAACTACTAACTATTGTTTCATGTATAGTGTNTGATTTGAAACTCAATATTAGTAATTANCATTGGAACAAAAGAGCCAGTGAGATGGCCCAGTTGGTAAAGGTTCTTGTTACCCAAGCCTAGCAACCTAAGCTTGATCCCTGAAATGAATTTAAAGGAGGAAGGAGAGCACTGACTCCACACAGTTGTCCTCTGGCCTCCACACTTGCACAGCATCACACTACTCCCACACATGTAATAATTCTTAAAACTTGGGATAGAAGAAACTCTGTTGGCCAGTAGCCAGCTATCAAAGGAAACTGGGACTTCTTGGGAAATTGCAGCCAACAAAACTGTCCTAACTTATGAATGTATTGTGATTCTATAAATTCTGACATAGTAGAAAGACATAAATATGTCTATCTATGTCTCCAGCATAATGAGATCTCAATAAATCTCTACTCCTTTATAATAAGGCACATATATATGTAAGCTGCATTTTCTTACCTTTAATACCTTCCCAGAAGTCATTAGGATCTCTCCTGACTGAAGTAAACTTGCTTAGGTCATGGTAAGTACTCCAGATATAAACATATTTATCTTCTGAACCGCTAACGAGGTAAGTAAAGTCATTGCTATGTTTGAGCAGGACAGGTCAAAAACAAACAAACAAACAAAAATATCAAGTTTTCCTTCTATCAGTGTTTCCTAATTTAAGATATCTACAACAACACCTGAGTAAGATTGTTGAGAATTAAAGCCATCTCCTTATTCTGGATTCTGAATTTGGTTTGATGCATAGCCAGGCTTTTTTGATGTTTGCTTATTGCTACAAATTTGTTAGAACACTGTTATAATGGCTATACTCTCTCTGGAGATAACCAGGACAATCTTTTCAGACATAGGTGTGTTATCTACTGTTTACATTTTGGAGATTATTAATGCTGAAGACCCAACCAAGAGCCTCATCTTGCTAAGACTCTATCAGCCTTAGAATTTTCATCAAATCCCTGGCAACTGTGATGTTGGTTAATCAATTCTAGAACTAGTGACTTAAAGGAAAGAAGAAGAAGCCAATTAAATGGCTGGGTAATTACTGGGTACTTCAAGAAGAAAATAGTGAATTTTTGAGAAAAGTTGAAAGAAGGATTAGGAAGAAGAAAAGCTAGGCAGCTAATCTTATTTCAGGAGAGCTTACAGATCCTAAATTAAGTGTTCAGATGACAAGCCAAGGTGTAATGACATGGTACTTTGCTTTAAGGGTGAGAAAATTTTTTCTTAGCTCCTGCACCTAAAGGGATCAAGACAGTATGTTTGGTAGTGGTTGTGATGTGGGTTTTCTGCTAGTGGCTTACAAAAAAATTCAAAAGCAAACATTCTGAAGCAAAAAGTCTTCTAAGCATGTCTCTAACAACTATGATTGCAGGACAGTTATTTAATGTTGTGGGTTTTTTTATTTGCAAAACAGGGGTAGTTTTCTTGCCTGTCATACAGTTAGATAAAGTAAGCAATGTATGATGAAGATATGATTTTAGTTATAAAAATGGAAAGACTTAAAAGCCTCATATAATGAAAAATGGGGAGTGAAGAAGTACCATACACCTGGGAATTTCTCAGTGCCAATTACCTGAAACTTGCTTTGATCTGGCTGGTGCCTATTGATAACTCTTATACTTTATGGAGAGTGATAGGTCTCTTAGATCATACAGTCTGATTCTGGAGTCATGTGAGATTATCATCATCTAAAAGTAAACCAAAAGCATAGTTAAGAATATCACCTTTTAATTTAAGCTAAGCTACAACACAAAAGTGTGTTGCACCCAAAGCAAGTAAATAGCAAAACTACAAACAGTAATATTACCCCTTGTTCTTTCCCAGTATTGAAACTAACTTTCAAGAATCCATACACAGTGTGGAGAGAGATGATTTTGAATACTATATTGTACCTTATTTTCTCCAGGTAAAGGTTCAATACCAGTAATTTTTCTTCCAAATTGTAGTAGATCATACATGTATTTGTGTATTTTACTTTAAATGCTAAAAGAAAATCATAAATTAAAAATATCAGAAGTAGAAGAAACCCCTAAGATCATTTGTTCTACCTCACACCAGTCAGAATGGCTAAGAT
>NC_034613.1:27713260-27734967 GCF_900095145.1 Mus pahari | reverse complement strand
TCCTCCTCTTCCTCCCCCTCTTCTTCTTCCTTCTTTTTCTTTAGAACCTGTAATAAGTTTTATTTTATTTATTTTTTATTAGATATTTTCTTCATTTACATTTCAAATGTTATCCCCTTTCCTAGTTTCCTCCCTAAAAATCCCCTATCCCCTCCCCCTGCTCCCTAACCCACCTACTCCCATTCCTGGTCCTGTCATTCCCTTATAATTGGGGCATAGAGCCTTCGTCCCTTCTTTGAATTGGGAACAAAACTCCCATGGAAGGGGTTACAGAGACAAAGTTTGGAGCTGAGATAGAAGGAAGGACCATCCAGAAACTGCCCCACATGGGAATCCATCACATAAATAACCACCAAACTCAGACATTATTGCATATGCCAGCAAAATTTTCCTGACAGTACCCTGATTATAGCTATCTCTTGTGAGGCTATGCGAGTGCCTGGCAAATACAGAAGTGGATGCTCACAGTCATCTATTGGAATGGACACAGGGCCCTCAATGGAGGAGCTAGAGAAAGTACCCAAGGAGCTAAAGGGGTCTGCAACCCTATAGAGGAACAACAATATAAACTAACCAGTACCCCCCCCCCCAGAGCTTGTGTCTCTAGTTGCATATGTAGCAGAGGATGGCCTAGGTGGCCATCAATGGGAGGAGCCTCTTCCTTGGTCTTGTGAAGAATATATGCCCCAGTACAGGGGAATGCCAGGGCTAGGAAGTGGGAGTGGGTGGGTTGGGGAGCAGTGGAGAGGGTATAGGGGGCTTTCAGAGAGGAAACTAGGAGAGGGGATAGCATTTGAAATGTAAATGAAGAAAATATCTAATAAAAATAAAATAAAATAAATCATTTCTTCTGAGTCTCAGATGTTACCATTTTTCATCCTATTTTACCTACAAAGTGGTTAAAGTCCAGATGGTATAAATAGGACATTAATAAATTGTCTAAAACCACAAAGGTTTTTTGTTTACCTCTGTATCATAGAAAACACATCTACCATTTATTTCCCAATTGCTGCATATTCACCATTCTGACAAAAATTGGCAGCTGCAATCAACTTTGTCTGACCATCTACTTCATTATGTAAAGCCATTTTTTTTGGTCACGTATGTTCCATAGGCGGAGCTTTCAGTCCAATGATCCACTGAGAAAATATCTGTCATCCTAAAAAGGTGTCAAGAAAATGTTTTTATTTTCACATCAGGGAAAGCTCGGGTAATTAACTAACACATTGAATAATTAAAAATAATATTCTAAAATGAAATCTTATTTGAAAAGTATTTGTTGCTGTTATTTTCTTTTAATTTTGAAGGCTGTGTACAAAGCAGTCAAGTCGTGGCCTCATGAATGAAAGCAAGTGCTCTATCAGTAAGATACATTTGCATGTAGCCACAGTGTTTTAGTCTTTCAGCTAGCATCATTTTGTGTACTAAAATGAGAACAATTATGCATACCAGTTTTCATGTTGAAGAAATAGAATTTGAATTATTTCATCATACTTTCAAATTGCTTTTCCAAGATATGGATGTTAATATAAATGTTTTAGTAAGCATCACATGAAATAATGTCTATAATAAATTATGTTTAAGAAATTTTGGAGTGAAAAAACTTAAAACAGAATTCTCAGTTAATCTGTATTTTAGATCTCCAAAAGGGAGATAAAGTGGGTGAGGACTTTCTATTTTCCTTCACCCTGGTCTTTCTTTCTTTTTTTTTTTTTAAGACTTATTTTAAGTACACTGTAGCTGTCTTCAGACACTCCAGAAGAGGGCAGCAGATCTCCTTACGGATGGTTGTGAGCCACCATGTGGTTGCTGGGATTTGAACTCAGGACCTTCGGAAGAGCAGTCGGGTGCTCTTACTGGCTGAGCCATCTCACCAGCCCCCCACCCTGGACTTTCTTTGGGTATGCTTTTGTTTCCAGGGCATGTGTAACACAGCGATATAAGACACAACCAGTCACAACGTACTGAACCTGCTTTTTAGGAACTCTGATACTGAATTGCAGGCCAAGAGCTCTGTGTCTTGAGGAACTGCTCACATGTTGGGCATACTGCAAAGTCAGCAGAGTTTTTGATTGTCATAGTCTGATGGTTTAGGGGAGGATGTTACCATATATATATATATATATATATATATATATATATATATATATATATATGTGTGTGTGTGTGTGTGTGTGTGTGTGTGTGTGTGTTTATGTGTGTATGTGTATGCTAAGTTTTGGTAATGTAATGAATACATATTAGAGAATGCGGGGAGAACTCAGTTGGTAAAGTGTGAGGACCTAAGTTTGGATCCCCAGGACCCACATATATGATAATGGCAGACATTTGCAACTTCAGTACTGGTGGCCAGAGACAGCCAAACCCCTAAAGATTCTTAGCCAACCAGTCTAGCTAAATTGCTGAGCTCCAGGTTCAGTGAGAAACCTAGTCTCAAAAACTAAGATGAGAGCGTATACATATACATTACAGCCACCACCTTTTTAAACACAAGGGTTATATATTAAAAGTCAGGATACTTTCTTAATATAAGACATTTATTCTTGATCACTGCTGAAGCCTCTCATGAATAATCTATATGTAGTGGACATTTTTGAGTCTATAGTTTAGTAAATAGTACTTAGTAACCGACAGAAAAGTTAAACATGTGAAAAAGATTTCATCTTGGACTTCAATATTTTTGATACCATGAATTCTTTTGTTCAGCTTTCCATAACTATATTAAAGTACCTGAGAACATCAACATATTTTTTAAAAAGGTTGCTATTGTCTCTGAACATTAGGGGTTCTAGTCCATCATCATTTATCCCTTTATTTTACTCTCAAAACCATTTAAGAACATGCTTATAGCCACGCAAGGAGCTTCCTCTAGTCTCTCCCGCCGAAAGTATATTCTATAGCTCAATAATCACAGACTGGAGATCAACTTTAAGACAGGTAGCTTCCCAAGTAAATTCAAAATCCAACCAGAATACTGAGCATTAGTATACAAAATAAATATGAGAGATCACTTCATTTGTTTGATATTAATAACAGAATAGAAACAAATTGTAAGCCTCTTCTATTTCTGACAGGGCTATAAAGAGAACAGATTTTGGGTGAGAGGAGTCTCTTACTCCAAAATTTAAATTTAATGATATATGTGATCCAGAAATTTCATTCTTATTCCCACCAAAGAAAATGGAAAGTAAAGGTTCAAATGAAAGCTGTATGAAACATTGGCAGTTGAAACAGTGATGTTTATAAAAGACAAGAGAGGAAACCAGTTTCCATCATACATGTTAAACAAAAGATGCTATATCAATTCAGTGGAATATTACCCATCCATAAAAGAGGTAAATGTTGACACATGCAATGACTAGTCTAAACCTTGAGAGTATTAAGAAAGTCAGACATTCTAGCATCCATATTAGATAATCATGTTTATATAAATTTAACTTACAAGAAAATCTATAAAACGTACATTGGACATTAGTAAGATGGGGGGCAGGAGAATGGGAAGTGGCTACAAATACATTTCTTTTAGGATGGTAAAATTGGTCAGGCATTGAAGAATGGATGGGGATACACAATTATGAGATTGTATACAATCCACTGAGATAGACCTTTAATACAATAAATGGTGTGGATTTGGTTTATTGCTTATGTTAATTGGGTTCCAAAAGAATTTGCACATCTGCATGTAAGATGCCACTGGTCCCTGCCTCCAGTTGGCTCCAATTGGTAAATAAAGTTGCTAGCAGTCAATGGCTGGGAAGGAAGACAGAGGCGGGACTTTAGATTCTCAGGGCAAGGGAAACAGGGGAAGGTGAAAGATTTAGAATCACCATGCCCAGGAAGCAGTAGGATGAAGCTTGGGAGCTGCAGGAGAGAAAGCATACAGCCATGTAAGAATTGAGGAAGAGTGGCCCCAGAGGCCTTTCCCTTGATCGTGTCTCGTGTAGCAAAGATAGAATATAGATTTTAGTAAGTATTAATTCAGGAGAGTCAGAGGGGAGATGTTAGCAATGTGGAAGTTTGGGCATATTAAAATAAGCCTCTGTGTGTGTGTGTGTGTGTGTCTGTGTGTGTGTGTGTGTGTTTGTATTTATAACTCCAGTTCCAAATAACCCAATACCCACTCTGACTTTTGAAGGCACCTGACACACACACAGTACACAGATACACATGCAAAATTCCCATATATATAAATTATAAAACTTTCATTGGTTATTAAAAAATAGGCTAGAATGCAGAGATTAAATGCTAGTGCTACAACATCCAGTCCCTTTTCCCATTTTTTTAAAAGCAAAATAGAATGCTAGTTTAAGTTTTTCTTAATTATGTGGCTACTAATGGTTTTTTTATCCTGTAGTTTAAACTGTTCTTAACAGAAATCAAGTTCCTTCATCTCCCTGGAGGATATCACCCTAAGTGTGGTAACCCAATCACAAAAGAACACACATAATATGCACTCACTGATAAACGGATATTAGCTCAGAAGCTCAGAATACCCAAGATACAATTTGCAAAAGACATGAAACTCAAGAAGGAAGACCAAAGTGTGGACACTTTGATCCTTCTTAGAAAGGGGAACAAAATACCCATGGAAGGAATTACAGAGACAGTTTAGAGCAGAGACTGATGATATGACCATCCAGAGATCGCCCCACATGGGGATCCATCCCATAAACAACTACCAAACACAGACACTATTGCAGATGCCAACAAGAGCTTGCTAATAGGAGAGTGATATAGCTGTCTCCTGAGAGGCTCTGCCAGTGCCTGACAAATACAGAAGTGGATGATCACAGTCATCCATTAGACGGACCACAGGGTCTCCAATGAAGGAGCTAGAGAAAGTATCCAAGAAGCTGAAGGGGTTTGCAGCCCCATAGGAGGAACAACAATATGAACTAACCAGGAACCCCAGAGCTCCCTGGGACTAAACCACCAATCAAAGAAAACACACGGAGAGACTCATGGTTCTAGCTGCATATGTAGCTGAGGATGGCCTAGTCAGTCATCAATGGGAGGAGAGGCCCTTGGTCCTGTGAAGGTTCTATGCCCCAGTATAGAGGAATGCCTGGGCCAGGAATTAGTAGTGGGTGGGTTGGTGAGTAGGGGGAGTGGGCAGAGGATAGGGGATTTTCAGAGGGGAAACTAGGAAAGGAGATAATATTGGAAATGTAAATAAAGAAAATATCACCAGGGTAACCAGTACAGAAACCAAGCCTACCATGGGTGTGCAAACTTTTGGAATTCAGATCACAGGAATGCTGTCAGTTAAAAGATGCTTGCCCTTAAAATCTTCCCAGGAGTACCTTTGTGCTGGTAGGGAAGAGGGTTGGTGGTGTCTAAGAGTTCAGCATATAAGGGGAGGTGAACAGATGCCATAGGGAGAAGACTTGTTTTGGGTCCCTGAGAGAGTAGATTGTTTCCATGTGCCAGAATACGGCTGTGGGATGGACACAGGGCAAATCACAGGCAGTTCTATCCAATCTTTCAAGCCTGAGCCATGAATATGATAGGAAATAAGAACATCTGCTAATAACTATGAGTCTTCAGGCCCCAGCCATCTGAGTCCAGGTTGATGCTACAACATGTCTTCAACGTGGTGACCACCAGAGGGCAGCAACATTCATTCAAAACAACTTTTGAAAAGTCAGGAAGCCCAGGAACCTGATGTGGGGGACAAGGACATGTCAAAAGAAGAACCATTCCATCCCACATGCCTCCATGCCTGCTAAGCCCTGGGCTTGGGCCCCCACCTGAACCATCTCCTGAACATAGTCAGGCGATTATAATTAGCTATCTCGAGATCTGTCACAATGTCTTCTCCCAAGCCCATCACCTTACCACAATCACCAGGGACTACTCAGTATACTTTTCCTTCTTTCCTTTCTCCAAAGTCTCTAAGTCACTCTCAGATTTTCTGTGTCCTCTGTGTTCAGTCACATATCTGGGTTTGGGGATAGGCACACATGCAAAGATGGAGGGTCAGAGACTGTTGCAGTAAATCTCTCCACCTAAATATGCCCTGGCAATGAAAACATGACACAGTCAATATGATTCATGTTGTGTGCCTAGACTGGGCAGATCTACCGCTACACTACCATCTCCCGCATCTATGAGACCCCATAGAACTTGCAGTTTCTCCAGGCTGTGTGCTTCTGCTCTGCTATTCTTCTATCTCCTCTGCATCCTCTCTCTCTCTTCCATTTTCTCCTTCTCTTTCTCCCTACCTTCTGCTCCACCTTCCTTTTTATCTGCCCAATCATCAGCTCTCCTTTATTTTACAAATTAAGGTGGGAAGCAGGTACCATCTGAGTACTGACTCACTCCTTGTTTGCAGCCACTCACAGGAGAATGGAATTAACATCAAATATAATTAGCCCCAGGACTATCCACAACAAGAGAGAAAAGTGAGGAAGGAAAGATAAAGAGCTTTTTATATGGTAGATCTGTGTGCACAAAATACCATGAGAATATCCCAGGATATCCCAAATAAGGTGTGGTTTCTTCAAATTAGTTGTGTATAGGGCTGCTTAGCCCAGAACCGAGCTAAAGATCTGGTGCACTGCTGTATGTTACTGCTGTGTGCAAAGACGGCAGGAAGCCATCCCAGAATATTTCACCACATCCGTCAAAGACAGATGCATTCTCCTGGGCGAAGAGCAACTGGTTCACCTGGCAGATATGGCTGCCATATGATGTAGAAGTATGCATATGCATCTCCTATGACTTGAACTCTGGAGCACGGGTCCAAGCTGCCACAGGTCAACCTGGATCTTGGTTCTCCCAAAGACTTCTAAGTCTGAGGGAAATCACCTTCTTATTCCTCTGAGACTCAAGTACCCCCTTTCCCAAACCCAAGAAAGAAAACCACATGGAAGTATTTGGGGCATCTCTGAGAATATTCTGCTTCAGGGCCGCATCACACTGAGAACGCCCAGCTACCCCTACCTCAAGTCTACTCCAATGGCGATGTATTTTTAATAGATTTTTCTTTTAGTTTCTAAGCAAGGACTGTTTGCTCAATCTCACAACCAGAGTTAATAATATACTTTGAGGTCACCTCAGATTTGAGACATATTATGTGTCTTTAAGAGACCAATGCAACAACCAACCTTACTTGCCTTGAGTTTCTCAAGTAATCAACCATTATAATCTTACCCAAGTCATAGCTATTATTTTAAAATATGCTCGTTTCAATGCTCTTGACCCAGAGTGTAGTGAATGTGTACTTGTGTATGTGTTACGGTAAGCATATTCAGAAAATGGTAAATAGAATAAAAGCTGTTTCTTAAAATGAATACCCACCATAAATATTGAATACAACATACAGATAGTTCATGAAAAACAACAGTATTTGTAATATTGTTTTTTAATCTAGATCAGCATATACACGAGGCATCTATGGAGGCAGTGACATTCTTGGACAACTCTGATCAATATTTCTTTAAAGTATCCCTAATTTCTTCTCCATATGATGCTTTCTGTGTGGTTCAATGAGGAGAGAGAGAGAGAGAGANAGAGAGAGAGAGAGAGAGAGAGAGAGAGAGAGAGAGAGAGAGAGAAGAGAGAGCACATTTCTTAGGGACAGAGACACAGATACACACAAAGACACAGAGTCAGAGAAAGACACATTCACAAGTCTGCATTCAGGCTGTGCAGACACAGATTCATGCAACAGAGAGTCAGAAACAGTGGAAGATATGGAGGGAGAGAAATGAAGAATCCAAATCTGGGCTACTCTTGGTTAAACTACACCAAGGAAAAGCATTTATATTTATTTTCCATAATATGACACTGATGGATTTTGGTGCTCTGAAATCATTACTACATTCAAACAATTGCATTCTGGTATTCTATGTGGGGATATTTTTGTCTTCTAGGGCATATTGCTGTATTAATGAGTGTTGTCTGAAGGCAAGGCTGTTAAGCATACCTTGGGGAAGCACTTTGAAAGCCGGTTGTAAGTGTTTGAGTTTGATTATTGAGAAGAAAGCCCTGAAAAAGCACATCTTTATCACTAGGATGTAAAGGAATGGTTATGTGATCATGTAAGTCAATAACAATAATATGGCAGTTTTGAGTGACCATGGCAGGAACAGAAATTTAAGAGCATCAAATTAATGGAGATGAGCATTGACAGAGGGGAAGGGAAGATATGCAAACTATTTACCAGACTCTCAGGAATACAGGAAAGAGACATATTCCAGGGGGCTCTATAAGAACTTCCTGAAGTTGTTCTTGGATTAGGTGATGCAATCAGCTTTATCAGCCCCTTAATTGGTCACTAGTGTGCTGAAATAAGGGACCTTTCTATTCAAGAATATTGGCTAGGTATTTTTCAGTAGCTTCTAGAGAAAGAATGTTCTGGAACAGAGATTTGACAACTCCATTGAGACAGGAACTTCTACCCTAAAGAGAGAAAGGTAAGGGCGAAATATTGGGTTGAAAACTGGCAGCTTTGCTTTGAAAACTTGCACACAAGTTTTCTGAACTTTGGTGGAGGATTACCTTTGTCATGAGTCCCTTGGCTGTCTAAAATTGGAGACTAGGTGTGCCACCTAGAAACAGCATCTACTGTGTCTATAATGTCTTTTTGATAGAAACTCTAATGTAAGGTTTATTAAGAAAAGCTTCAAACATATGGGAACAGGGCAAATTTTCCTGAGCAGAACACCAATGGCTTATGCTCTAAGATCAAGAATCTACAAATGCAACCTCATAAAATTGCAAAGCTCTCTAAGACAAAGGACATTGTCAATAGGACAAAATGGCAACCAACAGATTGGGAAAAGTTCTTTACCAATCCTACATCCAATAGAGGGCTTATATCCAATCTGTACAAATAATTCAAGACCTTAGGCTTCAGAGAACCAAATAACCCTATTAAAAAATGGGGAACAGAGCTAAACAGAGAATTTTCAACTGAGGAAACTCGAATGGCTGAAAAACACCTAAAGGAATGTTCTTCAATATCCTTAGTCATCAGGGAAGTGACCCTAAGATTCTACCTCACACCAGTCAGAAGGGCTAAGATAAAAAAAAAACTCAGGTGACAGCAGATGCTGGCAGGGATGTGGAAAAAGAGGAACACTTCTCCATTTCTGGTGGGATTGCAAGCTGGTACAACCACTCTGGAAATCAATCTGGCGATTCCTCAGAAAACTGGACATAATACTACCTGGGGACCCAGCTATACCACTCCTGGGCATATATCCAGAAGATGCTCCAACATGTAATAAGGACACATGCTCCACTATGTTCATAGCAGCCATATTTATAATAGCCAGGAGCTGGAAAGAACCCAGATGTCTCTCAACAGAAGAATGGATACAGAAAATGTGGTACATTTACACAATGGAGTACTACTACTCAGCTATTAAAAACAATGAATTCATGAAATTTGCAGGCATATTGGTGGATCTAAAAACTATCATCCTGAGTGAGGTAACTCAGTCACAAAAAACCCACACATGGTTTGTACTCATTGATTAGTGAATATTAGTCAAAAAGTGTGGAATACTCACAAAACAACTCACAGACCACATGAAGCTCATGAGGAAGACCAAAGTGTGGATGCTTCAGTCCTACTTATATGGGGGAACAAAATAATCAAGGGAAGTAGGGGGTGGGAGGAATTTGGGAGGAAGAGAAGAGGGGGAGGGTAAAAGAGGGAAAGAATCAGGTGTGGGAAGAGATAGAGGAGATGTACAGAAGGTCAGGAAATTGAACAGAGGAGTGTAGGAATGGGGTGTGGGGAACTGAGGGTAACAGCCAGAAAGTCCCAGATGCCAGGAAAGGACGAGCCTCCCAGGACCCCATCTGGATGACATTAGCTGATTTTCCCCACAAAGGGGAGTGAGAACCTGTCAAGACCATATGCAGAGGTTAACAATGGCCCCTCGTTTGAGGGACAGGTCCACCTACCCATCTCCAAAATTTTAACCCAGAATTGCTCCTGTCTAAAGGAAATACAGGAACCAAGAGTGGAGCAGAGACTGAAGGAAAGGCCATCCAGAGACAACCCCACTTTGGGATCCTTCCCACCTGCAGACACCAAACACAGATACTATTGCTGATATCAAGAAGTTCTTGCTGACAGGAACCTGATACTGCTGTCTCCCGAGAGGGTCTGCCAGTGCCTGACAAATACAGAAGTGGACACTCACAGCCATCCATTGGACAGAGTACAGGGTCCCCAATGAAGGAATTAGGTGAAGGACTGTATGATCTGAAGGGGCTTTATCTGGTATCAATGGGAGGGAAGGCCACAGTGTAGAGGAATGCTAGGGCTGTGAGGCTGGAGTAGGTAGGTGGGTAGGGGAGCACCCTCATAGAAGCAGAGTAAGTGGAGATGGGATAGGGTGTTTGCAGAGGGAAACTGGGAAAGGGGATAACATTTGAAATGTAAATAAAGTATCCAATACTTTGTGTGTGTGTGTGTGTGTGTGTGTGTGTGTGTGTGTATGTGTGTGTGTAAAAGAAACTTCAACTGAACCCAGTATATACCTGTGGAATCAGGTTGTTGATTTTGTCAACTAAATCAAGGATATGTAGGAAAGAATCACCGTACTCATCATGAGACTCCATCACTTCAATTATGTGTAGTTTTATAACTGGGATTCCAGATTAGAGCCTATTCACGAACTTTAGTGGTAGTCATCAAATTTCTTACTGTTTTAGGGTTAGGGATGAAGTTAGGTTCCATAATACTTATTACACAGGATGCAGAGTCTGATACTTCAGCAATATACCTTTTTGCTGAGTCAACCTTAGGGCCTTAGAATTGGGATATTAATGGCATTTCCATAATAATGGATTGCACACACTGCATGGTCCCTCTATTGAGCAAAACACCCCAACCTATTACCTTGTAGACTCAATGTTGGCTATTCCAGTATCTTGGCCATTTCTGACTAAATATAGGCCTCTCAGAATGAATCAGGTGACTCAGCCTGGGAGACAAAGACCCCATTTTGTCCCCATTTCCTCTGTACTGTGACATTCTACTTATGAGTATGATGTTCCCTCAAGGGACAGAAAGTATATTATATAACTATATTTATGGAGCCCCAGCCCTTTCTGGAAGAGAGATCAGAATCCTCAGATACAAAAGTATGGACACTGGACCCAGTGGCTGAACTCAGGTCCTCTCACTGTACAGTAAAACACTACCACTTGGGCATTGGTGCAGGATCCTCAGTTATCATCTTGATTCCTCAAATCCAGAGTGATGCTCAGGTGGTCCTGCCTGCCCACGATGTGCTTACACTGTGGATCCATGCCACACCCAAACTGCTAGAGGCCATAGAGCATAAAAACAGTGCCACTGCCACGGGGGAAACAAGCACTACCTCAACTGGTTACTAGGCTCCTAAATGGTTCCAAAGCTGGATGGAAGAGGATATATTTCATTTTACACTGGAAGGGGGGAAATGGTGTGGTTATATTATAACCTCAACAAAAGAAATAATAGTATTTGCTAACCCATCTGTGTGCTCTCCCCTGGTACAGATATTGCTCCCAGTCTCAGCATACCATGGTTGCTGGTAGTTTCTTGTGTAGGGCTGAGGCCTCATGGGTTTTCTTTGCCCACTTTGCCATATATCCTGCCCATCTTCACCTCATGTTTAAACTATCATATCGGTGGTCCCTGATCAGTGTAGAGAGAGCAAGGAGGTATATATGGGAAGTTCTGAAAGGAGAAAGGAGAAGGGAGAAACAATATAATTATAGAATAATATCAAAATTTGAAAGAAATTGCCTTCTTTTGGCTGGACTGCCCAGTTAGGCCTCAATGGGAGAGGATGTGCTTATTCCTGCTGGGACCAACTGACCCAGCTCAAGGGGGAGGGGGGCTTCCTTTCTCTGAGAAGGGGAGGGATAGTGAGGGAGGGATTTGTAAGTGTGTATCTGGGTGAAGAGGAGGGCTATGATCTGCATGTAAAGTTAATAAATAAATAAATAAATAAATAAATAATTAAAAAAAACCCTTTGAACTGGGTAGTGGGGACACACGCCTTTAATCCCAGCCCTCAGGAGGCAGAGACAGTGGGATCTCTGAGTTTGAGGCCAGTCTGGACTACAAAGTGAGTTTCAGGACAGCCAAGGCTATATAGTAAAACTCTGTCTCAAAAACAAAAAAGGAAAACAACTCCAAAACAAAACCAAAACCAACCAAACAAATAAATTATAAACCTATAGGAGAGCCAAGGCTCTCCATAAAGCTGTAGCCTGCCTGTGGTATGGGGTCCTCAATATGGTTGTCTTGTCTGGCTTCAGTGGGAAAGTATCTGCGTTTCCTAGATGGCTTCAGACAGACTAGGTATGCTGAACATATAAAGGGGATTATCTTATCTCAAGCAAGCCCTGAAGCTGAAATGTGACAAGGTTGAGTGGGCCTCCTGATGGTTTAATTACAGCAGAGGGGAAGAACCTAACATTGTTAACAACATAGTGGCTGTCATTGAATAAGTTAAGGGGATGCTGGTACCAACAAGCAGCATCAGTATGGCTAAGAGTTCACCCAGGTGGAAGGAGCCCAGCAAGCTAGAAACTTTGGTGCTCCCAGGGTCCCCAAGATCTTGGAGACATAGCCATATTTAGCATATAGATTTATATATGCTAAAAATATTTATTATATAGAATAATATATCCTAATATATAGTAGGAGCAGTTGCTGGGTCTGGCATGGTTTCATAAGGAGAAGTGTGACACAGTTTCTGCCCCTGGAACATTTAGCAATTGATCCTATGATCCCCATATGTACTGATGGTTGCTATTGCCCCAGAGCTGATCTGTTGTTGTTTCTATTTTACTTTCAGTCTTTCTTTCTGGGGAATATATTTCCCTTATTAGTCAGAGCTAATCATGCCATAATAAATGAAACATATAGTTTTCAAGAATGATGAATGGAGATGGTTATGAGGCTGTGGAGAAGGAGGAGCAGGCCATCCTCTTGGCCTTTAGGGCTATGGGAAAGGATCTATACAGCATAACCACAAGCTCCATAAAAGCCTACATAGTCCTTTTTGAAAATGGTCCATTGCCAGACTTGGCCTTACATTTGGAATCATGAGGAAGCAATGGACCTTTCGGTCCAATAACTGCTCCATTAATTAGCTAAGGTGAACCTGGGGACATTAAGGATAGATAGTTAAAGTGGTCTCAGGAAGAAAGGGTATGAATAGAAAAAATAAGAAATTGTATATGATTTAGGAATAATTAATATCAGAAGGAGAGCACAGAGGCTATGGAATTGCTGGGATAAGGAAATGAAGATTAGAGAATTAAAAGATAATGTAGAAGAATATACAAAGTCAACACTCTGTTTTTCTAGCTGACTAAATAATTGGAGAAAATAATACCTGGAAAGATATTAGAGAGAGCTAACTGTTTTGCTGCAGACTAACCCCTTCTGGGTCTCCTATCTGCACGGAACATTTTTCTGGTTGTAGGTGGGCAAAGGAGTCGGCGAGAAGGAGGGGTGACAAACAGACTCGATACAAGGGAGTGTGGATCTGAATGTAATTTGTCAACTCGAGCATCAAACTTTTTATACGGAAGAAAATAGGGAAGTTAGGTGACACACCAGCAAGGTACAATTAGGTTACTGGATTGTTAAATAAAACAGAGGAATGCAAACATGGAAGGACTGGCAGGAACGAACTGGGATAAAATTCAATGTTAACAACTGGGATCAAAAAAGTCCTACCTAAGGTCACCTTAATCTTAGAAGTCAGGGGCAAGGGTTTTGTGCCCTTGCCATAGTTCCTATTCTAGTCTATTGTATAGTCCACCTTCCCCCTAGGCCATTGTAAATTCTTGGGTATGGTTATAACTCAGCTATTTATAGTTCTAAGTATCTACTCTGGTCCCTTCTTAGATCACAAACTTCCTTCTTCCTAGATAATGGTAAATTCCTGTGTAGGGCAGTGACTTAGCTATCCATGCCCAGGGTCCACTCAAGGACTGACTGCCTAGGACTGGTGAGGAATCTAACTTAGCTATATGTCAAATAGAGACACTTATAATAAAGCAATATTAAGGGAAAGCACACAGATNCATTTACCAACTAAAGCAAGGACATTGGAGCATTCGTAATACAGGATGCTACTATTCCAGGAGACTAAGTTTCTGTGAACTTTTTGCCTTAGGACAGCACCCAGGTTTTTGGGGCCTGTTGTGCTTGTCACGACTGGAGTGGATGTAGCATTGTTTTACTTACAAAAATTCAAAACTTTGTAAGGAATCATTTGAATTTTAGTAGTCTGTTATCTTTCTGTTCTTACATGAGAATAGTTACGAAAGGCTGCTGTCTACTGTACTAGGAAACTGGAAGAGCAATGTCCAGCTACCTGTAAAGAACAGACTGTGTAAACCTATAAGGAAATGTACTTTTGCTTTGCGCTTAGTTCTGCTCTAAGGAAACAGAGCTTATGAAAATTTAAGAATTTTTGATAATTATTAACAGTGATCAAAACCTTGATGATGTAGCTCTAGTAAATAAAAGACTGGTTTCAGGCTCTCTCTGAATATTAAGCTGAAAAATTAAGCTGAAGAATTAAGCAGAGGTTGAAGAATAAAGAATACAGAGAATTGTCAGGGAACAGAGAAAATACCTGAACTAGCAGCTTGCATCTGCTACTGACCCTGAGTCATTATTAAATCAGCACCATTCCCATTCCTGCCTTTCTCAGGACCCCCATCACACTGAGGATGGACCTTGGCAGCAAATATACTCTCAATACAGTCCAAGAGTTAGTAAACCCTGATGCAACCTGGGTGAGGGGCTCAGTTATAAGTTGCCTTAAATGGCAGTTAGACATCAGGGGCAATGTGGATAGGACCTTGCTTTTATGGTAGTGTTTGTCTATTCTCCCAGAAAAGAGAAAGATATGGGTATATTTATTGTGTGCTAGGTCCAAGCCAAGAAAGCACTTAGCTACGGGGACTATTATAACATCTAGAACTTGGTCAAGGATAAGCTGGTGAATTTTCATAACCTTGATTGCCAGGAGAAATAAATTGTCCCAAAATAGTGTGATAGTAAGCAACATAGAATAAATAGTCCAGATGCACCCAATAGATGACTGCTATGAGGGGCTGAAACCCTGTGGGGAATCTTTTGTTTGTTTTGGCATGATCAATTCCCAGACCCAAGTTTGGGATAGTAAAGTTGTAGGATCAAATTATTAATGGCCTCATTTACTGTGTTTAGGCTCTTCTTTGCTGTCTATGTAATTTTTTATATAACCAGAGGGGGCTCTACTCCCAAGCAGGGAAAAGAGAGGGGTGACCTGTGTAACAGTGAGTGGCAGGGAGGGGCACACCCAGGTGAGGTTTCCCAGGAACATCTGAATGGAGGCTAGGGAACCTGTTATAGGGAACTCAAATTGTAGCCTTTGAGGTTTGATATGGTGTTGAGTGACCAGAAAACAGGAATCATTGCTGGGTCTGGATCTTATCAGCTTTTAACTTTAGCCCTGTGGCAAAGGGTCTGGGTCAGTTGTTGCATCGAGGTTTTTAAGCAACTTGAGTCAGAGTGGCCAATTAGTATGTTATCCATATAATGAACAACATAGTACTTGGGGGTGTGATGGTTGATGGTGTTCCATATGGACATCTGGCAAATGGTGGGGCTGGTTTACATGCCTCGCAGTAGCAAAATCCATTAGTATTTCTGGGCAGGCACATTGTTATTGACTGCTGCTACTAAGAAAGTAAAACTGGGCCTGTCCTTTTCATGAAGAGTGATGGGCATAAAGCAATCCTTAATGTCAATGGTCAGCACATACAGTTATTTTGGAAGGGCCAACACTACTGGGTGACTAGACTGTACTGTATTAATGACATGCAGGTCATATAAAAATCTACATTTGCCTTATATCGTTTTGTTTCAAAGTGAGAGACTTTGTTTTGAATAAAATATGTCATTCAATTTAATATTTATAGAGCACAGTTATGTATGAAAGCATACAAGGGGAAAGATTAAAAAATACCCAATTATGGGAGTACACAAGCAAAGAAGACACCCTTTGTTTCTATGGTAAGTTCAGAGATAGCATAAGAGTGCATCCATAAAGTAACACTGTAAATCATGCTAAAATTGAGTCAAACCATGGCAAACAGGTGATATCAGTACAAGTTATAATTCCCTGGGTACAAAACCTACAAAAGTTATTTGGGTCTCTCCTCCCAAAAAAACCCTAAATGAGTGGCCTACTTTTATGTTTTGGACAAAAAAATCTCTAAGAGCCAAAAGTTCATATTGTTCCATCCACATAGGTATAAAATATCCAGTGCCACAGATGGATGTCACTAGATAATAAAAGAGAACACTGAGAGGTAAAGTAAATAGAGAGAGATGCAGTGAGAGACTCCTCTATCTCAACTAGGGAATTCAAAGGCTTAGGCATTGGAACACATATTATGTACCATGCTGTCTGCAAGAAGGAATTCACTGAATTGACATCATCATATCACCTAACAGTTCAGTGAGACAGAATAGTGTGCAGTGTCATATCAGGCAACATGTAATTTCCTTTACATTTTCCAGGACACTAATTTTAAGTATATGTAATATTAATATACTTATTAATATGTAATATGTATATGTAATATATGTATATTTGGCACTAGGCATATGCAGATTGATTAAATCTAACTCAAAGATTTTATGTGTGGAAAAGAAAGCTACAATTCTTTGCTGTATTTTTTAAACATGTGCTTAAAATAGCCATTCAAAATGAAAACAGACTGAAGGTTAGAGAATATTGGACAAACTCTTCTGTTTGCTATGTAGGATTTTTCTTTTATTTTTTTCAAATTGTAGTTCATGAAATGCAAGCCACTGTGGACAGCTATGGCTGAATACTGCTTGATACATTCCTCTTAGGACATCATCCTCTTACACTCCATGGAACAGAATACCATCCCATTTACAGGTATGAACTCCTCCCCAAAAAGACACTTCTTGCAGCATGAGCAGAGGAAGCACGCTGTGGACGCATGCCAGCTGAAGTTATTGTATATTACTCTCTGCTCTTCTGGGTCAATGGCAACCTGGCATCCTTGACACACCACAGCATGGTTCTTCATGTAGCAGGGCTTGCACACAGGCTTGTCATTGACCATAACATATAATTTTCCTGCCAGGATGTAGTTGCAGTCAATGCAGCAGAAGTGTTTCAGATGCCAATTCTTGTTTTCTGCTTGGGTGTATTCCTTGCTGAATATCAACTCATCGCAACCAGCACAGCGGGGCTTCTCACTGTCACAGTAATGTCTGCCACAGTATAGCTTCCCATTCTTCCAGAAGTAAATCATGTTGATGAGGAGTTCACCACAGGTGCTGCAGATGAAACAACCTGGGTGATAGAGTTTATCATAACCTGCCCTTTCAGCAAAGATGGCTGGGTAGCCTTCCTTTATGGCGCCTTTGCAGCAGTAACAGGAATATTGGGTCTTCTTATACCCCATAGACTTGTCCTTGGAACTCACTGCTTGTGGGGTGTTTCTGACTCCCTCGGGGCTGTTCTCCTTGTAACACTGAGCATTAATTTCAGAGGGAAGCTTCATGTCACCTACTCCCAGGGCCTCACATTTGTATTTCTTCACAAACTGCTCCATCTCCTTTGCCTCTTTGGGAGACAACTCATGGCACTTAGAAGGGTCCTGATCATGTGGAGGGAGCTGCTTTGCCAGCTGCTTCTTCCGGTCCTGTGCTCCCTCTGAACCTGACACTGGCTGTTTCTCCTTAGGCTGCATCTGCATGTACTTCCTGGGCAGTGGCTGGTTCCGGAAGGGAGGAGCACACTCATGGATAAGAGTGTACATGGAGACTTTCTTCTTGGAAGCATCTCTGTTGCTCAATTTCCTAGCATTGTGGTTATTTATGGGAATTCCCTCTGACTTCAGCTTGGCGATCAGGTTGATGTACTTGATGTCCTCAAAGAGTTTCCCCACTTTCCGATGCTCCTCAGTGTTTAGGAGTATGTCATGCTCTTCTGGTCCACATTTGCAGTTACGACATATTTTCTTCCAGAAGTGTAGTTCAAACCCTGAGCATTTCTCTTTGCATTTTCGACAGGGGGCTCCAGATTTTTGCTCTTGACCTGAGTCCATCTCTAAAGAGTGGAAACAAAAGGAAATCTATTATAAATTTCTAAAGTTTTAAAAACTTCAATGGATCGCACTTTTAATTCCACTTAATGGTCTTGTTCATGTAACTCTGAAACAAATCTTTTGTGAGCTTCACATTGTTTATCCAACTATGACAACAAGTATGTAAATGGAAGCTGCAAGTACATATATAGCATATTTTATATTTTCATTGCTCTTATCATGAAATGAAAAGAACTAAAATAAACTTTATGGAAGACTACAAATACTGTAAGTCACAAAACTCACAAATTCATGTCTTTGACCCTTATGTTCCCTGAATGCAAGTACAGGGAGAACACAGAGGGAAGAGAGTGAAAAGCAAACACACATATGGAATAGGTTAGGAATTATGATTAAAGAACACCCTCACAGAAGCAGGGGGAGGGGGAGGGAATAGGGGGATTGCAAAGGAGAAACTGAGAAAGGGGTTACATTTGAAATGTAAATAAATAAAATATCCAATAAAAAATTCTAAATAATAGTATCTCTCATTCCTCATCAAAGAACAATCTCTTCCTAGTAGATTGGAACTATTGCCGGGCTCTTCAGGTAGGCGCCAGCTCCGGGTCACCTTGGGTGCCAATTCTCCTCAAAATATTTGACAAAACAGAAACAGAAGGTATTCATTCTATGAAGCCACAATTACTCTGATACCTAAGCCACATAAAGACCCTACGAAGAGAGAGAACTTCAGACCAATTTCCCTTATGAATATCGATGGAAAAATATTCAATAAAATTCTTGCAAACCGAATCAAAGAACACATCAAAATGATCATCCATTATGATCAAGTAGGCTTCATTCCAGGGATGCTGGGATGGTTTAATATATGGAAACCCATCACGTAATCCACTATATAAACAAACTCAAAAACAAAATTCACATGGTCATCTCATTATATGCTGAGAAAGCTTTTGACAATATCCAACACCCCTTCATGATAAAAGTCTTGAAAAGTTCAGGAGTTCAAGGCCCATGCCTAAACATAATAAAAGCAATATATTGCAAACCAGTAGCCAACATCAAACTAAATAGAGAGAAACTTGAAGCAATCCCACTAAAATCAGGGACTAGACAAGGCTGCCCACTTTCTTCCTACCTATTCAATATAGTACTTGAAGTCCTAGCAGGAGCAATTAGACAACAAAAGGAGATCAAGGGGATACAAATTGGAAAGGAAGAAGTCAAAATATCACTATTTGCAGATGATAGGATAGCATATATAAGTAACCCTAAAAATTCTACCAGGGAACTCCTAAACCTGATAAACAGCTTCAGTGAAGTAGCTAGGCATAAAATTAACTCAAACAAATCAGTGGCCTTTTTTACACAAAGGATAAACAGGATGAGAAAGAAATTAGGGAAACAATACCATTCACAAAAATCACAAATAATATAAAATAACTTGGTGTGACTCTTTCCTGAATAGAACAGCAATGGCTTGGGCTGTAAGATCAAGAATTGACGGATGGGACCTCATAAAATTGCAAAGCTTCTGTAAGGCAAAAGACACTGCAAAAAGACAAAAAGGCCACGAACAGATTGGTAAAGGATCTTTACCAATCCTAAATCAGATAGGGGACTAATATCCAATATATATAAAGAACTCAAGAAGACAGACTCCAGAAAACAAAATGACTCCATTAAAAATGGGGCACAGAGCTAAACAAAGAATTCTCAACTGGGGAATATCGAATGGCTGAGAAGCANCTCAAAAAATGTTCAGCATCCTTAATCATCAGGGAAATGCAAATCAAAACAACATTGAGATTCCACCCCATGCCAGTCAGAATGGCTAAGATCAAAAATTCAGGTGACAGCAGATGCTGGTGAGGATGTGGAGAAAGAGAAACACTCCTCCATTTTTGGTAGGATTACAAACTTGTACAACCAATCTGGAAATCAGTCTTGCGGTTCCACAGAAAATTGGACATAATACTACTGGAAGATCCAGCAATACCTCTCCTGGGCATATATCCAGAAGATGTTCCAACTGGTAATAAGAACATATGTTCCATTATGTTCATAGCAGCCTTATTTATAATAGCCAGAAGCTGGAAAGAACCCAGATGTCCCTCAATAGAGGAATGGATACAGAAAATGTGGTACATTTACCCAGTGAAGTACTACTCAGCTATTAAAAACAATGAATTTATGAAATTCTTGGGCAAATGGATGTATCTGGAGGGTATCATCCTGAGTGAGGTAACCCAATCGCAAAACAACTCACATGATATGCACTCAGTGATAAGTGGATATTAGCCCAGAAACTTAGAATACCCAAGATAAAATTTGTAAAACACATGAAACTCAAGAAGAACGAAGAACAAAATGTGGACACTTCACCCCTTCTTAGAATTAGGAACAAAACACCCATGGAAGGTGTTACAGAGACAAAGTTTGGAGCAGAGAAGAAAGGATGAATCATCCAGAAACTGCCCCACCCAGAGGTCCATCCCATAATCAGCCAACAAACACAGACACTATTGCTTATGACAGCAAGATTTTGCTGACAGGACCCTGATACAGCTGTCTCTTGTGAGGCTATGCCAGNGCCTGGCACAGAAGTGGATGCTCACAGTCAGCTATTGGATGGAACACAGGGCCCCCAATAGAGGAGCTAGAGAAAATACCTAAGGAGCTGAAGGGGTCTGCAACCCTATAGGTGGAACAACAATATGAACTAACCAGTAACCCCAGAGCTGGTGTCTCTAGTTGCATATATAGCAGAAGATGGCCTAATCGGCCATCACTGGGAAGAGAGGACCCTTGGTCTTGCAAACTTTATATGCCCAAGTACAGGGGAAAACCAGGGCCATGAAATGGGAGTGTGTGGTTAGGGGAACAGGGGCGGGGGGGGGATATATAGGGAACTTTCGGGATAACATTTGAAATGTAAATGATTTAAATACCTAATAATAATTAGGAAAAAAGGAAGTGAAAGATCTGGATGATAAGAACTTCAAGTCTCTGAAGAAAGAAATGGAAGAAGATCTCAGAAGATGGAAAGAACTCCCACACTCACGGATTGGCAGGATTAACATAGTCAAAATGGCTATCTTACTGAAAGCAATCTATAGATTCAATGCAATCCCCATCAAAATCCCAACTCAATTCTTTACTGAGTTAGAAAAGGCAATTTGCAAATTTATCTGGAATAACAAAAATCCTAGGATAGCAAAAACTATTCTCAACAATAAAAGAACCTCTGGGGGAATCACCATACCTGACCTCAAGCTGTAGTACAGAGCAATTGTGATAAAAACTGCATGGTGGGAGCATGCTGCGGAGAGAATTGAAGTACAGCTCTCTGACTCAGCACCTCCAGCTGCAATCTCTGGGTCCTAGGTCAGATCAGACATTCTGTCACAATGCCTGAAATAAATACCACCCATCTTGATGAAAAACAGGTTCAGCTTCTAGCAGAGATGTGTATTCTTATTGATGAAAATGACAATAAAATTGGGGCTGACACCAAGAAAAATTGTCACCTTAATGAAAACATCGACAAAGGATTAATACATCGGGCGTTTAGTGTCTTCTTGTTT